>NC_059079.1:50877113-51179009 GCF_020497125.1 Mauremys mutica | reverse complement strand
AGCTTCTGCTGCAAGTCCTGCTGACTGCTGGGACTTGGGCTGCCGGCCCCAACTGGCCAGCCCCACTCTCCCTAGGACTCGGGCTGCCAGCCCCGCACAGAGTGCTGGGGTTCGGCTTGCCGGCTTCTCTGCTGATGAGGGGCAGGGCTCAGGCTGCCAGCCCCAACTGCCGGCCCCACTCTTCCTGGGGTTTGCGTTGTCTGCCCTGCAACCAGGTCCCACCTGCTGCCTCCAATGCCCAGGGTCCTCTGGCCGCCATTAGTGAAATTTTTCTTGAGAACCCTCTGTAACATTCTGCGAACCCCCAGGGATTCGCAAACCCCAGTTTGGGAACCATTGCCATAGGGTATGTTTGCACAGCCCCTGGGATCACACTTCCCAGTGTGAGGAGACAGACACAGACTAGCTCTGCTAAAGCTAGCGCACTATAAAAGCAGTGTAGCTCTGGTAGCCTAGGTGTTAGCACAAGCTAGCTGCCTGAGTATGTCCCCAGGGAATTCAGGTAGGTTTGTACTTGGGTCACTCACGTGAGCTGCTTCCTGTGCTACCCTGGCTACATGCTCCTAGCTGCAGTGTAGACATACAGATAGGCAGCTGCTTGAACCATTGCCTAAGCGCGTGTGTGGAGATTCAAGGAGACAGCCATAGAAGAGGGCTTCCAAGTGTGTAGGGGCATGGACCTCTTCTGTAGACTTCACACATGCTGACTTTGGAATGGAACTGTGCTATTTCAAATGGTTTGGGGGCCCTTACTACACCTCCTTCCTATAACTCCTTCCCCAGCTGACCCATCCCAAAGCCACCTACATGTCATTAATGGATGTATAAATAGATCCTGTCAAACTAACCTGAAATCTTTTTTGGGGAGGAGGTGGGGAGGGGAATTACAAGGTTGATCGATAAAGGTAACTGTTGATGTAATATACTTAGACTTCTGTAAGGCACTAGACTTGGTACTACATGACATTTTTATTTAAAAAAAAACCCTAGAACAATATATAATTAACATGGCCCACATTACATGGATTAAAATTGAGCTAGCTGATAGGTCTCCAAATGTAATTGTCAATAGGGAATTGTCATTGAGCAGATGTGTTTCCAATGTGGTCCCACAGGGACTGGTTTTTGGTCCTACACTATTTAAGATTTTTATCAGCAATGTTGGAGAAAACATAAAATAATCACTGATAATTTTTGTGTCGCTTGCAAACATTGGGTGGGGGGTGTTAAATAATGAAGAGGATAGGCCACTGATTCAGAGTGATCTGGATTGCTTGGTAAACTGTGTTTTTAATAAGATAAATTTAAATTGTATAC
The DNA here is from genome assembly GCF_020497125.1 of Mauremys mutica. NCBI lineage: Eukaryota > Metazoa > Chordata > Testudines > Geoemydidae > Mauremys > Mauremys mutica. Next base: position 51,177,692 of record NC_059079.1, on the reverse strand, counting down.
ACTTACAAATAAAAAAACCATAGGCCATATTTACAGTCTGGGGGACTCTTTACTGGGAAGCAGTGCAAATTAAATCCTACTGAGGAAAATAGAAAGGAACATAAACTCTGGCAAGTCAAGTGTAAAAGCGTAACTAGGCAAGACAAAAAAAAATTAGAAGAGCCAAAGACTCAAAACTAACAGGAAAAAAAAAAGTCCATCAGAAGCAGGAAACCTGCCAAATAATCAGTGGAGCCACTGGATGATTAGGGTGCTAAAGGAGCACTCAAAAAAAATAAGGCCACTGAGGAGAAGCTAAATGAATTCATTGCATCAGTATTGACTGCAGAGAGTGTGAGGGACATTCCTACACCTGGGACATTCTTTTTAGGTGACAGATCTGAGAAACCATCCCAGAGAGAGGTGTCAATAGAAGAGATTTGGGAACAAATTGATAAATTAAACAGTAAGTCACCAGGTATTCACCCAAGAGTTCTGAAGGGACTAAAATATGAACTGGCAGAATTACTAACTGTGCTAACCTATCATTTAAATCAGCTTCTGTGCCAGAAGGCTGGAGGACAGCTAGAACAACACCATTAAAAAAAACAAACCAAACAGTCTCTAGTTGAGGCTTAATAAGTGTGGAATAGAGCACAAGATATAATTTGATTACAGTCTATAAGTATGTGTATAGGGAACACATATTTAATATGGGGCTTTTCAGGCAGCAGAGAAAGATAAAACATGATCTAATGACTGGAAGTTGAAGCTAGACAAATTCAAACTGGAAACAAGGCATTCCTTTTTTTAAAAGTGGAAATAATTAACCACTGGAACAATTTATGAAGGGTAGTGGTAGATTCAGCATTACTGACAATTTTTTAAAATCAAGATTGGATGTTATTCTAAAAGCTATGCTCTAGGAGTTAATTTGGGGAAGTTCTGTGGCCTGTAGTATACAAGATGTCACAATTGTCTTGTCTGGCTTTGGAATCTGTGGAGCTATAAGAAATAGCATGGGGGTAATTGAAGTTGAGCTACATTTAACTGAATAACCATCAGTCTTTCGTCCTCTTTCATAACACAGTTTCTTGTTATTCCCTAATAATTCCCTGTAGAATATCTGCAAATGTTAAATAAAACACGATAATCTACACAGAAATCCCCATTTCCCCCGTAGTTTAACTAGGATCTGCAAGTGAGGTCCCTAACTACTCACCTTCCAGTTAGGCTGTCTGCTTGTCTTCTGCCTTATTAGTAACTCCCATCACTCAAAAAGCAGCAAAGAATCCGTGGCACCTTATAGACTAACACGTTTTGAGCTTTCGTGGGTGAATGCCCACTTCGTCGGATGCAAGAGTGGAAATGTCCAGGGGCAGGTAAATATAAGCAAGCAAGAAGCAAGCTAGAGATCTTAAGGTGGCCATCCTCCAGCAAAAAAACTTTAGGACCAGACTTCTAAGGGAAACTGCTGAGCTTCAGTTCATTTGCAAATTTGACACCATCAGTTTAGGATTAAACAAAGACTGTGAATGGCTTGCCAACTACAGAACCAGTTTCTCCTCTCTTGGTTTTCACACCTCAACTGCTAGAACAGGGCCTCATCCTCCCTGATTGATCTAACCTCATTATCTCTAGCTTGCTTCTTGCTTGCTTATATTTACCTGCCCCTGGAAATTTCCACTCTTGCATCCGACGAAGTGGGCATTCACCCACGAAAACTCATGCTGCAAAACGTCTGTTAGTCTATAAGGTGCCACAGGATTCTTTGCTGCTTTTACAGAACCAGACTAACACGGCTACCTCTCTGATACTTCCCATCACTCAGTAACAATGAAGCACAATAAATCTGGTAGCTTCTGAAGAGCTGATTCCCCCTCTTATATTGCACACTGATCTGACAATGTGTGCCAACTCCTTGCTGAACAGTTATAGAATCATAGACTTTAAGGTCAGAAGGGACCATTATGATCGTCTACTCTGACCTCCTGCACAACGCAGGCCACAGAATCTCACCCACTCACTCCTGTATCAAACCCTAACCTACGTCTGAGCTATTGTAGTCCTCAAATCATGGTTTAAAGACTTCAAGGTGCAGAGAATCCTCCAGCAAGTGACCCATGCCCCACACTGCAGAGGAAGGCAAAAAACCTTCAGGGCCTCTACCCAGTCTGCCCTGGAGGAAAATTCCTTCCCAACTCCAAATATGGTGATCAACTAAACCCTGATCATGTGGGCAAGATTCACCAGCCAGACACCCAGGAAAGAATTCTCTGTAGTAACTCAGATCCCACCCCATCTAACATCCCATCACAGGCCATTGGGCATATTTACCGCTAATAGTTAAAGATCAGTGAATTGCCAAAATTAGGCTATACCATCATACCATCCCCTATCAAGCTTAGTCTTGAAGCCAGATATGTCTTTTGCCCCCACTGGTCCCCTTGGAAGGCTGTTCCAGAACTTCACTAATTTCAAATCTAAACTTCCTGTTGTCCAGTTTATATCCATTTGTTCTTGTGTCCACATTGGTACTGAGCTTAAATAATTCCTCTCTCTCCCTGGTATTTATCCCTCTGATGTATTTATAAAGAGCAATCATATCTCCTCTCAGCCTTCATTTGATTAGGCTAAACAAGCCGCGCTCTTTGAGTCTCCTTTCATAAGACAGATTTTCCATTCCTCAGATCAACCTAGTACCCCTTCTGTGTACCTGTTCCAGTTTGAATTCATCGTTCTTAAACATGGGAGACCAGAACTGCACACAATATTCGAGATGAGGTCTCACCAGTGCCTTGTATAACGGTAATAACATGTCCTTATCTTTGCTGGAAATACCTTGCCTGATGCATCCCAAGAGCGCATTAGCTTTTTTCACGGCCATATCACATTGGCGGCTCATAGTTATCCTGTGATCAACCAATACTCCAAAGTCCTTCTCCTCCTCTGTTACTTCCAATTGATGCATCCCCAGCTTATAACAAAAATTCTTGTTGTTAATCCTATTAAATTTCATCCTATTATTATTACTCCAGTTGTTCTCAATCTCAATATCTCTATCATTTTTCCCACTCCATATTTCTTTCCCCAAGAAATCCCTCCTCTTCTAGTGTGTCAGGCTTAAGAAACCTGATGTTAATTGCCATGTCTGCTGGATGTTTAGTATGTAGAATTAATCATATCTCTCTCGCTCTCCATCTATCTAAAAAAAACTTATTTTAAACTGCTGGTGTAAAGAGATATTTGTGCAGCCACTCAACCCATTTTAATAATGATCTTTCTGATAGCTTACAGAGAGTAGGAAAAAGCAGTTATAGAAAATAAAGCTTTGAACAAAGCTGTGTATTTATACAAAATGTTCCTGGTTATTTTTCAGACCAAGTGGGAATTATTTAATGAATGCACACCACCAGTGCACTGAAATGGATTTTAACAATTCCAATTACTAACAGGGCCTTCTTTTCCCTGTTATGGATCAAACAAAATTCTTATCTGGTCTGCTAAAGAAACCTCCTTTAATACCGAAAAAATGGGGAAGATGCAAATAATCGCAGAGAGACACATAATCATCCAGCCTTCTAAATCAACAGAAGCAGAACATTACAAATGTGAAGTCAGAAGTGATCCAAATGTCACATTTACATTAGCTGCACTAATCAGAGAAGATCTTGTTAAGTAGTAGCATAGAGAAATATTCAAAAGCTTCAAGGAAGCAATTTTAGTTGCCTACTGAATGGAATAGTCTTTGATTTTAAAAGCAAAAATGGAGTAGTAATGCCACAGTTGTGACTGTAAATAGGACCTACATTCTGTGTTTCTAGATGTATGCATGTACATTTAGCTGTATTAAATGCACATTTTTGCTTGCTCCCAGTTCATCAAATGATCCATATGGCTCTGAATAAGTGACCTCCAATGAAAATAGCCATAGGTAGGAACTATATCTAAATATGTGAGGGTTTCTCTCTGTATGACAGCAATTCCACCCCCTGGACCCATGGATCCACCAATTTCTGCAGAAGACAAGGGTCTTTTTGCATGGAGACTATTTATCTCTGGTCCAGTTTGTGGAGACTCTGACCACCATTCTAGCACCATTGGAACCACATTGTCAAGTCTTCCCCCATATGCTGCTACCCCAAAGATTATCCATGTGCTTTGGGGCTATGGAAGAGTTAGTGTAACCCCATGAACTCCCCCTACTCTTCCAGCAAACGTACTCCCCACCCCTTCAGAGATGCTGTGGAAAGTCTATAGCAAGGGAGAACAATGTTACAGAGGCAGATTCTCAATGCATCTCACTACATGGGTAGTACTGGCCAGATGATCTCACCCTATTGTGTTTGATAGAGACTTCATAATTTCCTCCTGTTTTCATTTAAAATGGAGATGGTCTGACTTTTTAAATAATTTGATCAATTGATAGAATTCCTTTGGATAATAGGAAAATCCAGGCAGCAAATAATGAGGATCTGATGTGCTGAGTACCAGAGTTGAAGCAGTTAGTGTTTTTATAGCATTATTGGGGTTCTTGGAATGTTACAGTTACACAAGAAGACAATTGCTCTCCTCCAAGGATCTTATTATCCAAATTAGATGGTCAACACAGTGGATGGTGAGAAGAGCCCATGGCAGGTAGGATAATGGAGAAAGAGAGGGGGAGAGATCAGTAAACACTGCAAAGGGAATACAACTGTACAGAGAATATTGTTCTCCACAGCCAGCAGGCTATATAATGGTTTTGTTTCATAAAAAATTAGCTTGATACTTTTTTGTGTAGACAGTCAAGCATGAGCTGGAAGTAGATTGCACCGCAGTGTCAATAAAAATGGGTGGAAATTACCTGAAAGTAGCATTTATAACCATGGGGATTTCTACAGACATGTAATTGTGTTTGTTGTCTTTTTGAAAAATTACAATATTCAGGGAAGAATCTACATAAGCCACTCCTGTAAGTTATTTACAGCTGTGGCTATCAATGACCATTCCCTGAGGAACAGTACAATGATGATACACAATATAATTCAATGATCTAGAAGAAAATATAAAATCAGTGCTGGTGAAATTTACAGATGTCGCCAAAAAAATGGGGACTGGTAAATAATAATAGGAAAATATAAGGACAGGTCAGTTATATCAAGATATCTGGATGACTTGGTAAGGTGGGTTCATTCAAACCTCCATTTCAATACAACCATATTCAAGATCATACATGAAGGTCACACTTACAAAATGAGGGGCTATATTCTGGAAAGCAGTGATTATGAAAAGTACTTATAGGTCATTCTGAATAACCAGTTGAACTCCCAGTGCAATGTTGTAGCTGGAGGGCAAATGTGATCCTGGAGGTATCAGCTGGAGAATAGCAAGTAGCAGTAAAGAGGTGACTTATCAGTACAGCATTGGTGAGACCATTACTGAGAAACTGTGTTAAATTCTGGTGTCAGCACTTCAAAAAGAATATTAAGAAGTTGGAAGAATTATTAGGGTTCTGAATAATGTCTTACAGTGAGGGATTTAAGAAGTTCAGTCTGTTTAGTTTATTAAAGAGACGATAAAGAGGTAACTTGATCAGTCTACAAGTATCTAAATAAGGAAGAGATTTCTGATTGTAGATGGCTGTTTAATCTGCCATGAAAAGGCATAAGGAGCTTGGAATGGAATCTGGAGCTAGACACATTCAGACTAGAAATAAGGCACACATTTTTAACAGTCAAGGTAGTTAATCATTGGAACAATTTATCTAGCAGTGTGGTTATTTTCTGTCATTTGAAGTCTTTTTAAATCAGGACTGGATATCTTTCTTAAAGATATTCTATAGCTTAAATAAGTTGATGAAGGGATTGTTTGGTGAGGTTCTATGGCCTTTAATATGCAGACTGTCAGAATAGATTTTCAAAGTTATTTGCAAGCCTAAAGATGCAGGTAGGTGCCTGATTGGGATTACAAAAGCACCTAAGCAGGTTAGGTGCCTGTCTTCATCTTTAGGCCCAGATGACTTTTGTGGCTCCTTCTGGACTTAAATATATTAATCTGTGCTAGTTCTGACTATCAGCATCACAGAAGCTGTGATACCACTGTATAGCAGCAATGCTAGCTGCCCCGATATTGACACACACTGTGTGTGTGTGTGTGTGGATAAGCTACTTGAACTGTGTGGTACTAACATACAAATTAGAAGGAAACAGATTGGTTTATTGAATGTGTGTGTGTATGTGTGTTTGTTTAAGTTGCATATATGCTTTAAATGAATAATAATAATTAATAAGCATAAGACAATATGGATGGTTCCTGAATGTTTGGGGCTTTAGTTAAATAAAACTCTTGAAGCCAGTTAAATTTAGTACAAGTCAAACTTGAGTTAAAATAAATACACCTGGAATAATCCCAACTTTCATGCTTTAGTGCCTGCTGCCTGGAGGCATATTTGATTAGCAGTCACTTCATGCTGGGCTTGAAAGATCAGCACATACAAAGTAGTTGAGATGTTCTGTAACCTAGAATACAAACACTTTTTACAAGGAGAGTTTTCAGTATTCTTAGGACATTTAATAACAAGTAACCCCCTGTATAAAGAAAAAGAGTGTGTTTGTTTGAAAGAATAACTTCAACATTCCTTTTTAACTAAACATCCTAACATTTGAAAGGATCAAATTTCAGTGGAAATTGCCACATCTTTGAAGAATACTGTATCATTAATCTGTAATCACCCATTGACATATTCATTTGTTCAAGAGACCAGATGTTGGTAGGGTAATTTTCATGAAATTAAGAAATCAATGTTATAACCATATGCACTCTTCAATTTGATGCAGAGGGGAATTAGTAATAAACCCAAAGTGCAGCACTTAATAAAGAGACGACATTCATATAACCTTAACCCTTTCCACAAATGAAACTGTCATACAAATAGAAGCTTCATACATCATAATATTTGTTGTTGTTGTTTCCTGTGTGCTTTCTAAAGTAACCACTTTATTTGTTAAATTAAGACAAATTTTCCTGTATCTATATTAAGAACCAAAATATAAGCAAATATTATGAAATGGAAGAAATGAAGAAAAAATGAATCAGTGCTGTACAGCTAGTGAACTAATGAAATAATAACTTGTGACTAAATGGCTTTGCTGGGTTTTATTGTTCTTAGTAACTATAAAGATAATACAATGATGATTTCAAAACTGCAATTGTTGTGAGTATTTGGATCTCAAAATGTGGATACTTTTGTCAAATACTCAGTTGATTCCATTCCATTATTATTATTATTATTTCTCTTTTGAACTTGTGGAGTAAAGATTGGGCAGGAAAATCAAAATTGTTTATGGTTTGTATAAACACAAACTTGATGTCACGTTAGCATCTTGCATTTATATAGTATCATTCATACTTTACAAAATAAATCTGAATTGATTTTTTGCACCTCAGGAGTGGAACACACTAACCATTTACCAAATCACAGCAATACTAAACCATAGTTTAGGGCAGGAAATGACAAATCATGTATTACAACTGCCAGGGTAATATAAGAATGCAAAATGGTAACTATCCAAATTGGAATTTACTCAGGACACCAAGGTTAATAAGCTAATTCCGGCAAAGGGATCTTTAATTACTACCCATCATCAGTACTTTGGTTTGCATTTCATCTGAAAGATGACCTTACGCAGCACATAGCTTCCTTACATTTTACTGAGAACTTTGTTCAGAAGTGACTCACAAGGTAGAGATACCCACCCTGAGTTACCAAAATGTACTTGTGGGTTCATGGTGGGAGGGCTCCCAGCCGGGTGCTGACCATGATTGACCTTCCTTAATTTGTGAAAATCTGGAGAGATGATTGCCTGAAGTGGAATACCTTATGATTGTACCAGTGTTGGTGTACTATTCTTAGAAGAAATATATAGAAACCTGTCTGGCATATCTAATCAGGCTGCTGATCCATTTAGTCAGGCACTCTGCCTCTGGCAATGGTCAGCTATGGACTTGAATGACTGTGCTCACTTTTAATCTAGCAAGGCCTGATCCATTCAAATATACTGCCTCTGGCATTGACAATGTATGGATCTGAATTACTGGGATCAGCTGTAGTCTTCTGTCCCAGGATTTCTTCATAGGAAAGAGTGTAAGGAGAAGGATTCATTGCCACAAGTACAGGACTGAAGAATTTTGTAATCTATTCCTGTGGAGAGTTGAAGAGGAAGGTGGTTACTAGTACCTGGTTGGTCTTTCAGCAGTGATACTCTTATCGAGTTAAGTTCAAAAGCCACCTGAGGAGTGAGAACTTCAGTTCTGGTGCTTTGCTTGTTACAATCGTGAACTCAAATTAAGAATTTGCAGCAGAGTATCTCTCCAATGGTGTGAATAGTTTGTCTGCAACCTGTGAATATCTTGCATTGGGTTGTACTGTAGGGTTTTTTTGTTTGTTTGTTTGTTTGTTTTTGTAAGACTGGCCAGTCTTCTAATGTCACACTCTGAGAGCTTGGGGACCGTCTGAGGTTGTGGGAGATGTGGAAAAAGTCTGTTTGTGTTGTGTATTTGGTTGTCATGGGTTTTGTTACTATGGCAACTGAGTTAGATTATTAAGGGATAGCTCAGCCGGTTTCAACCAGCTGAGTGAGCTCTCTGTGTCTGTAAATAAAATGGAGGTTTTGGTTAGCTGTCTGCTCTCTGGCCTCAAGTGATTGCTTCCTACACCGGCTGCCCCTAGGACATAACAGTTTGCTTAATAATTTGATAAGTTTTTTTGTTTCTTTATTAACTCCCTCTTTTTCTCTAGTGTTCATTTCCCCAACTTGCACTATGATCCTGACTAGTTCCTTGATTCCTTAGATCATCGTGTAAGCTCTTATCCATGTTGAAACTTTCATTAGAGGTAGTGTGACACTAATTGTACCTTCCATACGTCTCCAAGAGAGCTTTAGTGAATGCACAAAAAACACCACTTACAGACCTTACATCAAACTTTCGTTACTAGAGTGCAGACAGTGCCATGAAAATGCACTGCAGCTAAAGAACCTAGGACACTCAGACATCAGTTGGCAGCACCTAGTGGACTATAGGTTATATTATGATAATATAATGGAGAGGAGAGAGGAAGGAAATTCCGTTCTAATTTTTTCAGATGATCAACTTACACCTTAAACCTGAGGTTTAATTCTTCTTACAAATCTGCCAGTGCTTATATAATTGTGAATGTTCTGACTGTACACAAACCTGTCAAGTCCTTTTAAGAAAAAACAAAAAAAACCAAACAAAACCCCCTGTTCCATTATTAGTCTTGATGGCCTCCTACAGCAGTGAATTTGACAGGCTGACAACAGGGTGCCTCTTGTTTTCTTGAGATTTATTTCTGACTGATTTATATTTTCATAAATCAGGCCATTCTTTCATGAGTTTCTCTTTTATTTCACCATTGGAAAACAAAGATCTCTCTGAAGAAAAGAAGAGAGATTGAAATATTTTTGTATGGTATAAAAGTACATGTATGATTGTGGCAGATATGAAAGGCTTAGAAATTAGTTTTCCTTCAAAATTTTACCTTTCCGTTTATTTGGTGGCCTAGACGAGGGGTTCCCAAACTGTGGTACATGAATTTGATGTTTCATCAAATATACTTCAAATCACAATTTAAGATGTGAACCATGGGCCAGGAGGATGTAAAATGAGATTCTTGTCTCAGTCCCATTTTCATCCAATAGGTGTCCAAATCTCTCTCTCTCTCTCTCTCTCTCTCTCTCTCTCTCTCTCACACACACACCCTCACTCACCCCCCCACACACACACCAGTGATTTTTACTATTTCTTAAGAGGACTACAGAAAATTCCACTTTATCAGACTATGCAATTTCAACATGAATGTTGCAAAGCCATGTTAAAAATATATAATTGAGAGGGTTTCCCAACTCTACCAAAATGAAGTGGGCATTTGTGTCCGTCCAAAGGAGGTGCTGCTTTAATGATGATTCCAACAGGAACCCTGGCCTGATGATGTATATCAAAACAAGGAAGATCAGTGTTGTAACCAGAGAGACCGCATGCTGCAGTCAAAGCCATAGGAAAGAACAGAAGATATGTTTTCCCTGCCGCTCTGGATATGTCAAGTAATGTATCTATGACATGACTGTACTAAGTAAGGACTGAATCATAGTCTGGGATATGTGATAGTACTAGGATGTAAGGGGGTGCACAGTTGCCCCCTTTGTGCTCCTTTGCCAGCTACCTGCATCATGGGAGAGGCTGCAGCCTCTGCACAGAAGGGGGCAGAAAGTGAGCAGAAGGAGGCAAAAAGTGAGACAAGTCTTAGCTCCACTCCCCACACACAATATTTAACATGCTCAGCAATGCAACTAAACCATCATGGTGGAAGCATATACTGCCTTTGGTATAAGCCTGTCACAGTATTTTCCTCTCAGGCACACTGAGGAGTTCAGGAAGGGTGCTCAGCATATTGTAAACTGATAATCTAGCCTGAAACAGAGAAATAAACAAAAACACAGAAGGCAGGGAGAGAGAGTTTCCTGAAATGAGTTGTGGGGATCTGCTGTCGTTCCAGCATGCCTGGCTAATCTTCTTGAACTGACAATATGGCTATTCCTTATTTCATATTTAATTTAAAAATATATCTTTTGGGGGGACTGTGACAGGGAAATCTGCCCCCTTAAAAATATTGCTGCCTATGGGTGAGCCCAACCCTGTCATGTGGCATGACCCTTTAAGATTTTGAAAAGGCTGAGATACATGTACATGGAAGGATCTAGGAGATATTGAGAGAAATGAAGCAGCCCAAGAATAAGTGCTGCTCGGGAAGATATCCTGTCACTATGCCTTTAAGGGCCCAGAGTCAGGAGCCTTCCAGGGAGGGCAGGGCAAAGCTTCTGGCCCTGGGAAGGGGATTAGTATCAATGCTGCCTCCTCTCTCTTAGCATGGCAAACACCAGTAGAAGACATTTTGGCCTGCAGAACACTCTGAGATTGTGGATAATTGTGTGGGAAAGGGCCAGCTGAGGGAGAACCTTGTCAAGGCCCTACAGCTGGCAAATGACAGCTCAGCTCCAAGGAGGAGAGCTGGGGACTCCTGTTTTGAGAAAGTGACCATATAAAGTACAACCCCAGCTCCAGGAAAGGGGCTGAGTGTGTCTCTTGAACAGGAGTGAGAGCTGACCAGGACTCTTATATGAACCCAGAGTGGAGTGACTAATGAAGTAAATTACACTTTATAGGAAGACTTCAGTAATCACCGTCCCCAAAGGAGGTACACCTCTACCCTGATATAACGCGACCTGATATAACACGAATTCGGATACAATGCGGTAGAGCAGTGCTCCGGGGGGGGGGGGGGGCTGCGTGCGCTGGTGGATCAAAGCAAATTCAATAAGATTTTTTGGCTCCCAAGGCAGGGGTGGCTTCAGGCCCCAGCACGCCAAGCGCATGCTTGGGACGGCATGCCGCGGGGGTCGCTCTGCCAGTCGCTGGGAGGGCGACAGGCGGCTCCGGTGGACCTCCTGCAGGCTCCGGAGCCGCGGGACCAGTGGACCCTCCGCAGGCACGTCTGCGGGAGGTCCACTGGAGCCGCGGGACCGGCGACCGGCAGAGCGCCCCCTGCGGCGTGCCGCCGTGCTTGGGGCGGCGAAATGGCTAGAGCCGCCCCTGTCCCAAGGACAGCATTATATCGGGGTAGAGGTGTATGTGTTTTCAACCAACCTTAGTCTCGATAATTCATTGAAAGAACCTGAGGTGGTGCTGAGTACAATGCATTGTGGGGCCACAAGGATGTATCCTGAAGGCTGGCATCATGTAACGGGCATTTTAGAACAAATAACAGTGACTGATTTAGTAATTGTTCTAGGTCTCCTTTACTTTAATGGGGAGTGCACTCCTCCACAGTCGACATAGCACCATGCTGAGGTTGCTCCCCTGTGTCTCTCCTAAACAGGACCACGCTGCTTACAACACCAGGAGGGACTCTGAAATGGCGAGGGTTGGAGCTGGGTTTCACAGACTGATTTATAATCTAGAGCCAGTTCTGTACACCAAAAGCATAATATCAGAGTTTGAAAAGGACTCCACCTCTTAAATACAGGAATTTGTGCATAGTGTTTGGTATTTAGTAATGGATGAACTGATGCTTTTAAAGATCCCATATACCTCCCCTGGAAAGTATTAGCTTTCTTAAAGGTCATTTCATGACTAGTATACTAAACTTAACTTAGATGGAAGATTTTTTTAATTGCTTTTTAAGGCATTTTCTTTTACAAAAATTAAGTTGGTATTGAAGTTAGTAACATTTTTCAACATGCTGATGCATTTTTCAGTCAAACACAGTAGATTTTGAAAAGAATGAGGGTGTGTTTATAATTTCCAAGGATCCTAGAAATCTGTTTGCAATGGAAAAACACACAATTTGCATTTTTACATTTTGTCTACAATAAAAACATATTAACTATTAACTACATTTTACTGAAAGTACCTGTGCCACTTAATCAATGAGTGCAACCTCCCCCTTTTGGTTGATTTTTTGAATGCTCTTTAAATTTACATACTCCAATAAACTGCTTCCAGTGTAAAGATGTTACACAATGACATATAGGGGTTCATGTTTTAATGCATTTCAAATTTCACTTGAGCCTCCAGATGTGAGTAATTGCAGTTATGAAAAGATGCGGAAAACTTTAAAAATCAGCCCTAAAACCATGTGACTGAGTTTGGTAAGGACAAATTTGACATTAATGGTAATGTGCTGTTCTGTACTTTATGCAACAAGGCTATAGATTATGTTCAAAAGCAGATAATTGTAGAACACATGGAAAGTGCTAAACATTAACTGAATGAAAAGACATGAAAATGAGGCTGAAATAGTAGGGCTATGGACAACAGTAAAGAAATAATGCACTGTGACTGGATCATTCCAGCATTTTTGTGCATTTAAAAGAAAAACAATTTTCTGAAACTATAGAATACAGACAGAAGTATTTGGTATATGTAAGAAATACAAATTGCAATTCTATTAATTTTATTTTATTATAATGATTGATGGCACTGGTGAGCCTTGAACTTGCTTATAAATTGTAAATATATCAATACAACATTGTGTTCAACTGATACATATATATATTGCAGTTAAGGAAAGTTCAGTGTTTCATTTTAATTGTGGGAAAAATGGATTTTATGGTGGTGGGGGGTTAGTGGAGAATTTTTATTTGTTTTTTATAACTGAAAAGTAGGATACCGGATAATTTTGCAGATAGTGGGCCAAATTCTGTTCTTAAACTGCAGTGAATCCAGAGTAATTCCACTGACCTCAGTGGACTGGCTGCAAACTTACACTTTTGTAAATAATAAGAGCAGAATTTGGCACATTGAATAAACATGCATACCTGGCCTATGTAAGTAATCTTAGCAATATAATCTCGTACCTATAAATTGTTCAGTCACTCAGGCTGTGAAGTGTCCTACATATGCTTGTGGAGAGGAAAGTGTCTATATCTTGTTAAATGAGTCAAGGTTATAGTACTTTCACTAATAGAAAGTACTCTTTTTGGGCTATATTCTGGTTTTGGTTCTATCAGTCTTCAAAGTTTGGATCTGTCTTCCAAACTAAACTGTTATATACCCGTTAGCTAGAGCTAAACAGAATAATTGATACCATTATTTAAAAAAAACAGAGTAAATGCTTTTTCTGATTCAAAGAAGATATGTCATTCTTGCCTTACATTTCTGGCAATAGCAATGGCAATTTCTGGGCAAGGGGATTAACTGAAAGGATTGGCAATAGAGCGTAGTCTTTTATTTTTATGTCACCAGTTCAAATCCAACACAAATGTTTGCCAGAGGCTTATGTGAAATGAATTTGTTTGTGGCAATGTGAAGGGAAGTGAACCCATTACAAAAAACACTGCTACAGTTGGCATTATCTGATAATCTTGTTACAGTCTCAGCAGAGAGGCCAATGGAGGCTGAACTAACTTTTCTTCCCTAGTTGTGGTTCCTCGAAGGCTGAAAAAAAAAATGGGAAGGCAGGGCAGCTTGGAGAAGATGTAATTGCCACTTAATTTGTTGTAGTTGTTCTGAGCTCTGACCTATGAAGTGCTAAGCACCCTATAAAACTGCAGTGGAGACATCTGGGCTCGGGCTGGAGCTTTGTCCCTGGGACCCCCAGCCCAAGCCTGGACGTCTACATTACACTTTTATAGTCCCAGGAGCCCAAGTCAGCTGACTTGGCCACCCGCGGGTGTTTGATTGCAGTGTAGACATACCCTAAGAGACTTTGCTGGACATTGCAGGTTCTCCACATCCAGGGGCAGCTCTAGGTTTTTGGCCGCCCCAAGCAGTCATGCCCGGGAGGCGCCCCCGAGCCGCGGGAGCAGCGGACCTCCCGCGGGCATGACTGCAGAGGGTCCGCTGGTCGCGCGGCTCGGCTGGACCTCCCGCGGCTGCGGGCGGTTCGCTGGTCCGGCGGCTCCGGTTGAGCTGCCGCAGGCGTGCCTGCGAGAGGTCCAGCCGAGCCGCGGGACCAGCGAACCGTCCGCAGTCATGCCTGCGGGAGGTCCACTGGAGCCGCCGGCCGAGCGTCCCCTCCGCAGTCATGCCTGCAGCAGGTCCGCTGCTCCCGGGACTCCGGTGGACCTCCCGCAGGCATGACTGCGGCAGGTCCGCCGGCCCAGCCTGCCGCCCCCCCGGGAAAGGGCCGCCCCAGGCGGGTGCTTGCCCCGCTGGGCTCTGGAGCCGGCCCTGTCCACATCTTCCAGGAATGGGCTCTGTGCCCTGGAACCTCATCTGATACAAATTAATAGAGTTCCACAAAATTCAAGGATATGTTGATTAACGTCATTTGAGAATACAGCGCTGTAAATTTCAGACAAAAGGGCTCCAGGACTCTCAAACCAGCCTTTTTCACATACGCTGCCTTCATGTATTCATGCCAATATGTGCAAGACAGTTTCCATAGGCAGAAACAAATGTACTGTAATAAAGTAGTTCTCTTGCTAGGGGAAAAATGCATTTTTTCCAGGGGCCTATCTTTGAAAATTTGGAACTTTGCAACTGTAGGATACATACATTTTGTGTTGGAGCAAATGTGTGCATGTTCATGGAATGAGAAAAATAGCAGGAAGGAAAATGGTTCATTTTTGTCCAGCTCTCCTGTATTGAATTTCTGATATAAAGCATATTACAACTTTCCCAACTAGAGAGTAGTGTGAAATTAAAACAGTTTTCTATTTTTTCTTCAGTTTCAATAATTGAGGTGACAAATATTATACTTTCTAAGGATTTGTTTAATTTTACTTCCATAGCTGAAGAACCAGCAATTATTTTTCATGAAACCTATAATATGGGGAAAGTTTGAGACTTATATTCTGATAAACTTCCTCGTTTTTGAGCAATACCTTACTTCTCAAGAAATCCTCTTGATTTCAAAGAATCTGATCCCAGAGGAAAAGTGCTACTTAGAGGATGGAAAGGTATCAGCATCTGGCCTTTAGTCTGCTACAGACAATAGCATACAGTTCAGATTCTGTTGTATATAGGTCTTATACCACTAACCACCATAGTACTGAGTTTCTTTAAGCACTGCATTAAGTGACATGGGTTCATTTTGTTTCATCCACTACCATGGGGATAATCATGTGTGCCAGGCAGTTCCACTGTTGGGGCTATTCTCAGAACAAGGTGCTACTCAGTAAAGTATGAATGGCAGAATGTATGCCTTAATACAAAAGTCCTAAACCACAGTCGGACTGCCTCCATATGAAACCCAGATTGATATCAACTATCATCTGCGTGGCATAACAGTAACACTTGTATTTGTCAAATCTGACATTAGAAATAATGTCTTGTTTTTCCATATTCACTGAAAAGTTGAGGAGAAAATGTAATAGTATTACCTTTTTGTACTGTAGGGATGTCTGAGTAAGTAATAACAAATAGCATTAATATCATGGTTTCCCAGACTCTCTTTTGGAACCCAAATAACTAGAATGTTGGAGACACTCAAATGGGTGCAGCTGCATGAGTTTGCAATGGAGAGACAATCCCTGCTACCTGATGGAGCATTATGTGTTTGATGTAATTTTTAGTATATTTATTATAGCCAATCTCAAGTGACAAAAGGCATGAATTTATTAGCTGCCTGTGCTTAGTGGCAGGTAGAAGTGCTGTATGTAGAGATGATTGCAAAACAAACAAGCTTTCTAAACAATTTATTTTTAACTAAAATATGAGCAGTCTTTCTCTCATTGACATCAATGACAAATCCTGGTTTTAACATCAAAGAAATTAAATCTTTTCTTTTCCCTGTGATTTTTATAATCTCTTTTTACTAGATTAATGGACTTAATGATAGTAAAGAAAATATACCATTTCCAAATACTTAACACATGTCAGATTAAAAACTTGAATACTAATACAAGAAAACCCAGAACAGGCTTCTTGTCTTTTGCCCATTCTAAACTATTCACACTTGCAGATGAGTTTCTCAAAACTGTGAGTGTCTTGCCATTGACCTGGCTACCTTGAGAATATAACTGTGGCAGTTAAGTTAACTGAAAAGGTGGTTCCAAAAAGCTTTGCATTGTGCAAAAAATAAAAAAAAATAAAAATAAAGTTTTATGTGCACAGGAGCTGCTCAAGCAAATCTTAAAGTTAAGAGTCAGATGGGACAGAATTAATGCATCATGATGATCTTCTACATTTGATAATAGAGTGGGCATGAGACAAGAGCTGGACTCAGATAAGCTGGGCTGGACTAGTTACTTCTGGAGTTGAAAAAATTAAGAAAGAAAAAGGAGGTTGCAATGTAAAATCTGAGGTTTGACATTGCTGAGGATCTGTTTTCTCCCAGAAGTATTAGAAAATTAGAGAAAATAATACATGTAGCTTTAGAAATGCTAGCTAATTAAAGTAAGCTGCACAACTTCCCAGATCGGTAGGTTTCTACCAAACACATCCTCGTTTTACAAATGGGAAAACAAAAAATGCAGAGTTTCAGGAACCTGATCCAAAGCCTAATGAAATCAGTTGGGAGTCTGTTCCCATTGATTTATATGGGGTTTAGATCAGGTCACAAATGTACAGTTGTTTAAAGGATAGGGATCTTGCAGAAAGTGCAACCAGCAGGAATCAAGGTAAAGCAGAGTGACACCAACTTACTTATGTAGTCTTCACCACCATTTGTATCATCTCTGTATTTGGCCCACAGAGTTAAGTAATTTGTCCATAGTTAAACAGAGAAAGAGTTAGAACTCGGTAATTCCTGATCATTCTAAGACCTCTAAATCATGTCCTCTCTCTCTCTAGAAAAGACAAAGAAACCCTGAAATATATTTGTTTGAAGAAGCATGTGATTTTCTGTGAATTAAATAACTTCCCTATTAGAGAGTGCTACAGGATTGCAATCTGTTTGAAACGGATGAGCCATAGCATAATAGATTTTATGTTCTATATGCATTTTATTTTCAAATATTTTACTTTTTGTTGTCTGAGCACATTCAGCTTTTTGTATTATATCTACTTTTAGTATGATGCCCATCTTTTGTGGATGCACCTGTTCTGAATTCTAGAATTAGACGTATTGGAAATAAATTGCCTAAGGGGGGGACACTGAAGTTTGATTTCTATCATTAAAGAACCTAGATTACATGAAAACTGAAGCTGATACATGTGACCATTATATATATATATAATATATATTCATTCTCTACTTGGCACTTGCTATAGAATACTGTCAGTTTTTGTGAGAAGGAAGGTCTTCCCACTGAGCTGACAGCACTGCTTCTAATGAACACTGGCCTCCCCTTTCCTATGAAACTGCTGGGAAACAACAAACATTGATTGACCAAATTCCAAAGATAATGGTGGAGTGGTTGTGGTGTGTTTGTTGCTGGTTTTTTTTTTTTAACATCTTAATCACTTTCTGAGTTCGAACATATAATAGCATTTAGGACAAACTTGTGAATCAATTATTTGCTTAGTTGTGGCTCACAGCAGCATCTAGTGGCTCTAGATGAAATTGAGGCCCCATTGTGCAAGGTGCTGTGTAAGTGCATAGTAAGAAACAGTCCCTGCCTTGAAAAGTTTACAATCTAAATAGACAAGACAGACAAAGGGTGGGAGAGAGGAAGTAATTTTATGTGCATTTTATGGATGGTGAATTTACAGTGATGTGAGTAACTTGGCCAACCTCACACAAAGTCTGACACAGTGAGAACTTGAACCCAGGGCTCCTGATTCCTAGTCCCATGCCTTAACCACAAAATCATTCTTCCTCTTCAATATTTGTCAAAGTGGTGCCAGTAGATTTTTCTGAAGGTAGGCAGAGTCCCAGTTGTACCTGTCTCATAGAGACATCGTCAGGCTGAATTAATTGCTGGTTTCAGCTTCACCACAGCTCTATGAGGTAAATATAATAGTTATGCCCATCATATGGAAGGTAGCTGTGGCACAGTGAGTCACTGAACTGACCAGCACCATCCGGCAAGTTACTGGCACAGGCAGGAACAGAAGCCAAAAGTTTTGATTCCCCATGTGGCGCTCTAACCCATAGATGTATTGCCTCTCATGAGCAACCATGAAGAGCAAGAGGGACAGGGGAAAAATTCCGGTTTCCTTTTTTAGCTCAGGTGCTTCCCCAATCTCCATTGCTTGGCTGTTCACTGAGGCTTCTCTGTGTGAGCACTGTGAAACAGAGGGTATGTCTACACTACCCGCCGGATCGGCGGGTAGCGATCGGTTTATTGGGGATCGATATATCGCGTCTCATCTAGACGTGATATATCGATCTGCGAACGCGCTCCCATCGACTCCAGAACTCCACCAGAGCGAGCGGCGCTAGCGGAGTCGACAGGGGGAGCCGCGGCCGTCGATCCCGCGCCGTGAGGATGGGAGGTAAGTCGAAATAAGATGCTTCGACTTCAGCTACACTATTCACGTAGCTGAAGTTGCGTATCTTACACTGACCCCGCCCCCTAGTGTAGACAAGGCCAGAGTGGGGTAGTCCAGTCTGTTCACTCAGAGATCGAGCTCTCTGCAACCCCCTTACCCAAAGGCCACTGGAGTTCCACATTTCAGCACCAGTTCCTTCTTCCAGTTTTTCCAGCTTAAGTGCTTAGTGCATGTCCTAGTGGGAAGTGACAAATGTTCACAAAGCTGCTGGATTATGTATGGAACATGGAGGATGGCTGAGCCAGGCTGGAGAGATGGGAAACGGAGGCAAGTGATACTGTGATCCAGAAGGGGGAGGAGAAAAGCAGCAGAACAGGAGGGAAAAGCAGTGGTGAGGGAAAGAATATAGGAACAAGAGAGGAGGAGACAAGAGGTTTATAGGGGAAAAAAATCAGAGGAAAACAAGAAATAGCACAGAAAAAAAAAGAGAGAGAAGAAATAGAAGTGTGAGAGGGAGTGGCGGAAAATCTAGTTATCACTTTTACAGAACACATCCTGAGGTTTAACAGAATATGTGATAATTACAGCTGAAATGACTTTGCAGACATTTGTTTATGAAAGGGTTTTTGCAGGATATATGGCAGGGTGCTTGATTTACATTTGATGGTGGCTGTTCCAGGTGGAGGGGTTGGCATGAAAATAGACAGGGAGTCATGAATGGCCAAAGCATATAAGAGGAGCAATAATCATGACTAAGGACGGTGGGGGAGACTTTGTTGGAGTTGGGTATAGGAGGAAATGGAGGCAGAGATGTGGGAAATTGCAGATGTAGGGAGTGCTTTGAAGGTGAAATGTAGAAGCTGGAATTTGATTCAGGAGAACAGGGGAGTCAGTGCAGAAATGTAGTGAGGAGTCATTAGAAGCATTGGGAAAGGAAGATTAACATGCCACAGTGTTATAAATGAATCAAACGTAAATATATATATATACACGTTTGATTAATATATATATTAATGAGAAGGTTAATGAGAAGAAGGTTAATGAGAAGAAGCTAGGGTAAGATGGACAAACTACTTCAGGCCATATTCAAAAAAGTAAATAACAAGGTCCCACATGTTAAAGGTGTCTAATAAACCCATTTTCTCAACATACATTCTTCTGAATTGAAAGGTACAAGAAGTCTGAAATCCACTCAATAGAAAGTTTACAGACATCACTTCATTGGTAGGTTTGTGTTTCATAGATATTTGGACAAACTTGCAGGTGTCTTGAGGTTTAGCCAAAACCAATGGAATTGGCAAAGATATAGCCAGATTTAATTCAAGGCCAGTCATCTATTGAATTATGTTTGGCCAGTATTTTAGAATATACTGACATTCTAATAGCGGAGTTTTGAGTGAGAATATATAGGACTAAATTAATGCCCAGTATTCCTAAATTCCAGAAGAAAGTTACTTTCAGTTTATCTTGACTTTTCACTAATTTACTGAAGTGCAGTGAAGAAATCAGAAACTTTTACGCAATCTGAAAGTAAATATAGATCTTAGAACATTTACTTCATCGAGCAGGTATGAAAGACCCTCAACTAGGGAACAAAGGCCATTTCTTTCATCTGAATCCACACACCAGACGTAAGCTTCTGATTTCACAAACAGAAAAGCTAGTAGAAATGTAATTGGAATAATTCACAAGGTCAGCAGTTCGGGTGGTTTGGTCGATTAAGGCATTTTTTCCCCAGAAGAGGAGATGGTTAGAGTCACCGCAGAGGAAGTAATTCAGAAGTCAATGGAGTTACTCTGAGTTTACACAAATGTAACTGAGAAAAGAACGTGTCCCATAACCTGTTAATGTACTATCATTTTGCATCTTAAGACCCAAAGTCGGTAGAGTTCAGTGGAAAAAGTGATAGTATCATTCAGGACCTTGCTGAACATTTGTCTACCTAATACAATCAAAACCCAATTTAGCAATCTCTACTCAAGTATATTTCCCATAAATATCTGCACATACCAGAACAAATTTACATCATTGCTATTTGTTTCCACTGCCATTCATTTAAATTCCTTTTGTATTCAATCCAATGCTCCTCACACCAATGTGATGGTTAAATGTGCCTGTATGAATGATTTAGAATTTAACAGTTTATCCTATATTATTTTTACCTGATATCTCTTCTTATTGGGCATATGATTGTTACAGGACACATTTTTATTTTTAAAATCTATTTAGTTACTACTTCCACAGCTGTTTAATGCTGATTATAGGCAAAATCTACCTTTTTGTTGCATTGTTGCTGGCCGTGGGTCTAATAGGTAGTGCCTAGTAATCTAGTAACAAAAGAACTATCCCAAAAATGTGCAAGACGGTTATGGTGCCTGGAAAGAAATGTTTAAAGTAAAAGCAGACTAGGTGGTACAAAGTTTCAAGAGTTGTGCCGACTAGATTGTTAGATATTTACCATTCTCACCTGTCCAGAAAGTGATGAAATATGAAGTGGGATTTTTGAGAAAACAAAGGGATTCATGGCATCCTGAACAAGCCCTATGGGAGTCTTTCATTTGGCTTCATTGTGTATTGTGGTTGTACTCTCTAAATTTGCATTGCACACACAACCCGGGACATAATGGTACTCAACTTGAAATTCCTTAAATAAGCCTGATTTTCACATGGTGGGTGCTCAAAGACCATTGCGTCAGGTCTTTTATGGAGCCAATAGGAGCCTTTCTATGGACTTCAGTAGGCACTGGATCAAGCCTATATATGTATTGTGTGAGCATATGTGTATATACCTGCATATATGAACACGTGTATGTATATATATATAATTGCAGATCCTTTACCTCTTACAAAATCTGGTTTCTCTCATTGAGTTGCTGAGACCAAGATATATATATATATATATAGTCTAGTGCAAAGAGTTCATACTATATGGACAAAGGCTTCACGAAAAAGACACTAAAATTGAAGTACATTCCCTGAAGAAAGATCCCTTTTGAAAATGCAATTTCCTTTATTGTTTTTAAGGTGTTGAAATTTAAGATGTAATAAAACACAAATACCAATTTGGAAGCATTAGTTGCTCCTAGTAACCTTGAGAATGTACTATGCTTCATTTTTCTTCTCCATCATCTCTGCAAAAACTGAGCAAGGGAGTGAAAGACTAGCAGCAAGTGCCTGCTGAACCAATATACAGATCTGACCTCTTTTTCCCCTTCTCAGTAACAATAAATTATCATTAAAATTGCTGCTGTAGGTACCATTATGCACCGCACCTCAGAACAGAAAGAAATTCACCCCTGTGCCACCTTTTGACATTATAAAGCAGCCTATTTTAGCTTGGAGCAAATCAAGTGTAAGTTGTATTTCCCAGAGGACAGTTCTGTTTGCATTTTGAAAACCTTGCATAAATATTACCAAATTAATACAAATTTTAACATAAATCAGCATCTGTTTTAAAGAAATGAAGATTCCCCTTAAGCAGACCAGAGTATGGGAACTCCAAATAGTGGGATGGCAAGAAAAGGGGATTGTACATGGAGTTTTATTCATAATTGCTTTTCAACTTCACTTGAAAAAATTCCTTTGTTTTCCTTTGCATGCAGATCTTTCCCCCTTTATCTCTTCAATCACTCTAGGCAGCAGTGCTATATATAAAGCCACAGGGATTCCAAAACTTCTGTAGCAGTATCTATTAATCCAGTAATCCCAAAGCAGTTATAGAAGTAGTGGAGCACTGAGCCCCATTGCAATTTCCATTCTTTAGTCTTTCTGTACTTTTCCCCTTAGATATTCAGAAGCAGCAATTGAGGACGAGACAAAATTGGGATCTGGTTCACACAGGCATCCAAATATAATGGAGTGACATCCCGGCTCCACTGAAAGGAGTTGGAGTTTTGCCTTTGACTTTATTGGGGCCAGATTTTCACCCCACATATTTATGTGAATATTTTGGGAACGTCTCCCTTCCCAACACACACGTCTTCCTTCCTCCGAAATACACACCCCTTAAATGGGGCTGGATTAAGGCATATGCATAATAGGCATGTGCCTAGTACCCCAGGCATCTCCCTTGGTCCTGTGATGATAGAATCAAAGCTTTCATGAGGAGCAGGGAGACTAGTGCTATATATAGGGAAGAGCCAGCTTGGATTTGTCAAAAACAAATCATGCCAACCCAACATAATTTCTGGCTTGGCATGGTTACTGGACTAGTGCGTGGGGAATGCAGTAGATGTGATATATCTTGATTTTAGTTTAGGTTTTGACACTGTCCCACAGGAAATGCTCATAAGCACCCTAGAGATATGTCATCTACATCAAATTATTATAAGGTGGGTGCACAATTGGTTGAAAGACCTTACTTAAAGATTGACAAATTAGAGACTTGGTTTGAAATAAGATGAAATTCAATAAAGACAAGTACAAAGCACAAAGAAAGAAAAATCAAAATGCCGAATAACTGGCTAGGTGGTAGTACTTCTGAAAAGGATCTGTAGGTTATAGTGGCTCACAAATTGAATACAAGTCAACAATATGATGCAATTGTGAAAAAAGGCTAATATTCTGGAGTGCCTTAACTGGAGTCTTGTATGTAAGACACTGGGGTAATTGTCTCACTCTACTAGGCACTGTGAGGCCTCAGCTGGAGTACTGTGTCCCAGAGATGATGAGTAACTCTTGATAGTGGGTGGGCACAATCTAAAGGTTCAGGTTGGTGGGCATGTGACCACCCATGTGTCCCTTCTGGGCTGAGGAACAGCAGCAGAGCCAGGAGTGCAGGGCAGAGGTGAGTGAACGTCTCAGGGAGCCTCTCACAGCAGATGGGCTCCACTGGGTGTCACCAGCCAGTGCTGGCCACCTTCAGGGGAGAGGCAAGAGTGCATCAGGGACGCAGCTCAGAGCTGTGCTGCTTGCCCTGCCTGTGGAGCCATGCAGAGGGGGCCAAAGGTGATGGAACAACTTTTATAGTGGGGTGCTGAAAGTGGAAATTGTGTATTTGGTTGTTGTAACTACTTCAAGCCAAAAGATGCTGCCATGCCCCCAGCACCTCTAATTCCAGCACCCCTGCAGGTGGCCCAGCTTGGGAGCAGGACAGGGACAGTGGCTGGTCATCAAACTGTTGGGTGCGCCCCTTAGGGTTTGAAAACATCTTTGCCAAATGGAAGGCAGAAATATGGAGGGTACATGACCCTGCATGCCCCGCACCCATGCATCACCTCTGCCAGTGTGTTTAGCCTTGAGAAAAGGGGAACACTTGATAAATCTTAAAATATGTTAATGGTTGTCATAAAGAGGAGGATGATCAATTGTTCTCCATATCCACTGAAGGTAGGATAAGAAATAGTGGGTTCAATGTGCATCAAAGGAGATTTAGGTCAGATAATAGGAAAAATAGGTTGGACAGACACCTGTGAGAGATGGTTTAGGTTTACTTGGCCCTGCCTCAGTGCAGCCAGTGGCTGGATTTGATGATCACTTGAGGTCCCTTCCAGCCCTACAGCTCTGTGATTCAATCTGCCTTGATTTATGCAATTGTTAAGTGTGTTGAACAAGTAAGAGTCTCTTTGAAAAGGATAATTTTAAGACAAGTGTACACAGTAACTTCTCGCTTAATGTTATAGTTATGTTCCCGAAAAATGTGACTTTAAGCGAAACGATGTTAAGCAAATCCAATTTCCCCATAAGAATTAATGTAAATAGGCAGGATTAGGTTCCAGGGAAATCTTTTTCACCAGACAGAAGACTATATTATATATATGTATACACAGTATAAGTTTTAAACAAACAATATAATACTCTACAGAGCAATGATGATTGTGAAGCTTGGTTGAGGTGGTGGAGTCAGAGGGTGGGATATTTCCCAGGGAATGCCTGACTGCTAAATGATGAATTAGAACTCAGCTGAGCCCTCAAGGGTTAACACATTGTTGTTATTGTAGCCTCATACTCTACACGGCAGCACGAATGGAGGGAGGGGAGACAGCATGGCAGAAACAGAGACACGCACCCTGTGTGTGTGAGAGAGAGATACACATTGCTCCTTTAAGTATGATGGACCACTCTAAATAGATTGCCTTTTTAAGTAGACCAGGAAATTGAGACAGCGGCTGCTGCCAACACGCTCTCTCCATCCTGAGCCCTGTTGAGTCTCTCCCCCCGCTCTCTGGAGATGAGGTAAGCGGGGGCGGGGGGGGGGCGGAACAGGGGCAGGGGGACACCCTGATATTAGCCTCTCTCTCTCTGCCCCCTTGTACAACAAGCAGGAGGGCCAGGGCAGCACATGGCAGTGGGAGGAGGGACAGCTGAACTGCTGGCAATTGATAGCCTGCTGGGTGGCTGCCGCACAGGGAACTTAGGGGAGCGGGGAGCTGATAGGGGGGCTGCCGGTCCACCCTGGTTACAAGCCCCCACCAGCTAGCTCTAATGGGCTGCTCTTTCTGCAAGCAGTGGACAAATCAGGCAGCTGCCAAACAACGTTATAAGGGAGCATTGTGCAACTTTAAATGAGCATGTTCTCTAATTGATCAGCAATGAAACAACGTTAATTGGGACGACTTTAAGTGAGGAATTACTGTACAATATACAGCTGTACTACAGAACATGCTGAAATAGGCATAGTCCTTTTAACTAGAGTGTATCATGGAACACATGGTCTTCAGAAGTTTTGTTGAAAAGGAAGTGAGGGTGGAGAGCAATTGCTGTGCATTATTTGAGAGGCTGTTGTGAGCACTTGGAGTGGCATGAAAAGAGGAAATAGTGAACCTGATTTTGGAAAAAGTCTCCTCTTTAATCAGTCCAATGTGGTGCCTTCAGTTAATTGCATTGACATGTCCTATCAATTAGCAATGAAAGTCTGTTGGAGTTGAGCACCTAACTCATTTATACCTTTGAAGTTCTCCCCCTAGTCGTTAAGTACCAGATTGCATCCTCTTGTCCACTACTTAAACATCTGATGTTCCACGCAAAAAGGAGGTTGGATCGAGGCCCACTAGTCAGGCCCAATTAAAGGAAAGAAAAGAAAACCGTATCAGAAACTTTCTAGAAGTTTGTAAAACTCTGACTAATTTTTATAACTTTTATAGTTGTGCTGTCCTTTGGAACATAAGCTTTCCTGTCCTGCTGCTGAAATGCACTGCATTGTTTTGTGGTTCCTAAATGAATTTCCTTGTCTGGTGGTGAACCATCCCAGCACAGCTCCTCACCTGAATGTCAAACCTGCATTGGCAAGGGCACTATGCATAAATGAGGATTTGAAAATAATTACTTCTCTCACAGTTTCAATGTAAAACATAAAACTGTGTTCCTACCAAATACTCCAGAGCTATTCTAGATTTACAAAACAATGAGAGAGGTAAAGTTAAGATTTTAAGAGGAGCTATTCTTAAGGTTTTTGGATATGTAAAATAAATCCTTTGCTCTTATGCCAAGATACTGAATGAAATAATCATTAAGATGATCACTGAAGTAGAATCATAGGACTGGAGGGAGCTCGAGAGGTAATCTTTTGCAGTCCTCTGCACTCATTGCAGGGCTAAGTTTTATCTTGACCAGTAGTTCTCACACTTTTGTACTGGTGACCCCTTTCACATAGCAAGCTTCTGCGTGCGGACCCCCCCCCTTATAAATTAAAAACACTTTTTAATATATTTAACACCATTATAAATGCTGGCTGAAAAGCAGGGTTTGGGGTGGAGGCTGACAGCTTGCAACCCCCCATGTAATAACTTCACAACCCCCTGAGCGGTCCTGACCCCCAGTTTGAGAACCCCTGATCTTGACCATCTCTTTCAGGTGATTGTCTGACCTGCTCTTAAAAATCTCCAGTGATGGATTCCACAACCCTGGGCAATTTATTCCAGAGCCTAACCACCCTAACAGGTAGCAAGTTTTTCCTAACATCCAACCTAAACTGCCCTTGCTGCAATTTAAGCCCATTGCTTCTTGTCCTAGCCCCATAGGTTAACAAGAACAATATTTCTCTCTCCTTCTTGCAACAATATTTTATGTACTTGAAAACTGTTAACATTTCCCCTCTCAGTCTTCTCTTCTGCAGCCTAAACAAGCCCAATTTTTTCAATCTTCCCTCATGGGTCATGTTTTCTAGACCCTTAATCATTTTTGTTGCTCTTCTCTGGACTTTCTCCAATTGTCAATTTCTTTCCTGAAATGTGGTGCCCAGAACTAGGTACAATACTCCAATTGTGGCCTAATCAGCACAGAGTAGAGTGGAAGAATTCCTTCTCATGTCTTTCTTACAACACTCCTGTTAATACATCCCAGAATGATGATTGTTTTGTTTGGTTTTTGTTTTTTTGCAACAGCATTCCTCTGGTGACTCATAGTTAGCTTGTGATCCACGATGACCCCCCAGCTCACTTTCTGCAGTACCCTTTCCTAGGCAGTCATTTCCCATTTTGTATGTGTGCAATTGATTGTTCCTTCCTAAGTGGAGTATTTTGCATTTGTCCTTCTTGAGTTTCATCTTATTTATGTCAGATCATTTCTGCAGTTTGTCCAGATAATTTTAAATTATAATCCTATCCTCCAAAGCACTTGCAACCCCTCCAGGTTGGTATGATCCACAGAATTTATAAGTATACTCTCTATGTGATTATCTAAATCATTGATGAAGATATTGAACAGAACTGATCCCTAAAGGACCCACTTGATATGCCCTTCCAGCTTCACTGTGAACCACTCTCTGGGAACGGCTTTCCAAACAGTTCTGCACCCACCTTTTAGTAGCTCCATCTAGATTGTGTTTCCCTGGTTTGTTTATGAGAAGGTCATGTGATACAGTATAAAAAGACTTGCTAAAGTCAAGATATACCACATCTTTCCCCCATCCATGCTTGTTACCTTGTCAAAGAAAGCTATTAGGTTGGTTTGTTCTTGACAAATCTATGCTGACTGTTACTTATCTTATCTTCTAGGTGTTTGCAAATTGATTACTTAATTATTTGTGCCATTGTGTTTATGGATACTGAAGTTAAGCTGACTGCTCTGTAATTCCCTGGGTTGTCCTTATTTCCTTTTTTATAGATGGGCACTATATTTGTCCTTTTCCAGTCCTCTGGAATCTCTCCTGTCTTCCATGACTTTTCAAAGATAATTGATAATGATTCAGATATCTCCTCAGTCAGATCTTGTGAGTATTCTAGGATGTACTTCATCAGGCCTTGTTGACTTGAACACATCTAACTTGTTCTTTCCCTATTTAACCTCTGATCCTACCTCATGTTCACTGGCATTCACTGTGTTACACATCCAGTCACTAATAACCTTATGGTGAAAACCGAAACAAAAAAATCATTTTGCACTTCTGCCATTTCCACATTTTCTGTTGTTTCTTCCTTCTCCCTCATTGAGTAACGGGCCTACCCTGTCCTTTCTCTTGTATTTGTAGAACGTGTTCTTGTCACCCTTCATGTCTCTAGCTAGTTTAATCTCATTTTGTGCCTTGGCCTTTCTAATTTTCTCTACATATTTGTGTTATTTGTTTATATTCATATTAAAGTAGTGTCCCTTTAGCTTTATCCACTCTAGATCTGGATAATTAAAAATAAATAAAAAATGAAGGGGAATTAGCAACTAATAATACCTGATATCTTAATGTTCTGAGGGCCTTGATTGGGTCAGATGGGGAAGGTGTTCAGGATTTGTGTGGAGACTGGTACCTGAGAAGGGTAGTGAGGTTCTTTTTCCCAGGTGAGAACGTGGGAACTGACAGCTGAGAGGTGGCATGCAGCAGGGAACATTATGTAGGGAAGTAGAATAGCAAAAATGATACTTAGCATAACCAGAAATCAATATATTCAAGGATCTGAAGCTTCCTGTAGGAACAAAATTCATACTAGTACTTTTCACTTGCAAAGATCTCAAAGCACTTCAAAAACAGTAGTTAATTAAGCAACACAACAGCCCTGTGAGGTAGATTAATTTTGTGCCTACTTTACAGATGAGCAAACCAGAGCACTGAGAGGCTAACTGACTTGACCAATGTCACACAAAAATATCCCAGGAGTCCTAACGCATTAAAGACTGGATGACCCTGAAGTTGATGAGGGCTTGGAGCATGTTTGGGAGGCTGATTAGCCTATTCCAATGAAACGCGTGGGAGGGGGTAGAATGTGACTGTGCTCAGTTTCGTGTCAGTGCTTTGCCCCTGATTAATGTGTAATTTCACTATATAACTAGAACCTCTGTTAGAGTAATCCATGTGGGCCTGTCTGCCTAATGTTTAGTATATTCAAGGTCCACTATGCATTTCCTTTATCAAGTTCAAATTGTTTTCTCACTTCTGGACCCAGATATGGGTTTTTACCCAACACATTCTAGCTTACATCTCCAGATCCTTTAATTAATAAAGTAATCTATGCTGCCCATAAAAACAGCTAAGACAGGGAAGCAACCTTCTGTTAAGGTTTTCCTAATAGTTGCCCAGAAAGATTGGCTATTGAAGTTAATCACACCCATTCCTTTTGGCATGAGTCATTGCTAAATGTCATTAGTAAAATACACAAATATGACAGACTGACTGCTGGAGAAAGAACTATTGCATTGTTTCCTAGGATTTGGAATCCATTAACAGGCTTATACCTTTTCAGAAGTTTCATATTGTAGATTGGTTAAGTTAGCCCCTTGACCATATTCATACTGTGACCTATTTACTCTCAAAGACTCAACGGGAGTCTTTACACCAATTTCAGTGGACTTTGGAACAGGCCCTAATAGCAATGGCTTTTATTCTTCTTTCCTCTTGATTTATTTTTACATTTAATTTAAAGTACATTTCAGGTATATATACATTTTACTTTCTTATTTCATATTGTAACTGTCATTTAACATGTTCAAGTATTGTAAAAACTCAGTACTACTGATACGTTTAACATTTCTTTGACTATCTATTTGATAGCAAAAGTCCCATTTTTTTCCTGCATGATCTGGAATGCAGAAAGTTAAATTTCATCTACTTTAACATATTAGTTTCTGAGGGCCATATTGTAACCTAGCAATCCAACCTTTGTATGGGTAGGGAGTACCTGTGCTCCCTGGAGTAGGTCAGGAATCAGATTGTGACTGACAGGTGAACTAATGCTTGCTCTACAGAAAAGTAATCCTTGCCAATCCTTTTGCTAGTGCAAATTCTTCTTCTGCACCATGGCTGGAATGAGTGTATAGGCTGGCATGTGAGGAGATAGAGCTAAGCATCTGCCCATCTCCTGCCCTTGTCCACCCGTACCTTCCCACCTATGTTGGCAGGGGAGTAGCAGCCCAGCAGTAGCTGCTGAAGGCTCTGATGATGCAGATGGACCTGCATATGGCACTAGGGGAATGTAGGAAGTCCATTTACTCCTTTGTGCTGGCTACCCACAAGAACATAAGGTGGATCCTGTACCACCTTACTCCCCTGCATGGGCACACAGAAAAGCACATGACTGAGCCTTAAACTTACAAGGTTTAAGCACTCATTATTTATTTGTATGGCTGCTGTGCCTAGGAACCCTAGCCATGGACCAGGACTCCATTGTGTGAAGTGCTTATTGGAGGCTGGACCCGTGCAGGAGCACCCCCTACTGGTCAGTGGTGTCTCTAGAGTCACCTAACCCATACGGGGTGCCTGTTCTCCAAGAAACATTTTGAAGCATACACATGAGGTCAGAACCCTGGAAGAACCTCCTTCTTCAAAGCTGGTTTTATTAACTCCTAAATTAAAACACAGTTCCTTTTCCTACTTTCCAAGGGACTAATACTGTCCTTTCCCAGTCCCTCCACCTGGACAAGTTTATCTTCTCTTCCCTGCAGTCTTCATAAAGCATACTCTGAGCACTAAACTAACAAAGTCCAGCTCTCTAAGCCTACCATTCCAGGTTGAATTTCATAAGGCTTACCAATCTTCTCCCCATTTCCAACAGGGCTCCGGAAGACTTCCTAAGCCCTCTCTATAGGGCTTCTTCCACACAACCCTAACTTGCTCTAGCCTGTACTAGCCCCCCTCTGCCTCAGGACCCACACCCACATAAGCATGACCTACTTGCCATAGGCCATAGACAAGGGGCTAGTGTTCCATTCTTTTGAGCAGCAAGTAGTTTCTACTATTTAAGTTGATTGGGCAAGTCTACACTACAGCGCTATATCGGCACAGCTGCACGTCGGGTGAAGACTCACTATGCCAACGGGACAGTGCTCTCCCATTGGTATAATTACTTCACCGTGGTGAAAAGCTGGTGTTGGCGAGAGAGCTGACATAGTGCTGGTGTGGACCGCATAAAACTTGCATTGCTCGGGGAGGAGGGTGTTCACACCCCAGAGAGATCTAAGTTAGATCGACTTAAGCAATAGTGTAGACCTGCCTTCAATCAAGGTATACATGTTGCATTAATTACAGTGTTAAAGAGATTGGGACAAAGTCATCCTTGACAGGAGTGGTGCATCTCCTGCAGTTTGATCTTTATGCTAGGATGCCCATCATTTGGAAAATGTTAAGAACATACCCATTAAAAGAATGCTTGCTTTCAGTCTTGCAGCTATCATATTTATGCTGAGTGATTCAAATGTGCAATACTGCAGTCCTATTAAAAATTATATATAAAAGTGTAAAGCAACTTCTCCCACGTTAGGTTTCTCAAGCTGAAATTGGTCAACAAGCACATGCCAGATAATGTTTTTCATTTAAAATGCTTATTATGAAAGAAAATGTTCTACATTACACAGACAAGAAATATGTTCCTTTATTTATTTATTCTTTCCTTCTCTTCTGATGTCTAATGGATACTGTGACTTTTTAAATGTATTTATCTTTTGCTTTTAACATGAGGGTTCTATTTTAGAGGAGAGAAGTGGTGACTGAGAGAAGTGGTAGCTGAAATGTGTCTGACATTGCTGTTTTCTTTCATTTTGTTGTTGCAGTGGGGGTGTAGCTGACTTAATTAATTGGACCCATAAGACTTTCTTTATCCCATTTAATCTTTATGCACGACTGCTGTCCTTTCTTTTATTCTCTAAGCAGACAGGGAGGGGGTAGGAGGAATCATTAACTTTTTAAGATCAACTTCTCATAAAGATGAGATGTTTACCATTTTCCCTTTTGGTTACACATCCGGTCAGGAACAATATCATTTTCTACAACACTAACAACTTCTAAGGTATGTGGACAGAATACATACTTGCTGGCATTTATAAGTTATATGCAGTTCCAGATGAGTGAGTATGGCAAGTTAGAAAAGCATTTTATTTCCATGCTTGGGGGCAACCTTTGCCATGGAATAACAGCTGTGTTTACAAACAAGAATTAAGCTATTACTGCATGTAAATGAGGTGAATATTTTCCACTGTTGCCTGACCCTGTGATATGTAGCTGTGAAGATTTCCCATTGACACCCATCCTCATTGTTTTCTCCTGGGCCCTCTCACTATGAGTCCATCTTTGCTGGGAAATGAAAACTCATTTTGTTTCCAGATAGCAACTGTTTATAGCTGTGAATCCTATAAAAGGAGAAACTCTAATAACTTTAATGAGATGTAATAGAACTTAATGTGAAAATCAATATTTTTTCCCCCAAAAAATGGTTAATAGGCTTGATGATGTGTGTGCAGCGATTTTCTTAATAAAAACAGGGCCAGGCAGCATCCAGAGAGATTATGGTGCGTGTTTGATGTGTAGTTTTTCTACCCAATCCTTTTATGACACTCTTAATTGACAGCAATGAAGAGGGTGTTTTTTCTGTTACTATAGACACATCCCATATGTGGAGGTGATGGCCATATGCTAAAGTAAAAGGGTATGTGACAAATAAATTTATCATGTACTTGTGACCATCTCATCTGCATGCTGCCCATTAATCTAACTACTTGTGACTCTTATTGCAAGTTATAATAAATCTCCTCACTTCACTAGGTTTGCCCATTCTTAATAGTAAGCATTTTTTGCCTGAGAGTGTCCTTTTAATATGCAACGGTATATTTAAAATGGTTATGAAAGCTGTTTTAGTTATAAGCAACTGTACACAGTATATCCATAGCTTCAGAAAAGGGTATTTAAAAGTTTTTTGGTTTTTTTTAAGTGTCCAAAATATTTCCTTTGAGAAACACTGTTTTGGTAATTTAAAAACTGATTTGTCTGAATATGTGAACCTTGCATAAGAGATCTGAGATGGAGCAGAGTTAAAAATAGCTGGGGTAAGCAGGCCAACCAGGTGTGCTTTTAAATTCCCTCCCATGCTGACCAATGGCCTTCTTTCTTCTGTATGTGGAGAGAGCTGGAGCCCTTAAACTAGAAAGCCTTAGATTTCGATATTTTCAGTGCTATCTCAGTGAAGGGCCTTTGACGCTGGAACGTGTTTCCCCATGGTCCAGTAATAAGAGAGCACACAATGTTTTCAATGGTTTAATTGAGAAGATGTTTGGGTGTGTGACAGGATTGTTTGTTAGTCCCTTTCCTTTTGCTGCTTCAAATTAATACATCATTTCATTTTTATGGATTTTTATACTGCCACTGTGCCCTAAAAGACATTAGGGCACATTTTATAAGCAATAAATGTCTGAAGATCATGACACCTAAAGGAAGGGGATGCCCACAGACACTCTATACCACTTAATGCCAGAAATGCAGATACCCATGAAATGAAACCTTAAGAAATGTTATGATTCATCTAAAACCCAACCATCAGGAAGCAAATGCAATATTTATAATTGTGAGTGACACTAAAGTCAATGCCCTGCTTACGGGCAAGTCTGCACTTTTATCTCTCGCAGTAGAAAAAAAACGAAATATACCAATAGGCAAATACAAGTTCTGTAAGCTACAGTGTTTGCTTTGTGAAGAATTAAGCTTTATGCTATTTGGATTGATTTCAGAAACCTGGAAGGTGATTTTGCTCCAGATCAATGCCCACAAATCATTTAATAGAAAACTCTGGAGTATTAAGTGAACCTGACAATTCGAGTATGTCCAAATGAACCAATATAGTCACATATTCATAGAAGTTATTGTCCATGCCCAATCTATTTTAAACCTAGAAATGGCCCACCCAAACTGGAAAACAGGTCTCCTGGATGCTGTATTTAGCACTGAAAGATAAATGTAACCTCCCCTGGAATCTAATCGTAGAATATGAGGATTGGAAGAGACCTCAGGAGGTCCTCTAGTCCAATCCCCTGATCAAAGAAGGACCAACACCAATGAAATCAGGTATTGGCAACCTTTGGCACACGGCACATCAGGGAAAGCCACTGGTGGGTCAGGACGGTTTGTTTGCCTGCAGCATCCGCAGGTTCAGCCAATCGTAGCTCCCACTGGCCGTGGTTCTCCTTTCCAGGCCAATGAGGGCTGTGGGAAGCGGCGGCCAGTACGTCCCTTGGCCCACACCGTTTCCCACAGCCCCAATTCGCCTGGAACTGAAATACTATGGCCAGTGGGAGCTGCAATCGGCCAAACCTGTGGACGCTGCAGGTAAACAAACCATCTTGGCCCGCCAGTGGCTTTTCCTGAAAGGCCGTGTGCCAAAGGTTGCCGATCCCTGAACTGAATCATCCCAGCCAGGGCTTTGTTAAGCCGTGCCTTAAAAACCTCTAACAATGGAGATTCCACCACCTCCCTAGGTAACCCATTCAAGTGCTTCACCACCCTCCTAGTGAAATAGTGTTTCCTAATATCCAACCTAGACCTCCATCACTGCAACTTGAGACCATTGCTTCTTGTTCTGTCATCTGCCACCACTCAGAGCAGCCTAGCTCCATCCTCTTTGGAAACCCCCTTCAAGTAATTGAAGGCTGCTATCAAATCCCCCCTCACTCTTCTCTTCTGCAGACTAAATAACCCCAGTTCCCTCAGCCTCTCCTCATAAATCATGTGCCCCAGCCCCCTAATCATTTCCGTTGCCCTCTGCTGGACTCACTCCAATTTATCCACATGTCTTCTGTAGTGTGGGGACCAAAACTGGACACAATACTCCAGGTGTGGCCTCACCAGTGCCAAACAGAGGAGAATAATCACTTCCCTCGATCTGCTGGCAGTGCTCCTACTAATGTAGCCCAATATGCTGTTGGCCTTCTTGGCAACAAGGCACACTCTTGACTCATATCCAGCTTCTCATTCACTGTAATCCCCAGGTCCTTTTCTGCAGAACTGCTGCGTAGCCATTTGGTCCCCAGCCTGTAGCAGTGCATGAGATTCTTCCTTCCTAAGTGCAGGACTCTGCACTTGTTCTTGTTGAACCTCATCGGATTTCTTTTGGCCCAATCCTCCAATTTGTTTAGGTCACTCTGGACCCTATCCCTATCCTTCAGCATATCTAATATAAGAAAGCACATTCTTATCTCTTTTAATTAAACCCGAGAACAATTTCAGCCAAACAGAGTTCAGGCACACTAAACATTCTTCGTTTTTGAAACAGTGAAATCTTCATATCTAGTAGTCTAAATTCTGTCTGGGTTGCTCCCTCACTGCCCATTGAAATAGGCAAAGTAGGGCAACTTAATTGTAAGGCTGCACACAAAAGGACAGAATTTGCTATGAGATGACTATTTGTTACTCATTTTGACAAAGACTACACTCCCAAGTAGTAGGGTTTTTGGTTGTTGGTGGTTGGTGGTTGTGTGTGTGTTTTGTTTTAATTACACGTATTAAAGTAGTGCTCAACTGAGTCCTATTATGCTAGGTGTTGGCCACACACAGTAACAGACAAAGATTACAGTTTAAATAGACAGGACAGAATGGAAGTCTTAGAACTTATTTCAATTAAGAAAGACAAAATGACTTGACCAGCCTCACACAGCAAGTCTTTGGTAGATCTAGGAGCTGAACCCATATCTCTTAAATCTCAGCTCCGTTCTTCATACAAAAGATTATCCTTCCTCTTTATTGTTGTTTATTTAAGCCTTGCCCCCAAAGAGATGTCAGTGAAAGTCTGAGAAAGCAACAACACCACTGAATTTCCAACTCCCACCTGATGGCTATTAGTTTCTTTCTCAGGATTTTGGTGTGTGCTGTGTGAATTAGCTCTGATTCTGTTTTTGTTTTGTTATTTGTTGTTTCTTTGTTGTAGGGGTGTTGTTGTTTTTTTCCATTGAGAGGTGGGGGTTAC
Organism: Mauremys mutica; assembly: GCF_020497125.1. Taxonomy (NCBI): domain Eukaryota; kingdom Metazoa; phylum Chordata; order Testudines; family Geoemydidae; genus Mauremys; species Mauremys mutica. Next base: position 51,141,750 of record NC_059079.1, on the reverse strand, counting down.
TCCATGGGGTACGCTTCAGCTGGATTTAGTGATTTGACCCACAAGCATAGGCTTTGATGCCAACTTGCTGTCTCCTGCACTGTGAAGGATGTGCTGCTGAGTATAGGTAATATTATTGACTGTGCTGATATAAATTCTGCATCTTCAATGAGTAAATCTATAGTGATGCCCAGAAGCAGTCTGTGAATCGTTTGGTACAGGAGAGACTCTGGGTCAAGGAGTGTTTTGTTCAAGTTTTCCCCTTGTTTATTTCTGCTATGAAAGTTTTTTCCAGTGCCCCCCTTCCTTCACAATGAGATGTTAGCATCTGATCTCTCCCATTATGGGAAGGTAGTTTCGGCTGATAGGATGATTCCATTGGGCTGCCACAACCCAAATGAAAGGCATGTTATGTCATTCCGGCACCAGGTTTACATGGTTCTAAATAACCCTGAACAGCCCTTGAACCTGATTTTAAAGCACCACATCGATGGGGTGGATTACACCATGTTTGCTACCTTTTGAACATATCAAATGCTTCCTGTGTGGTGATCCTGGTCATTTGAGGGGTTGCCGCCCATGCACTGCAGGCTCAGGGGTCTCTGGTAAGAATGTGGGACTCCAGGATAATGGGTAAGACAGGCTGGGACATTCAAGGGACCAGCAGGAGACAGAGACTTCATTTGCACTGTCAGATTTGATCTTCCCCTCCTCTTCCTAAGTGGTCTGCCATTGTCCAGGGAGCAGTCCTCCGCCCACTCCCCCGAGGAACCCTCTGTTGTGACCCCATCACCGGTGCCTGGACACAAGCGAGTCCCAGAGGTTGTGGAGCACCTACCCTGTGGAGGAAGCAGATAGAGGTTCTAGAGAAGTGAATGAAGAACAGACCAAGGAGATGGATTTATGCAGGACAATTTCTAAAAGGGCTAAGACTCTGGTGGCCCCTGACCTGCTGGCAGTGGCTGAGGATGCAGCTGTGTGCTCTGAGAGGACGATAGTGGGTTTTTGCGTGGTAGCATCATGCCTGGAACTCTCAGTGGGGTACTGTCTTCCCCTGGCATGGTGACTTGATGTGTTCACTCAAAATATTGTGAAGTTGGTGGCGGTGAAGCTTTAGTGATCCATGTTTAATGTTCTCTTAAGACACGTTTTGCTTTATTTTATTAATATATTTTTGTGCATATATTGACATTTTATAACACTTTTTAATAGTTTTTTAATGTGATTTTATGTCAGCAAAAGTGTTTTTCATGTCCTCTCTCTGATGCATTTCTTTTGAGAGAGGGAAAGAAAAAATATTTTCTTCTGGTGTCCCTGCTCCTTAAATTCACCTACTATATCTATATTCTGAAAAGGTCATCTCAAGTCAGCTCTGCAGCTGTTCATCTCAGAGTCATTAATTTTATCTCCAAACACGGGGTAGATTTGAGATCCATCTCAGCAAAACAGAAATTCAATGTTTAAAAAGGTCCCTGTATCTAAACTCCAAGGAAAAGAAACAGTAAAACTGCGCTAAAGACCACCTTGAGGTAACTACTGCCTCTTATCAGGGGCAGCTCCAGGCCCCAGCACGCCAAACGCGTGCTTGGGGCTGCATGCCACAGGGGGTGCTCTGCCGGTCGCTGGGAGGGTGACAGGCAGGCCGCCTTTGGCGGCATGCCTGCAGACGGTCCACTGGTCCCGTGGCTCCACCGGAGCCACGGGACCAGCGGACCCTCCGCAGGCACGCCTGCGGGAGGTCCACCAGAGCCGCGGGACCGGCGACCGGCAGAGCGCCCCCCACGGCATGCCGCTGTGCTTGGGGCGACGAAATGTCTAGAGCCACCCCTGCCTCTCATAGTGGCCACTTTAAAAGTTCAAGTTTCTAGTATAGTTTTAGTTAATTTTTAAAGAAAGATCGCCTGTAGTGTGCGACTTGCTTTCTCTGATCTATTGGGTGATCATTTAAGATGGCTCATTGTAAACAACTGTATCTCTGGGGTGTAGGGATCTTTTATTTATTTATTTATTTATTTTATGTTTGCCTATATAGAAATGCACATTATACATATCAAAAAAGAAAAAGGGTTTGTGATCAGCAGTGCTCTCTTAGGTCTATATTGCAGGGGAAGCCAAATTAGATTGAGGAAATCAACTAAGCACACATTTTGAAGAGTGAAACAAATGACAGAGATGGGATCAACTGACTGAAAATAAGAAAAGGAAGAAAATAGGAATACTGCTTCATCTTTCTTCTTCTGATTCAGCATCCTGTTTTACCCACAAAGGAAATTATGTATCAATTTAACTTCTGGGTTTATACATGCCAGTTATAGATAATCCTTTGGATTTATGTGCAGTTACAAAACAAAACCAATAACCTAATATGACAAAAGGGGTAGCAAAAGTATCTCCTTAAAAAGACATTCTCAGACGTAAGCCAATCTCCACCTCACACCCCCAACCATGAGAAATCAGATGAGTTTTGCCTAAAGCTCACCATATCTGGGATCATAGTATCATAGAATATTAGGGTTGGAAGAGACCTCAGGAGGTCATCTAGTCCAATCCCCTTCTCAAAGCAGGACCAACACCAACTAAATCATCCCAGTCAGAGATTTCTCAAGCTGGGCCTTAAAAACCTCTAAGGATGGAGATTCCACCACCTCCCAAGGTAACCCATTCTAGTGCTTCACCACCCTCCTAGTGAAATATCCAACCTAGACCTCCCCCATTGCAACTTGAGACCATTGCTTCTTGTTTTGTCATCTGCCACCACTGAGAGAAGCCTAGCCACATTCTCTTTGGAACCCTTCTTCAGGTAGTTGAAGGCTGCTATCAAATCCCCCCGCTCTCTTCTCTTCTGTAGACTAAATAACCCCAGTTCCCTAACCCTCTCCTCGTAAGTCACGTGCCCCAGCCTGCTAATCATTTTCATTGCCCTCTGCTGGACTCTCTCCAATTTGTCCATATCTCTTGTGTAGCGGGGGGACCAAAACTGGACACAGCACTCCAGGTGTAGCCTCACCAATGCTAAATAGAATAGGCAAAGCTCCTACTAATACAGCCCAAGATGCCATTGGCCTTCTTGGCAACATGGCACACTCTTGACTCATATCCAGCTTCTCATCCACTGTAATCCCCAGGTCTTTTTCTGCAGAACTGCTGCTTAGCCAGTCCGTTCCCAGCCTGTAGCAGTGCATGGGATTCTTCCTTCCTAAGTGCAGGACTCTGCACTTGTTCTTGTTGAACCTCATCGGATTTCTTTTGGCCCAATCCTCCAAATATCTAGGTTACTCTGGACCCTATCCCTACCCTCCAGTGTATCTACCTCTCCCCACAGCTTTGTGTCTTCTGCGAACTTGCTGAGGGTGTAATTCATCCCATCATCCAGATCATTAATAAAGATGTTGAACAAAACCAGCCCCAGGACCGACCCCTGAGGCTTGATACCGCTGCCAACTAGACATAGAACCGTTGATCACTACCCATTGAGCCTGACAATCTAGCCAGCTTTTTATCCACCTTATAGTCCATTCATCCAATCCATACTTCTTTAACTTGCTGGCAAGAATACTATGGGAGACAATATCAAAAGCTTTGCTAAAGTCAAGATATATCACATCCACCACTTTCCTGATAGCCATAGAGCCAGTTATCTCATCATAGAAGGCAATCAGGTTGGTCAGGCATGACTTGCCCTTGGTGAATCCATGTTGACTGTTCCTGATCACCTTCCTCTCCTCCACGTGTTTCAATATGGATTCCTTGAGGACCTGCCCCATGATTTTTCCTGGGACCGAAGTGAGTCTGTAGTTCCCCGGGTTCTCTTTCTTCTCTTTTTTAAAGATGGGCACTATATTTGCCTTTTTCCAATTGTCCGGGATCTCCCCCAAACGCCACAAATTTTTAAAGATACTGGCCAATGGCTCTGCAATCACATCAGCCAACTCCCTCAACACCCTTGGATGCATTCGATCTGGACCCATGGACTTCTGCATGTCCAACTTTTCTAAGTAGTCCTTAGTCTGTTCTGGTGACCCTGGCAGTTATAGGCCAGTAAGCCTCCCTTCAGTACCGGGCAAATCGGTTGAAACTATCGTAAAGAACAAAATTGTCAGACACATAAATGAACATAATTTTGTTGGGAAATAATCAACATGGTTTTTGTAAAGGGAAATCATGCCTCACCAATCTACTAGAATTCTTAGAGGGGGGGTCAGCAAGCATGCAGACAAAGGATATCCAGTGGATATTGTGTATTTAGATTTTCAGAAAACCTTTGACAAGGTTCCTCACCAAAGGCTCTTAAGCAAAATAAGCAGTCATGGAATAAGAGGAAAATTCTCTCATGGATTGCTCACTGGTTAAAAGATAGGAAACAAATGGTAGGAATAAATGCTCAGTTTTCAGAATGGAGAGAGGTAAATAGTGGTGTCCCCCAGGAATCTGTACTGGGCCCAGTCCTATTTAACATAGAATCATAGATTATTAGGGTTGGAAGGGATCTCAGAAGATCATCTAGTCCAACCCCCTGCTCAAAGCAGGACCAATCCCCAAATGGCCCCCTCAAGGATTGAACTCACAACCCTGGGTTTAGCAGACCAATGCTCAAACCACTGAGCTATCCCTTCCCTGGAAAAAGGGGTGAAAAGTGAGGTGGCAAAATTTGCAGATGATACAAAACTACTCAAGATAGTTAAGTCCCAGGCAGATTGTGAAGAGCTACAAAAGGATCTCACAAAACTGAGTGACTGGGCAACAAAATGGCAGATCAAATTTAATGTTGATAAATGCAAAGTAATGCACATTGGAAAACATAATCCTAACTATACATATACAATGATGGGGTCTAAATTAACTGTTGCCATTCAAGAAAGAGATTTTGGAATCATTGTGGATAGTTCTCTGAAATCATCCACTCAGTATGCAGCAGCAGTCAAAAAAACAAACAGAATGTTGGGAATCATCAATAAAGGGATAGATAATAAGACCGAAAATACCATATAGCCTAGATATAAATCCATGGTATGTCCACACCTTGAATACTGTGTGCAGATGTGATAGCCCCATCTCAAAAAAGATATATTGGAATTGGAAAAGGTTCAGAAAAGGGCAAGAAAAATGATTACGGGTATAAAACAGCTCGCGTATGAGGAGAGATTAATAAGACTGGGACTTTTCAGCTTGGAAAAGAGGCAACTAAGATGGGATATGATAAAGGTCTATAAAATCATGAGCGATATAGAGAAAGTAAGTAAGTGTTATTTACTTCTTCTCATAATACAAGAACAAGGGGCCACCAACTGAAATTAATAGGTAGCAGGTTTAAAACAAACACAAGAAAGTATTTTTTCACGCAATGCACTGTCAACCTCTGCAGCTCCTTGCCAGAGGGTGCTGTGATAGCCAATACTATAATGTGGTAATAAGACTGAGAATATTATATTGCCCTTATATAAATCCATGGTACGCCCACATCTTGAATACTGCGTACAGATGTGGTCTCCTCACCTCAAAAAAGATATTCTAGCACTAGAAAAGGTTCAGAAAAGGGCAACTAAAATGATTAGGGGGTTAGAGAGGGTCCCATACGAGGAAAGATTAAAGAGGCTAGGACTCTTCAGCTTGGAAAAGAGAAGACTAAGGGGGGATATGATAGAGGTATATAAAATCATGAGTGATGTTGAGAAAGTGGATAAGGAAAAGTTATTTACTTATTCCCATAATACAAGAACTAGGGGTCACCAAATGAAATTAATAGGCAGCAGGTTTAAAACAAATAAAAGGAAGTTTTTCTTCATGCAGCGCACAGTCAACTTGTGGAACTCCTTACCTGAGGAGGTTGTGAAGGCTAGGACTATAACAATGTTTAAAAGGGGACTGGATAAATTCATGGTGGCTAAGTCCATAAATGGCTATTAGCTAGGATGGGTAAGAATGGTGTCCCTAGCCTCTGTTCGTCAGAGGATGGAGATGGATGGCAGGAGAGAGATCACTTGATCATTGCCTGTTAGGTTCACTCCCTCTGGGGCACCTGGCATTGGCCACTGTCGGTAGACAGATACTGGGCTAGATGGTCTGACCCGGTACAGCCGTTCTTATGTTCTTATGTTCTTATGGTTCAAAAGGGAGCTAGATAGATTCATGGAAGATAGGTCCATCAATGGCTATTAGCCTGGAAGGGCAGGAATGGTGTCCCTAGCCTCTGTTTGCCAGAAGCTGGGATTGGGTGACAGAGCATGGATCACTTGATGATAACCTGTCTGTTCATTCTCTTTGGGACACCTGCCATTGGCCACTGTCAGAGGACAGGATACTGGGCTTGATGGACCTTTGGTCTGACCTACTATGGCCGTTATTATGTTTCAGCACTGAGGGCAGCTCACCTCCTCCCCATACTGTGTTGCCCAGTGCAGGAGTTTGGGAGCTGACCTCGTCTTTGAAGACCGACATAACAAAGGGATGCTGCATAACAAAGGGAAAAATAAATTCTGAAGACAAGGGGCACTCACTGTGATTGCCCTTCTATCAGCACCCCTTCAGTTTGAAACCATAGAGCTGTTAGCTTAAGCTGATCCTGTTGATGTAATATTGTGTGGAGAGAATGGAGGACTCTTAAGTAGCCACGACCAAACTATTTAGGATGTTATAGCACAAGTTAAAAACAACTTTCAACTTATCTCAAAACAATTGGACTGACTGTGTGGATCTCTACTGTGCCCTGCATCCATGAAAGCACATAGCTATTTAAACCTCTATCAATGGTGGCTTTACCCATACAAGATATCAAGGGAACTTGAATGCATTGTGGCTTCACTGTGATTATATGAATCACTTTTGCCTGTGGATGTGAGATAAATTTTGATTGATTGAGGGATGTTATAATCAACTGATCTCTCTAATGTGGACAAAGCCAAAGAGAAGCTGAGCTGACAGTTTGTCCTCTCAGAAATGTGCGACAATCAACCCTAATAATGACCCAATACTTCCTCACTGGTTTTCACTAGGTAGAAGCAGTATGGATTGAATTCACAAGTTGTAGTACATACATGCCCCAGGTGAACCTTGGTCATTGTCACTATCTGAAACACTGTGTTTGTCCCTTTCTCCCAAAATTGACTTTACTACTACAAAGGCTGACAAATGAGTCTTGATCTAAGAAATCTGGTCCACAAAATGTGAAAAGTTCTCACAGTGAGAAATATTCAACTCTTCCACCAGGTAAAAATAACCTGGATTAACTTCCCAACTTGTTCTGACAGGCCTGAGACCTGTCTGTAGCTGTAACATCTTTCTTCCTATCCCAGGTGATGAATACAATATATACAGGATCTTTCCTAAGGAATTCAAAAAGTCTCCTCTTAAAAATATATAATTTCAAATGGAGACACAAAAATGAGAACAAGCTAAATTTCACCATTAAATGCACACATGTATGGGAGCTACATTTACTCAAGGAGGCAGAATTTAGTTCAAAATTGTTGGCTGCCTATTTGTGAAGAAATAAAATCTGTGGTCCTCAAACTGTAAACTTTTTTTTTTTAAATATTGGTCATGATCGAATAGGCCCACGGAAATGTAAGCTGTTGCTTGATTGCTGATACTTTGTTTCTATCAACTCCGGGAACAGACTATTTCCTTTTTCATTCCCCTGAAAGTATGGTTATAAATATTCTACAGTAAATGTCCATCTCCATGCCTTTTATCCTCATCCTATCTCGGAGCACAGAATCTATTCCAATCCATGTGACATTTTGGACTTAGATTTGGTTATTTTATTCAGTGACACATTTTAAACTTGTGCATCCCATAGGTGAACATTTATTGATTTAATTATTCAGGCATTGCTTCTCCATGCTTTTATTGACTCAAACTGCAAAGAATAAGCAGATATTGATAGTGAAAATCTGTGCAGCCACCCATTGTTTTACAACCTAGATTTGCTTATTACAATCTCTACAAGGGAAAGGAGGCTGTTGTGTCATTTGGTGGAAAATTATACAAGCCATAATGTTTAAAGTGTGGTTATGAAACAAGGTAACACATTTATGTCTGCTTTCTTTTTTGTGGGAAAGCTACCAATTTAGCTAGCTAATGTGAAATGTCCTTTTAAATGTTGCCAGAAATCATTTAAAAAACAATAAATCAGAATTGTTCAGATCCTTTCATTTTAGGTATCTAGACAATCCTTTGTTGCCTAAGCAGGATTACAAGAAAATATAAATTATATATTTGGATTTTGAAGTGTGATTGGTACATAATATATTTTATTGAATTGAATTCAGTAACTGCCAGGACAATAAATGAGTTTTTTGAAAAAAGAATATAAAGTAACAAAACTCTACTTTAAGGGAAAATGTAATTGGCATCTAGTTTTTTCATAAGAGAATATGTGTATTTGAGGCAAACATTTGATTTTTCTAAATGGAAAAAAAAATCTTTTAAAGGAGCAAGGGAAAATATATATTTTATGCTATAATTTTGGGAGGAGGGATAGCTCAGTGGTTTGAACATTGGCCTGCTAAACTCAGGGTTGTGAGTTTAGTCTTTGAGGGGCAAAATCAGATGTGGGGCAAAATCAGCATTGGTCCTGCTAGTGAAGGCAGGGGGCTGGATTCACTGACCTTTCAGGATCCCTTCCAGTTCTATGAGATACATATATCTCTATATATTGTTAATGACATTTATTTCCATGTTTACATTTTTGAGTGTTTTTTTCCCTTGGTTTTCTCCTCAAATTTTATGTTCAGTGAAATTTAGTACCACCTCAGAAACTAAATAATGTTACTGAAACTAAATAATGTTACTGAAGAAAAGTTTGTGAATTTCAAATTGTATTTGATCCTTTGAATTAAAAATCTCTTTCAGTGTTCCATACAGTGTATTTCTCAAATAAACTATACCGTGTCCTTGACTTGTATTTGCTGTGCTTTCTAATTACTTACTAGCCAAAAAAGCATTCTTTGGGATGGCTATGAAGACAGCTGGCTAGTAAAAAAGATGATAGTTATCAGCTGTGCAACAATTGCAGAGGAAAGGGAGAGATGGAGAAATGACAAATGCATAATTATTCATTGTTTTACTAAAGCTATTTTAAAATGTTTTATTATTCTACAATTAAATGGATGTCTTTGGTGAATGACATGAATTATCATTGCATTAGGTAAATATAATATAGCCTGAGAAAAACATTGAAATGGAGGTGCTAAATGAGAAAAGCCTTTACCAAATGCATCAACAAAGAAGATAGGTCAGATCACTAGCTAGCATAGATAGTAGCTCCTTTGACTTTGTTGGAGCTATTCCTGTTTATGCTAGTTGAGAATCTGGTTCTATGTACTGTGGGGAAAACTTCTAAAATGCCTAAGTGCTTCTAGGTTAATAAAAGGTACAAGAGAATGGGCTGGACAAAGAGCAGTGCAGAGGAACATTAAGGCCCTAGATTCAGCAAGGCACTTAACCACATGCCTAACTTTAAGCAAGGAAAGAGCCACATTGAGTTCAGTGGGACTACCTATATCCTGAAGGTTGGACACTTGCTTACCTACTTTGCCAGATCAGGGCCAAAATGGGGAGAGAAGTGAGGGAAGATTGGCAAGGCTCAGGGAAGGCAAAGAGAATGAGACTGGGACTGGAGGAGGATTATTCCAGTGGATGTTTTAATTATTATTTCCAGTCATTCAGGCTGCAGGGAGAGAGTGATGAAGAAGCCTGTATGCAGCTGTATGCCTCCTAAGGATCTCTCTGTATTGGGATCAGGGCTGTCCCTAGGGGAGAGTTGGGGCCCGGGACATAGGCACCGAGTTTCTATCTGCTACCCCCCAGCTCCGCCCCTATTCCACCCTTCCCCCCAGGTCCCACCCTGCCTCTTTCCCACCAAGTTTCTCCCCACTGTCAAAATGCTATGCCCTCACTCCTCTCCCCTCCCTCCAGCGCCTCCAGACACAGCGAAATAGCTGCTCGGGGGGAGGGAGAGGCACTGATTGGTGGGGCCTGCTGGCAGGCAGGAGGTGCTGGGAGGAGGGGGAGGTTGGTAGGGGGGCTCCTTGCCCCCCCACCGTTCCCCCGCCTCAGTTCCCCACCCACCTACGCACAAGCATGGGGCCCCCCAAAGCGTGGCTCCTGCAGCGGTTGCCCCGATTTGCCATACCCTAGGGACAGCTCTGATTGGGATTATCATCCCATGGCTGACTCCAAGAAAGATACATTTCCCCCTCCCCACCCTATCCCATCACATTTTAACAAAAGAGCACTGTGTTAGCTGCTAGATACACTTAATCGGTCATTTATTTATTGTTGAGTGACTTTACAGTGTGAGACATCAGTAAATGAGAGGGTCTCTTGAAATAATTTTCATCTTTAACCCTCCTAGTGGTAGGTTCATCTCAAGCATTCATTTCAATAACTGTATTGATTTCATATCTTTACCACTTTTTGAGCATTCAATCTCTGTTTTCTCATACATAGAGTTTATTGACTAACAAATCATCCAGTTTAACACACTGTGTCTAACAATGAGCTGTACAATGTGGCTCCTAAAACAGAACAAAACATCGTTTGAATTTCACTTCACTGTGAAACTATGCCCACCAAATAACTGTTCCATCAAAATTCAATGCAAGAGGTCAAGGGAAAGAATTTTCTCTTTCCCCGATAGAAATACTTAGACTATAAGCCTTTTGGGGTAGGGACCATCTTTCTGTTCTGTTTGTATAGCACTTAGCACAATGGAGAGTGGATGGAGCTTTTACGTGCTACTGTGATACAAATAAAAAATAATATATGAATAATAAACCAAAGATAGGAAGTATTGCTGACAATTTATGCAAATCTAGCATGCACTTTATGAAGAATATTTTGCAAGCATTTCCAAGCCAAAACTGCAAAAATCTACATATTGGTATTTCTGTTTCTCTGCTGTTAGCCCTAGGAGGGACGAGAGCTGTGCATGCTATCCATTTTGTCTTAGCAAATATTCATGTGTGAAAACAAATATCTTTGGAAGTTTTTGCAAGAATTCAATGTTTTGTTATGTGAATTGTGTAAATAGCATTTTGTCATGATGATGATGATGAGACTGGCCTCCTACAAATATTTGACAAACTAGCAAATTCTGTTTATGGGTTATTGGTGATCACATACTGCATGATGGGCACTGTAGAAAAATATAAGCTACAAAGATAAATGATGAGTGAAACCTGACATTTTTATTTTAGTGAGTCTTTACAGCATTTGGTAAATTGGTGACTATGTCATCTGGAAGATAAAGTTTGTCCCTCTGAACATGACAAAACTTCACCTTGGACAAAACCATTTCCCAGTTGTTGTCCAACATAAGCACACCTTGTTATCTTATGGTTGCTGTTCTCACTTCAGCAAAATTGTAGCAAGCCTTTCAGGCCTGTGGAAACTGCTCTGCTTACGAAAAGCAGTAAAAATTAGAGACAACCTTCCAAACATTATAATTATGCATTTAAAAAATGGCCAGCAATTGTGTGTGCCTCTTTTTTGAGTGTCCAGCATGAGATAGATTGGGCCCAATTGTGTATGCCTAATTTGGACACCCAGAATCAGTGGCCACTTTTGAAAATGCCAGTATTTCTTTTGCAAATTTAGTCCACAGTGAAAATATGCCATACACCAATATCATGCGTTCACTTTTATTCTCTGTCCATCTTTTATTGCCTCTTTTCCTTCCTTTAGTCATTAGCAGATTTCAACTTGCACCTGAATGGGTCCATATGATCCCTCACCGCACAATGGAAAGGACAACAGGTCCATGGAAAAAGCCAAAGTGTGTGCTTCTTCCAACAAGTCTCCCCAACCTTTCCTTTTCTCTGCAAAACATCTGTATGAATGAACTATAGAACATAATTCCTGCTGCACTTTCCCCTTTGTGGAATAATCAAACATAGCCAAGGGCCTGCAGCCAATAGAACCATGTTTATTAGTCCCAACAGGCCGCCATGGCCTAGGATGGGTAAGTCAGGAATCTTCTGTGCAGCTGGGCAGGATTCATGAGAATCCCCACCTTCTGCTTTTTTATCAGGCCCTACTCCCAACCAACTCCACTAATACCTCTGTGGCCAAATTAGAAAATCCTTTGGAGCCATAGGTGAGATTCTCACCTCTCTCTGGCCCCATTGGGTTGAATAAAAGGACTGGGGTAAGGTAAAGAAGCTCTAAAAGCCCCAGATCCAGCCAGGGATGATTCCATTGGTTTGGCAACCATACGACTGCCTTCACAGAACCACCTTACAAACTCTGATGTTGAGGGGGTGCTGAGAGCAGCAGGGACATATTTGAGGCAGGGCCACAGCACACAACAAGAAAAGAAGGAGGAGAGGAGAAAGTTTGGTTTCAGTTGTTGTGATGCTCCCCAGGGGTACCCAGGTTTTTTAGGCAACTTACCACCATCTGCCCTTAGTGTGAGAGAGCTTCATCTGTGCCTGCTGTGGATCAGCTCCCTAAAACCACCAGCTTCTGAAAACACAAGTATTACAGTCCAGGCCTCTGCAGGCCTCACTCTCTCTGTACCAGTTAGCAAAAGGCACACACCAACTCCCGAGTCCTCAGAGAATTCCCTATAGTGTTCAGGCACCTATCCACTCAACACTCAGAGGTACCAGGCCTGCTGTTTCCAGAGGAACAGCTTGTAAAATTCAACTCAAGACCATTACTTTGCTTAATACCACAGCACTTAGATATATTTATAGTGAAAACAAGAATAAATTGATTATCAAAGAATGGGGATTCAAGTGATAGTGAGTAAGTATACTGGAAACAAATTGTTACATATAAAACGAAGTCATAACATGTTTTCTAGAGACTAAACAAGTTGTCCTCCTGTCTAGAGAAGATTTTTCTCACCTAAAATTTTCTACAGTTTTTACCCCTCTTTCATGAAGCAAACTCGCTGCCTGTTTACATCCTAGGTGAAGGATGACAGGGTGTCGTCTTTGTCCCCCAAATATATTAGAGAAAACCTTTGATGTGCTCCTCACAATAGTATCTCCCTACCCCTCAACCTGGCTACTGTTTAATTCATCCTGCTATGCTGAAGTTTTCCCAATCCTTTATTAGCATCCAGTTCATACTAGAGAGAGGAGACCCACTGCAACCCATACAATACTTAATTTACATGTAAACAGACAGATGCATAAACATTTCTTGTCTGAAAGAGAACCTGTTTTTCACCTTGCTGGTGATAGGGCTCGTGATCCACAGTTTAAGGACATAATGTTCAGTGTGTATGCCTAACTCCATACACAACATTCATACGTGCATTTCACAATGATATTGATGACCAAGGTGATCCCAGCTTATATAAGAGACCTCTTCTGGTGATCTTGAATGTACATATCAGATCTGTGAGATCCCTGTAACTCCTCTGAACCACCTCACCAGTTGGTATTAAGAAATTCTTGGGCTGCAGTTCTGATTAAACTTTATTTTAATTTTGTTATTCAAGGAAGATCCAGGGACCTACAGGCCAGTCAGTCTCACCTCAGTCCCTGGAAAAATCATGGAACAGGTCCTCAAGGAATCAATTCTGAACCACTTAAAGGAGGGGAAAGTGATCAGGAACAGTCAGCATGGATTCACCAAGGGCAAGTCATGCCTGACTAACCTAATTGCCTTCTATGATGAGATAACCGGCTCTGTGGATGAGGGGAAAGCAGTGGATGTGCTATTTCTGGACTTTAGCAAAGCTTTTGATACAGTCTCCCACAGTATTCTTGCCAGCAAGTTAAAGAAGTATGGGCTGGATGAATGGACGGTAAGGTGGATAGAAAACTGGCTAGATTGTCGGGCTCAATGGGTAGTGATCAATGGTTCCATGTCTAGTTGGCAGCAGGTATCAAGCGGAGTGCCCCAAGGGTCAGTGCTGGGGCCGGTTTTGTTCAATATCTTCATTAACGATCTGGAGAATGGTGTGGACTGCACCCTTAGCAAGTTTGCAGATGACACTAAACTGGGAGGAGTGGTTGATACGCTGGAGGGTAGGGATCGGATACAGAGGGACCTAGACAAATTAGAGGATTGGGCCAAAAGAAATATGATGAGGTTCAACAAGGACAAGTGCAGAGTCCTGCATTTAGGACGGAAGAATCCCATGCACTGCTACAGACTAGGGACCGAATGGCTGGGCAGCAGTTCTGCAGAAAAGGACCTAGGGGTTACGGTGGACGAAAAGCTGAATATGAGTCAACAGTGTGCCCTTGTTGCCAAGAAAGCTAATGGCATTTTGGGTTGTATAAGTAGGGGCATTTCCAGCAGATCGAGGGATGTGATCATTCCCCTCTATTCAGCACTGGTGAGGCCTCATTTGGAGTACTGTGTCCAGTTTTGGGCCCCACACTACAAGAAGGATGTGGATAAATTGGAGAGAGTCCAGCGGAGGGCAACAAAAATGATTAGGGGGCTTATGACTTATGAGGAGAGGCTGAGGGAACTGAGATTGTTTAGCCTGCAGAAGAGAAGAATGAGGGGGGATTTGATAGCTGCTTTCAACTACCTGAAAGGGGTTTCCAAAGAGGATGGATCTAGACTGTTCTCAGTGGTAGAAGATGACAGAACAAGGAGTAATGGTCTCAAGTTGCAGAGGGGGAGGTTTAGGTTGGACATTAGGAAAAACTTTTTCACTAGTAGGGTGGTGAAGAACTGGAATGGGTTACCTAGGGAGGTGGTGGAATCTCCTTCCTTAGAGGTTTTTAAGGTCAGGCTTGACAAAGCCCTGGCTGGGATGATTTAGTTGGGTTTGGTCCTGCTTTGAGCAGGGGGTTGGACTAGATGACCTCCTGAGGTCCCTTCCAACCCTGAGATTCTATGATTCTATGATACTTTCTGGCCTGTTTCCCTGACCTGGCCAAACAATGCAGTATCTCTGATCAGCATAAAGATGAAGAAATACCAACAGTATTGCTGTCTTTAAGCTAGCTAGTGCCAGGAACCAATCTTTGTGTTAACAAGCTTTGTCAAAGCACATTTCTCTTTCCTTGTCAATCATATATGACCCATGTTGTATTGTTCCTCTCGATCTCTGGTCACTGATTATCTGTATGACAGGAACCACTGACTGAACACTCCTGGCTGAAATAATGGCATATTTCATGCAATACTCCTTCAGCTGTTTTAAGCACAGTGTCAATGGGAAGTGTGTCTAGAAAGAGCAACAGTATCTCTAATATAACTTTGGTGTGCATATGTGCTTTTCTACCACCATTGAATTGCTTTTATAGATTTTCTCAAGATAGTAAGAGGATCAGATACTGACTCTCCTTTCTGTTGGGTTTTTCTTTGAGAGCTAATGCCATCCTTTCTTTTCATTGTGACAATCCATTGCAATGAATTCTAAACTGCCCACACAAATCTAATGAATGTATTCAAATAATTCACAAATGGTTTTCTTCGTGTTTTGATTGTACCATTGAAGAGATAACATTTTTAAATAATAATTGTGCACTTTCTGTTCTAATGTAATCCAAAAGACATGCTGACATTAAATGGAACAGTGATTTTCTGTGAGTCATTAGTCAAGACAATTTTAGAAAACAAATTATGGCTGCATTATACTATTGGATATATACATTAATTAATTTAGCAAAACTTTGTTAATATGAACCATAAATGATCAGTGAGGTTCCAATTGTTGCCAAGTCTAATCTTCATTCATTTATGTAACTCTTGTTTATTATTAGGACACTTTAATTACTGCTGAATCTTAAGAATGTTACATTATTCTTCCTAGTTTGAAATAATTTATAGCTACAATTTGGATTACGTTGCTGTATCTTTATTTCTAATTTACCTCTAACTATCTTAAATAGTTATTCCTTGCAGTCTGTGATGGGAGGTATAATCCCAAGAAGGCCTATAAAGGGTTAACAGAAGCCCAAGAGCCCAATTAACCCACCTTATTTCACCTGGAGGGCATGCCATGCTCAGTTCAGTATCAGACCCAGCTGAGTGGCTGCCATAAAGCAAGGTGTTCAGAACAGCACTGAGAGAAGATCCAAGGTGAGGAGGCCCTATGCTGTCTTCTAAGAAGGCCCAAGGAAGAGGCAAGATGGCAATCCTTTCCTTGGTGGAGAGGCTGAAGAAGGCTGCAGATATTGGGGGAGGGGAGGGAATAAGCCTCAGAGACCAGGATTAGCTTCAGTGGTGGGCTATTGTGGGGAAGCATTCAAGACAAATATTCCTTTGCATTGGTGTCCTGAAATAGAACAGAGGAGACAGGGGAACTGGAAGACAGACTGAAATTTCAAACTGGTAGGGGTCTGAGTGAGTTGGTGGTGGTGGTATGTTTCCAGTCACTTGGTGAAGAGGTTGGTAATGCTGTAAGATCTCAGGTCGGGGAAAATACTTATTGTTTTGCTACCTGTGTTTTAGTACTGGTGAAGGACACTATTTAGGACACTGATACTCCAGAAGAAGTAGGTCTCCAGACGGTCCTGGCTGTGGGGCAATGTACCCCACTATATAAGATGGAAATGTCATAATGGACCGCTCTGGGACAGTAAGGATGATTACATAAACCTTTTCTTTATTTGGCAATGATATTATATAGTAAGCTTTGTAATAATACCTTCCACTTTTACAATATCTCACATCTGTGGCTCTCAAAATGTTTTATGAATTTAGCCTCACAGTATGTAAGGTAGGCAAGTGTTATGTATGTATGTACACATGGCTATGTATGTGTTACTGAAAAATGTTGTGAGGTTGAAAGCACCCACAAGCAGCCTTTCAGGTACGACAGTAAAAAGGCCAAACAATATTAATGGCTCATTGAGGAAATGCACAGATGCACAAGGATTACCCCAGGAACTGTATACAATGGAAACCTCTCAGAAATAACACTGCACAATGGGAACTGTTTGACCCAGGTCACAGCAAAAGAATTTTCCAGCAAGTGGGGAGAAGATATAAAAGGGGGGAAATGACATCCTGAGAGCACCCCACTCTCCCTACAACAACACACCTTGAAACACCTGAGAAACAAAGACTGAACTGTGGTAATTATGGTCCCAGGCTAGAAGGATCTTTAGACTGTGTATGAAAACCTGGGAAAGCCAAGGTAACTTGTGTCTTTAGAATCTACCAGCCTGTTTATCACTCAGGGTGAGAATTTGCTAATTTAAATCCTACCTATCTAGTGTGTTAAGATCAGTTTGCATTTTTACGAAGGTAATCTGCTTTTATCTGTTTGCTATCACTTAAATCTATTTTTAGTTAATAAACTTGTTTTGTTTTGTCTCTAAAACCAGTGTGGAACTCATACTTGGGACAGAAAGCTGTGCATATCTCTCTCCACATTGAGGAAGAGGGTGAATTTTATGAGCTTACACTGTATAGGTCTTTGTGCAGTGCAAAACGATACAATTTTGAGTTTACACTCCAGAGGGGATGTGCACCTGCATGCTGGGCAATTCCTTAGCTAAGCGCTCCCAAGCAGAGCTGATCTCAGCATCTGTGTGAATATAGTGCAGCTGGGTGTCTCTCTACCTGTGTGTGTGCTGGAAGGGGGCTTGAGAGCCTGTCACAGCAGCACAGAGTAAGGGGAACCTAGGCCAGTTCCAAGTGGCACCCTGGCGGGAACCCATCACAGTGGGTATGCTTATATATGTAGACATAGCCGAAATGACTTGCTCACAGAACAAGAAGACTGTAGTGGAGCTGGAAATAGGATCCAAAGTTCTGCCTACAGCAGGAAATTAAAATACTCAAATATTGTGGGATAGAGAGAGAGAAGGCTAGGTCCATGGGGTGATGATTTTTCTTTCAAAGTGGTTCTTGGAGGGAGCAAAAGTTGGAGACTCACTTCTCAGTTCCTGGCTATATTCACATCCAGTTCTTCGGTGTATTAAGTACACTTGCTGTAATGCACAGGTTTGATCAAACCTCCTCTCAAAATGCCTTTTCTCTGAAAGAAACCCATTCATCCCAGGACTCCTCCTAATGCATTCACACACAAGGTAGCCTAAAGAGAGCTGAGAGGATGTTAATGAGCTGCCCTTCCTTTTTTCCTCACACTGCCAGGAAAAAGTGGTGGGGATAGAAGAAAAGGGGTGGGAAGGCAAACAGCCCTCCCCAAAATGCCCTGTTTGCCTAGAGTTGGTTGGTGAGGGAATAGAGGAGAAACTATTTTGTTAACTGTGTTGTAGAGAAACACAAAACAATTATAATATAATATAGTTATGTTTCATCAACATGAAGTTTTAGTTGTGACAGTGTGAAGTAATAATGGTCTATAATGAATTTTGATGACAAAGCAGATCTCTAGCATTGAGTACTTCTAATTGAGAGCAACTAAATCCACCCAATGAATTGATATGACTTGTGAACTAATGATAGACAAACCTCAGTGTTTGTTAGTTTAAATTGAATAAGCACCCTGAAGTTTGGATTTCATATCCATATTTCAGCTCTCAAATTGTGTTGGAACACTTACAACATCAGCTCTTCTTGCAGTGCATTCTAATGTCACCTTTGCTAAAATCTCTGGGAATAGCCTTCAACTAGTATGTTGGTATGTTTCAGAAGTACAATCACAATTAAAAAAAAAAAAGCTAACTGATTTTTTTTTCAAACCTGAAGCATTTGTATTCTATTCTATTCACTTTAAGATCTTATGCCACACCAAACCCATGTATCTTAATGCCTTCCAGTAATGTATTGAACATTGTGACTAGCACGTCACACTTGATTCCTTCACCAGTGCTCACCCCAGAAGGAAAACCGTATGTGCTTTTTGCTTCTTTAATAGACTAGGAGCTTTTATTAGTGAACACAAAGTTGAAGTTGTGGCACTTGTACTGGAAAATGCTGAGGTTTGAGACAGTTATTCTGGAAGTGAACTTCATGGTCTTGGACCAGACATTTAGAGTACTCCATTCCCTCTACAATCTTCATCGTTGTGGTACACAATTATGTTGTCAGAGGTTTGGAAGAAGGTTCAGGACTCTTTATTTCAATACTTTTCATTTGGCATTTGGTCATTTAGGATTCAAAGTTTTCCTATTGAGATTTGACTCTATGAATGATTGTTTCTATGGCACAGGTAATTTAAAATAAGGAAACGGCAACGGTGCTAGTTTGAAAAGTTTTCATACAGAACTCTGTCACAATCCAATTTTGCTAAAAACAAACAAATCAAGTTTGGCTTTGTTCATAGTTTTGAAGCTTTATTCTGCTCAATAAATGAGACTTGGCACATTTCTAGAAACAATGTAATTGTAATAGGGCTGGAAGTTTGGCACTAAAAGAGTGGGGGAAATAGTTGTTTGGATAGCTGGCAGTTAAGTATTTTAAGATCAGCTAAAATTAGTACAAACAAACTAGAATAAAAAAAAAATCTGTAATCCAGTCATGTTACGCTGAAGTTTAATGATAGAAAGTAATGAATTAAACATGTGCTTCTGTAGAAGACTTTGGATGCCAGACCTATTTAAAAGCACTGCAGAAAACGTTTCAAAGTTTTGGTCTTTTTACTTTTGCTTATTGTACTAATTTTTAAAGTGAACCACTTCTTGATTTATCAGCCTGATATGATTGTATTTAATGGAAAGAGTGAGCATGCTGTTGATCAACTCCTATACTCTCCCATACCCCTACTGCTTAGACCTGGTTAACGAACTATGCATGATGATAGTTGCATAGTCCTTCACTGATTCTCCTTTGTTTTTGCAGGACAGGTGGCATTTGTGTTCTTGACAGTATCACTGGATTGAAAATACCAAACATTATAGGATGTTATAGTACTCTTTGTAGGCTTTATAACTCTTGATTGCTTTTAGCCTTGTCATTCCAATTTATTTTCCTCTTCCTTACAGCTCCAGAAGTAGGACCAGACCTATCAATCACAAATCCTGAGAAAACCTCCAGTTTTTCTGTCTCCTGGAAGCTTAAATCCTCAGTTGGTGTAAAATTGGCATGGCTGTGCAGACATCTGTGGAACTATGTTGGTCAAAAACCAACGGAAGGAGTTTCTCCAGCTCTCTTGCTATAATGAGACATAGGACATGAGAAGTCCTTGAAATGTTTGGTCTTGACTCAAAATTCCTTTATTTTTAGGCTTCCTTCAATAACTTTCCTTGGGTTTGATTACACTCTCACTTTCAATGCTTTAATTCCATTGAGCATGGTTGAGTTGTTTCTAATGTCCTAATGTCAGCATAAGTGAAATCAGTGAACAAGGATAAAGCAATTCCCATTGACTTCAGCATCGAAGCTTGTAGATTGAGGCAAGAGTTGTAGATTGAGGCCCTAGAAAACAATTTACCAGATGCTACCAATTATACTTTTTCAACTGCAAAAGGTTTAGCTTCAGTTGGGAATAATTAGCTATTAACCATACAATATGTTGTTCTGAAATGAAAATCTAAACTTTAACCTTAGTATGAACAACACAAAAAGAAAATCATAGTTGTTTAACTAGTGCAGAGTGTGCTGATTGGGAATTGGTTTTGAGCCAGATTTGCAAAAGAGCTCAGTGCTTTGGGTGCTGGGTTCTTTTGAAAATGTGCTCATCAGTCTAGTTGATGAGCACTTTTGAAAATCCGACTCTTATGTAGGAATCTAAATGGAAGCTGAGCTTTTTTGAAAACCTGGTCTTAATTGTGGGTGCTCAGCACCTGAAAATCTACCCCCTAAGATTGAGGCCCTAGAAATAAGATGAAGGACTCTAGTAACTCTGGGGTTTATACAATGTTGTGTGCATCTCTGTTTCTTTCTCTCTCCCACTCACACAATATATTATATGCACACAAAACTGCACTGTGTATGTGTAGTCTCTTTCATGCACAGCATGAAATGTCATTGCTTTTACCTAAGGACCAAGTTTTCTACATAACAGTAAGGATACATTAGATGCAAATTGAGTTTTGATTGTGCAAGAACTGTAGGATTGGGGTCTAAATGTTTGCCTTTTCTTTGTAAAGATTGCCATGTTATATAAATAAATTAATGTACTTATGAAAATTAAATGTTATGTAGTAACTAATTCATTTACAATCATTTAACAGTCATTGGATTTTACACTAATTGCCTTATGAGATTAATGAATTTACATAGTTACTTGAGTTTCACATTTCTTGGCAAGGCATAGTGAAAAACCTAATGAAGCCCAGCCACAAGCTTCATTTACTGTGAGATGACTGAGAAAAAAAAGTCTGCCTTGTAACAATGAAAGCTGCACTGAGAAGTTCAAGGAATAGACTATCTCAAGTACCATAAGCTAACAATGAACTGGTAAGTAATAAAGTGATGACTTGGGCCTTGATCCTGCAATGTCTTATGTGTTTAGTGGGTGCTAGATGCTTAAAGGGGTTTTCAAAAGCACCTATCTGTCTTTAGGTGACTAAATGCCTTTAAAAAATAAGGTCCTTCATCTTATTTGAAACTAGGTAGTAGGTTCCTAAATCACTTATGCACTTTTGGAATTTTTACCTTACATCTGAAGTGTCTTTTCCTTTTAGTTTTATTATTTTTGCAGTTTTTTGTAGTACTAAGTAAACAAACCCAGAGGATTTTCTCAAACAGGGCAAATGCAGTATGATATTTGTTGTATAATCCCTCCCTTATTTCCATAGTAATTGAACTTTCCCTTCTCTTCCCTGTCCCACCCCTCCCCCCACTAACTTGTAAGCATAGCCTTGCCGTCATGACATGAGGCTGAAAGAAATTTTTTAATCTCAAGATGTCACTTGTAGTCAGTGGGTCCTTCGACAAATGAAGCATTAAACATCATCTAATTAAATGCTATGAACAATGGCCTAAATATGTAGAAAGGGAGACTAACTACTACATATAATTCTGCATGCTGTTTAGGTGACTCATTCTGCATTGGAAATTGCTTCAGGAAGTTATTTTTTTTTCTAGTGTTTATGAAAAATAGCTGATTTCCTCCTTTATTGTATTGTTCTTGGATAGAACTTGCTCACTACTTAATTGTTTAATCCTTCCTGCTGTTACACATCCTGTTAACATCCGCAGTCTCTTTAAAAAGGTATTTTCATTTATAATTGACTTCCAATTTAATATTAATTTCAACACAAAGAGCTGATCAAAATCATACCAAGGCAGGACTATTCATATCTCAGTGCTATATTCATATTCCCTGTTGCTATAGTAACTGAAAAGAACTGAAGCTTACAGACAGTTGAAAAAGTCTATAGTAACTCTGGGGTTTATACAATGTTGTGTGCATCTCTGTTTCTTTCTCTCTCCCACTCACACAATATATTATATGCACACAAAACTGCACTGTGTATGTGTAGTCTCTTTCATGCACAGCATGAAATGTCATTGCTTTTACCTTTCCCTAGCAATTGAAAACCTCAGACACTTGAGCTGACAGTCCATAGTTGTTTGTCTGTGGATAAGGAATTGTCACTGGAGACCCCTGCAGTGAAATCCTGCCCCCACTCCTCAAGCCAATGACAACACTCCCATTGAATTCAATGGGACTGGGATTTCACCCCTACGGTCTTTTGACCCACTTCCATCTATTTTGCAATATACCGGTGGAAAGCTGTGGACTCCCCAAGCATAGAAGAATCCACAGATGACAGAGAGACCTCCCCATGATATATGGGATGCACTAGGATGCACCAAAGGTGGGAGGAGGTGTGGCAGGGATTTGAAGTGGGGTGCAAGTGCAGCATGTTCCAGCCAGTCTTTGCCAGTGTAATGGGCCCAGGTTCAGGAAAGTCACCCTCGAGTCTCTCTGAGGGGGTGGGATGGTCTATGCCATCTGCAATTTGGGAATCTTTTCCCCAATGGGATATAGCATCTATTCTGAGCTCTCAGAATAACTTCTCAGATCAAAACTCTGTGGCAAGTCTGGGACTGAATATTGCCCTCATTTCTCCAGAATTCTGGAGAAACAGATCACATTTGGGGCAGAAGGAGGAATTTCACTAGAAGGTTGTTTAAAACTTTGGAAACTGTTTGAAGCTGCTAGTGTCAGAATAATTTGTGGAGGGAGACAAAAAGGAGAGACTTGCTTCTTACTTGAAATACTTATTTTTTGTACACTTTCAATCTACTTTCCCTTTACCCTCCACTTCCTGACTCCCCACATCCCACACTGCTATGCTTACCTTCAGCACGCATCTCCTATACACATGAACAGATTTGCATGAGGGGTCCCCATTCTGGTTGTCCTAATGGCATCTGTCAGAGCAGGCTGCTCTCCAGTGTGCCTTTATAGAACAATCCCACTTAATTTTTTTTGGTGCTAATTTAAATAAAAAAAACTCAGGGAAATTCTTATTCTAAAAGCTTCGTTAGGCAACATGGTCTAGTACAGGGGCGGACAAATATTTTGGCCTGAGGGCCGAATCGTGTTTCAGAAATTGTATGGAGGACCGGTTAAGGGAGATGGTCATGGCCTGGCCCCCACCTCCTATCTCCCCCCTGCCCAGGACTCCTGCCCCATCCAACCCCCCCCCCATTCCCTGATGGCCCCTCTGGTACCCCTGCCCCATCCACACACCTCCACTCCCTGTGCCAAGTGCGTGCTTGGGGTGGCATGCCGCGGGGGGGCGCTCTGCCGGTCGCCGGGAGGGCGGCAGGCAGCTCCGGTGGACCTCCTGCAGGCATGGCTGCGGAGGGTCCGCTGGTCCCGCGCGGCTTCGGTGGAGCCGCGGGACCAGCGGACCCTCCGCAGGCACGCCTGCAGGAGGTCTACCGGAGCCGCGTGACCAGCGACCGGTAGAGCGCCTCCTGCGGCATGCCGCCCTGTTTGGGGCGGCGAAATGTCTAGAGCCGCCCCTGCTCCTGACTGTCCCCGGACACCCAATGCCCCATCCAACCCCTCTTCTCATTCCTGATGTCCCCCCCGGGACCCCTGCCCCATCCAAACACCCCTTCTCACTGTCCCCTGACTGCCTCCGGAACCCCTGCCCCTGACTGCCCCCTGCCGCCCCCTCCTTCCTGACTGCCCCTGGAACCCCCCTGCCCCCATTCAACCCACTGTTTCCCCCTGACCCCCATCCATACCCCCGCCCCCTGACCACCACCCCAAACTCCCCTGCCCTCTATCCAACCCCCCCGTTCCCTGCCCCTTACCACGCTGCCTGGAGCACCGGTGGCTGGTGGTGCTACAGTCGTGCCACCCAGCTGGAGCTGGGCCACGCTGCTGCCACTGCCACCATGCAGCACAGAGCACTGGGTCAGGCCGGGCTCTGCAGCTGCGGTGCCCCAGGAGCTCACAGCCCCGCTGCCCAGAGCATTGTGCTGGTGGTGGAGTGAGCAAGCTGAAGCTGCAGAGGAGGGGGGACAGCAGGGGAGGGGCCCCGGGTGAGCCTCCTGGGCCAGGATCCTGGGGGCCGGGCAGGACAGTCCAGTGGGCCGGATGTGACCAGCGGGCTGTAGTTTGCCTACCCCTGGTCTAGTGGATAGGAAATTGGGCTGCTACTCAGGAGGCTGAGATTCTACTCCCATTTTGCAACTGATCTTAGGCAAATCACTTTACTTCTCCATCTGTTTCCCCTCTCATATTTTGTCTCCTTTGTCTACACTATAAGCTTTCCAGACCAGGGACTGTCTCATGTGTCTGTACAGCACCTAGTGCAATGGAGTCTGACCTTGGCTGGGCTTTTTAAGCACTGTGTAACACTATTGCTCCTAACAACAATAAACTTGCAGGGAAGGTTTCTCTGGTGCGTTTCCTGTTAACCTATTTCCTCAAAATCACATCTGATTTTGAGGATGTGGAGGGGCAGTTATATGATGGAAGTGAAAGGGAGTTTGTGGTGGAAGTGAGGAATCTGCAAATGCACTTGGTTTATGGGGTTTGAGTGGTAAAGAACGTGCACTGAGGTTGGTCTGAATCTTAGTGTTGCCTTAATTGGTTATTTCCTTGAACTTGCGTGATTGTGTTGATAGGAAATAAACTTGATCTGCCTTAACCCTTCAGTTAACAGAGCTTTTGGTGTGTGAACCGCACTGATATGGCACTATGTTACTTCAATAAACTAAAAATATTATTTAGTGAAACCTCTATCCATGCCACAATATTCTTGGAATGCAATACCCAACGGTAACCAGTTCATTCCTACTATGCTGCATTTTTTCATGCAGTATTTATTGTTGTTTCCACACAGACCCATTGAATACAAAGGTAAGCACATCTCATTAATTTCAAAGTGAGTTTGATGGCATATGTTGACTACTAGCATAGCAAAGAATGTCAGAAACTAGAACCTGGTTCCAATGTCACTGGTGTGACTCAACTAGTTTCAGTAGATTAATTTAAATGGATGTAAATGAGATCAGAATCAGGCCTGAACTCTATAGTCTTGGCTTGGAAAAAATGCTACTTTTTTTGCTTTTCTGGGAATATAATACAGCTGTATAGGTAATATTAATTTTAAGGAATTAGGAGCTGTACTAGCAGTTGTTTTGGATTTTCCCCAGATATGCAATCCCTTAGTCACTGCCTCCTGAAAAACTAGTTTATAATGCAAAGTAATGTGAGATAGCAAAGTATGGTATAAGGCCTTCATGCCGCAATGAAGTCTATTGCAGTGAATGCCAGTGCCTGCGCAGAGCACTTTGCCAGATCAGGGCTAAATCTGTAACATTGCCTAGCAGAGACTTTACTAATAATAGCTGATGTGCATCTTCAGAACCTATTTTTCAAGGACAAGTCACTCAGTATGTCACTCTTTTTTCAAAATATCCAAATGTAGCAGCCTAGTTAAAGACTTGAACTGTCTTCTTTGGGGCAGGAATCGTGTCTCCTTTTCTGTTTGTAAAATGCCTTCTATAAAGGGGGCCCTAAACCTGAACAGGGATCAGCATTAAATTCTAATTAATAGTAAGTGTGCAAAAGCTCTCTTATTCAAACCAATGAATGAGATCCTCGTCCCTGCTCTGGCCACTTTGCACAAGGTAGAAGGAGGGGAGTAATGTAAAGGGGCCTTAACAACTTCAGTTCTGCCTGAAGCAGGATTCTCTTGCTGCAGTCACCACTCTCCTTCAGGGACTTTCTGGTAAGTCTGAGCATAATAGGGAGGCAGGGAGTGTGTGTCAGGAACAGGACTGCATCTCACAGCTTCGTGGAAATTCCGGGCATCACTGTGACCTCCGGGACTGCCACGGGAAATTGTTGTAACTTAGAAAGGCCCCTGGGCTGTCTTAGTTATACTCTGTACTTCTCCAGCCTCTGGAGAAACCTAGATCAGAAGTGCGTAAAGCTACCATAGTTTCCTCTCCCACTTGGCTGCAAGTTCTGTTTTGTGCCTCTAAAAGCATCGCAGAATCTCAGCCAACAGATTTTTAATCATTTGCTTTTAAAAAGTTAACTTCAACACATTTCTACTCTACAAAATTTCTCATGGAAATTTGCTATACTCTCTGTGTTGGTAGCCCAGCTGCAATATTTAAACTTTAAAATATTTGAATTATAAAACCCTGGAAATATGACACATGCAGATGGATCTTTAAATGTAATGATACAATCATATCTCACAAAATTATTATTTTAATTAACTTTTTATTGAACTTTCCATAAAAGAAAAGCCACCGAAATTCAAAGATACATTTGGCTCACTAAATTACTTTTGTATGAATTCATTATATAACAGTGATATTGATGTATTTGTAGTACATGTGATCATGATTTCCTACCTAGCAGTGTAACACAGTGTTGTAAAGACCCAGTTCAGCAAGTTATTTAAACATGGGCCGAACTTTAAGCATGTGAGTACTTGCTGTGACTTCAATTAGACTATTCTTATGCTTAAAGTTAGATAATGGAGCTGGTTAAAAAATGGAACTCCCTTCCATGGGGGGAAAAGTGCATTTTGTGGGGGAGGGGGAGTGATCTCAAACCAGGATACAGGTGGGATTGCCAACTTTTTACTCGCATAAATCTGAAAACCCTTGTCATGCCCCGCCCCTCCTCCGAGGCCCCTCCCATACTCTGCCCCTTCTATGAGGCCTCATCCCCCACTCACTTCATCCCCCCTCCCTCACTCACTTGCTCTCCCCACCCTCACTCACTTGCTCATTTTCACCCGGCTGGCTCAGAGGTGTGGGAGAGGGGTGAGGGCTCTGGGCTCTAGGGTGGGGCTAGAAATGAGGAGTTCAGAGTGCAGGAAGGGGCTCCAGCTGAGGCATTGGGTTGGGATGTCAGAGGGGGTGAGGGCTCCAGATGGAGGTGTAGGGTCTGGGGTGGGGCCAAGGAGGAGGGGTTTGGGAGTACAGGAGGGGGCTCCAGGCTGTGGGGTGGAGCAGAGAGGTTCAGAGTATGGGAGGGGGCGTGGGGCTGAGGCAGGGTGTTGGGGTGTGGGAAGAGGTACGGGCTCTGGACTCAGGGTACAGGTTCTGGGGTGGGGCCAGAAATGAGGGGGTCAGGGTGCAGGAAGGTGCTCTGGGCTGGGGCAGGGTGTTGGGGTGTGGTGGAGGGGAGGGCTCCAGCTGGGGGTGCAGGCTCTGATGTGGGACTGGGGATGAGGGATTTGGGGTACAGGAGGGTGCTCTGGGCTGGGGGAGGGGGTTGTGTGTGGGGGGTGTGAGGGCTCTTGGGGTGCAAACTCTGGGGTAGGGCTGGGGATGAGGAGTTTGGGGTGTAGGAGGGTGCTCTGGGCTGGAACTGAGGGGTTTGGAAGGCAGGAGGGGGATCAGGGCTGGGGCACGAGGGGGAGTGAGAGCTCCGACTGGGGGTGAGGGCTCTGGGTTGGGGCTGAGGATGAGGGGATGAGGGTTTGGGGTGCAGGAGGATGGACAGTCAGTGGCCTGGTCCCTTTTTGACAGGGTGCTCCAGTTGAAAACTGGACACTTGGCCACTCTAGATACATATGCAAATTTGCACCCACACAAACACTTTTTTACAGGAAGGAATTTGAAGAAAAAAAAAGTTCCCTTTTGGCTGAATCAAAACAGATTTTTTGGTTTCCTAGCTGCCTACCCAGAAGGCTCCTGTCAATTTCATTGGCAGAAAGTGAAATTGACAAGAGCCTTCCAGCCCAGTTACCAGAGAGGCATAGAGCCAGGCACCTCAGCTTCTCCCCTCCCCCCCTTCCCGCCCCTTCTCCTGGAGTTTGAGGGAAGTCAGGGAAGCTTGAGTGGCAGGTTTCTCTGCCTTGGAGCTAGTGGGGAAGGCAGAGAGCCAAGGAGGCAGTGAATCAGGGTGTTTACCCTGCTCACCCCTCCAGGTAGTAGTCTTTTATCAGTTGACAAGAGTCTTCCAGGAAAGCAGCTGGAGAACTATATCTTTGATTTTTCCCATCAAAAACTCAAAACTTTTTAGCAAAACTGAAATTTTCCCACAGAAAGTCTCAGTTTCGTGAGAAGGGCATTTGCTGTCAGAAATTATTCTGACAAATTCTGACCAGCTCTAGTAGGTGCAGGCTGAAGTACTTTGCTGAACTGATGTCTACATGACCGGTTTGTAGGTACACACCATAAAAATATCCACAAACTGTAAAACAGCTTAATCCCTAACAAAAAGGTTGTTTATGTATTTTTTTTAAATAACCATAACAGTAATTAAGCAGAGCTTGGCCCAAAGCTGAGTAGAAGTAAAGGAAGCTCTCCAATAATATGGGTTTGGAGTTTGGAAGTGATCAGAAAACTATACTGCAGACTTTCAAAATGTAGATTTTTGAATTAAAGAAATTGACACAGCCCTGCAGTCTCTGGTTCCTCAAAGTGTAAACAAATTTTGGTGACACTTTAAAACTAAAAACTCCAAGTCAAAGTCTGGCCACAATCTATCAGCTGGCTGGAGATATTGATCTTACTTGCTCTGCTTTAATATCTGTGTCATTCCACTGACTTCACTGGAGTCACTGCTAATTTAAACTGGCGAAAACAGATCAAAATCAGGCTGTGTGTTTGTAAATGTACAGTCTCCCAGTTGCTACAGTCTAAACACTTCTGGTCTGATGGGAAAAAGGTCTTAGTATAACCCAGAATATGTGAATTGAGCATTCAAAGGGGCTAAACATACGTAATATATGGATTTGGGACTGATGGCTTCCCCTACTAGTTGGTAATTGCAACTTATTGGGCTTCATTTCTCGCTGATTGACATGCCGTATCCTTGACAGCATAACAAGTTAAGGACAAAGTCAATTATTGATTAGCTGTCACCTGTCTCACGTTCCTGTGAAAGGATTGAATATTGGTTGCATTCAAAATGAGTTAATACTAGCCAAAGGGGCTAAGGGGAATAAGAAATGCTTGCACACACACAGTGTAGGGGGTTTTGGGGGGAAAAGAAATGCTAGAGAAGACAGAGGACCATTAAAAAACAGCTGAAAGCAAGCTAAATCTGTGATGACTCAGAAATGGTAGAATTACTGAACTACTCTGTCTTTCTGTTTGGAAAAACAGAAAATATACAAATAATATGTCCAGATGGCATATTATACTTTTGTAAACCAATTTTGATACCAATTATACTTTTGTAAACCAAATGCCTTTCTAACATAGATTAATCAGTAGAATTTGTTGTTTGAAACACTTGTTCATGCTCAAACTATAAAGCTTGGCTTAGTTGACCATAAGAAGTTATTAGATTTGAACCAAAATCAAAATGGAAAATCTAACTCCTTTGAACTTCAAAATTTCAGATTAGAATCCCTGAATTCAAACTCATGTCTCCAGATTTGATTCTATAGCCAATCCAAAACCTGAAGGGGCCTATTTCCAGATGCCAGTGAGGATATAGGAGCACACATACATTCCCTACATGCATTTCCTACAAGTGAATATTCTAAGAGCTATTTAATGTCAAATCTGACCTCAGTCAAAGTAACAACAAAATGTTAGTGATTAAAATTGAGAGTTGCTAGCACTCTCAATTTCCATGCCATCAGAAAACCGAAGCCCTAAATAAAAATGTAATTGGAAAAGGTATCTACAGAGCAACCCGGTAGTTCCTATGTCATCTAAAGATTGTAACAGTAATAGAGCGTGGTCTAGTGCTGTATAAATAACTGACTTTTTGATTCACTGGCTGTTTTGGAGAGCGAAAAAAATCAGCACACTGAAAAATCAAATATTTAATTGCAGGTTGAACAAAACATTTTGTTTGACCCAAAATTAAGTGTTTAATTCATTTTTGAGCTTTATAAAATCTGTGAAAAAAATTGAAGTAAATTTCTAAACAGTCATTTTGAATTAAAAAAACCCAAAATAAATGTTTTGTTTCAAAAATGTCAAAATGGAACATTTCTTTATTTTTTCAAATTTTTGTAGGATTTTTTTTTTAATTAAAACAATTTGGCAATTTCCACACAAATTTGTGAAATGTTTTGAATGACCTAAATCTACATTTGTGCCCTCTCCCAACCAAAATAAAAATGTAGGCTGAAAAAATTTTGCCCAGTTGATGTGTGGATTTCTGGGTTCTATTTTTGTTTCAGCTACTGCTTTCCTTTGTTAATTTGAGCGATCTCCATAACCTTTCTATATCTCATTTTTCTCATCTGTAAATTGTATGCACATGCATCTGCCTCATAGGATAAGAAAAGATTTTGTATCATTGTATCAAATATTTTACTGAAATCTAGCTATGACAAATATTTCAGTCTTTTTACATACCAATTCAATTATAGAAAAGGAAATCTATTTTCTGTTCTAATCCTGATCCTTAAGGGCCAAATTGTTACCATTTTTCATTCTCTGTAATACCTTACTCCATCAGTAGTCTCACTGATTTAATTGTGATTGCTCATAGAATTAGCTTCTGCTCAGCGTGCATGAGAATCTGGCCTCAAGATAAGAGTGGTTTCCCTGGCAACTTCAAATACTCTTTTGTTTACTTCACAAAATGATTGCATTTTTACTAGGACATTTTAAAATCAGGATAAATGTAATCTTTAAAAAGGTTTGTACATCTGTTGCAGACAGGATTATTTCTTATATTTATTTTAATAATGCTACAAAATACCAATTTTTCTTTCTCCTTGTGTTCTAGTCGAATGAGTGATGTCTGATTACACAATATTTCTAAAAGAAAGCAATAAGGATTTCATTAAAAGGTTTGAATGGTGAGGAAGAGAACATGATTGCTGGATTGCTTTGAGTCAGTTTCTCCCTTTGATTTATATCTCCTACTGTCTTTGCATCAATAATGTTTCACTTTATTTACCATTTGTAATTTTCTTTGTCAGGACTATAAGGATTATGCTTTATGATGTCTAAGGGCAAGCCCAGCTGGGCTTCTAAAGAATCTTTTTTCCAAACCACAAACTTTGGGAAATAAAGATTATGGTTTCATGGTGCTCTTCGCTGCTTTTCTCCAGTCTAGTTGGGATCTGGTTTGTAGAATATTAAATCAGATATGACTAGAATATTTGATCTTCTCAGATGTCATCAGATCTCTTGTGAGATTTGCTGCCCACAACTGATGGTAAATTTGAAAGATTAACTAACAAAATCCCACATGTGGAGATGTAGGTAGCTAATCTGGAAAATGTTCTTTTGGGGGGTATGATGCACTTTTCAATCTGAGGATTAATTCATAAAATTCATTAGTGAACATTTTAGAGAATAAAGCCAGAATTACTTGAAATACATGGTAAAGGACAGGTGGTCTGAGTCCTCTTTTATTTCATCTACATATGCTCTGTGGTCACTATCTCTTTTCTAGTGGCTGTGGGCATAATTTTCAAAAGAACCTTAGTCCCTCTGAAAGTCAATGGGCTTGCCACTAATTGAAATGACTTGAAGGATTATGCTGGTTGTATTTGTCTGTGGGTGCTTGCACAAGAAGTGTGGATCAGGCATAAGGAGTTCTTTCCTTGGTACCACCACTCAGAAGTAGGGACACTTTCTGGGCCCCCTCCAGCCACTCTACACCACTGTGGCAACATATTGGGTCTGTAAAGGAGCCTCAAAAGCGTAGAGGAAAATTCATGCAGTGAAGGAGCAATGTAAAGCAGGTGTATTCCACCCTATGCTGCAAAATCTCAACACCCCTGGTTTAGGGGCATGCCAAGGGCAGGAGACAGAGTGTCCATAGAGCAAAACGTGACAGCTATTCTCTGCTATAGAGCAGCCGCATGGACAGTCAAAGGAAAATCTTGGGGCTGCACTAATTTTCGTCCAAGGATGTACTATCCCTGAAGCAGGTAGATTTGGCAAGCAGCCACCTTTTGCTCATTCATCTAGGGGCTATGTCTTCTGCACTGTCGCTCCTAAAAGGCACTGCACAGAGTCTATCCCTTAATCTTTTAACTCTCTGCAGTACAAAGACTACTCACGAGTAAAACAACCACCTGGGCTAACCCTACCCCAGTGTTGCAGGGAGGAAGCCAGGCCGTATTTTACCTCCCTGTCCCCACTCCACACTGGCCAGTGGAGATAATGGGCTGCAGAGGGAAGCATATACCGCATTGCCCCTTTTCTCCTCTCAAATGGGGACAGTAACACACCTACTCTCACTGCAGGCTAAGCAGCTATTGTGCTTATCTGACACAGTGAGGAAAGAAACTCAGAAAAGTTTTTTTTTTCTTGGACTAGCCTTGCCCATCCTTCTTCATAACCCGTGAAATCAGGGGTGTTTTGTAATGGGACTGCTCATACAGTGAACTGAAAGGGTGGCTTTACTCAAAATGGCTATGAAAACTTTCAAACTCAACAGATGTGTTCCTCCTATATCCACAGTTGTTTGAGTGATAAAAAATAAGTTTTTGTCCAAAAGCACTGCAGAGGCATCATAGCTAATGGTGAGGGAGCTGCATTCTTCTCCCCCTTGTATATCCTCAACATAGTTGTTTACTACATTTCAATCAAATACCACTGTGGAAATCTGAAGAAGAGACTGGCATTTCACAGGTGTGACTGAGAGTCTAATTTGGCCTGCAGAATTTATATTAATGGTGTTGGTGCATGAAAAGGAAAGAACTTAAGCTGACTCTGGTAGTCAAGTTGAATGTGCAAGACTGGGGGGGAGGGAAATCTTACTTGTAAACCGAGCACATTTCATATGGAAATCATTGAAAGGCAATCAATATAGAACCCTTTGAAGCTAGTTTTACAGTCTGTTTAGAGATTATAACTACACTTAGAGCTGAATCCTACACTCACTGAGGTCAATGGGGAGTAGTATTTGGCCTTTCGAGATGTGTTTTTGTGCCTTTATACTGGCACTTAGGCAAGAAGTCATCTTGTATATTTACATTAATTAGGAAAGACATAATGCGGGAAGATTTTTTCCACTCAGGTCTGTTCATTAAGATTTGCAGGAAACTGGGAGATAAACTTCAGATGTGACTCCACTTTAATGGATTCAAACTTCATTGCTTATTCAACTATTTTCATTACTTTAAATTTTGAAAATAAGCTAAATCTGTTAATGGATTTGGAATAGCAAGACACACAGAATCTCACAGTCTTTGCTGTTTCCTACTAATTACTAATTCTGTTTCCATAAGGAGGTTTAATGTTTCTGACTAAATTAACCATGCATGCCTTGCAGAATGTGTACTTAAAAGAACTCCTGCTGGCATGTTAGAATTTTCATTTTGTATAATTCTTGTAAACATGCAAAAATTAGCTTGTGCATCTGGTTTATGTAATTAAAATATTGGATTTTTTTTCTATACAGTAAATATGATATAAAACACCTATATACAGTATGGGCCCGATCCAAAGCTGACAGAAGTCAGTAGGAATCTTGCCATTGGATTCAATGGGCTTTAGATCAGTTTGTGTGTGATTAAGGGCATTCTGCCTCTTTTTCTTTCTTGGGATGCTGTGAACAGGCTGTGGACTCCATAGCACGAGTTATCTGAATGTCATTTAGTCAGTCTGGATGTAGACTTAGGGCTTATCTACATTGTGGAGCACAGGGGTGTGATTTCTAAAGTGCACTATCATGTTGCACATTCATTTATCCATATATAGTCCTACTGATGTGCACTAAAATATCCTTGGTGCGCTTTAACATAGTGCTGTACTATGTTAAAGCACATTTGGGAACTTTTAATAGGCACCAGCAGGATCTACATTAATGTGCAACATATTAGTGAACTTCAGAAATCACATCCCCATAGTGCTCATTTCCCCACTGTGTAGAAAAGACCTTAATCTTCAAGAAATAACAGGAAGATCTGCTTCCATGCTAAAACACCTTTCATTATTTACTGAAATGACTCATTTTGTAGATATATATTTTCTAGAGGGCTTGGGATGGAACTAATTTCTTCCCAACTATTGTAGGTGATGGTTATATTGATGCAGTGATACTCAGACCTCAGTGCTTCAGGAGCCAAATTAGTGATCAGCATTACCCAAAAGAGCCACAGTAGTGTGAATTCATTGTTTCATTTACTTTAGTACTATATATTTGATATTTAAACTATATGACGGGAAATATTTTGTGTGTGTGTGTATATATATATAGTACAGTACATAGTATATATATATGTATATATATCATAGGACTGGAAGAGACCTCGAGAGGTCATCTATTCCACTCCCCTTCACTCACGGCAGGACTAAGTATTATCTAGACCATCCCTGACAGATGTTTGTCTCCAACGATGGAGATTCCATCCCCAGGCAATTTATTCCAGTGTTTAACCACCCTGACTGTCAAGAAGGTTTTCCTAATGTCCAACCTAAACCACCCTTGATGCAATTTAAGCCCACTGCTTCTTGTCCTATTCTCAGAGGTTAAGGAGAACAATTGAGTCTTGCATCCGAAGAAGTGGGTCTTGCATCCGAAGAAGTGGGTATTCATCCACGAAAGCTCATGCTGCAAAAACATCTGTTAGTCTATAAGGTGCCACAGGATTCTTTGCTGCTTCTAATTTTTCTCCTGCATCCTTGTAAAAAACCTTTTATGTACTTCAAAACTGTTAGCATGTCCCCCCTCAGTCTTACCTATTCCAGACTAAACAAGCCCAATTTTTTCAATCTTCCCTCATAGGCCATGTTTTCTAAAACTTTAATCATTTTTGTTGCTTTTCTTTGGACTTTATCCAATTTGTCCACATCTTTCCTGAAATGTGGTGCCAACTGGACACAATACCTCAGTTGAGGCCTAATCATCGTGGAGTAGAGCAGAAGAATTACTTCTTGTGTTTTGCTTACAACACTCCTACCCAGGACAACCCAGACGGATGTTTGCTTTTTTTTTTTTTTTTTCTTTTTTGGCAAGTGTTCCGCTGTTGTCTCAAATTTAGCTTATGATTCACTGTGACCCCCAGATCCCTTTCCGCAGTACTCTTTCCTAGGCAGTAATTTCCTGTTTTGTATGTGTGCAACTGATTGGTCCTTCCAAAGTGAAGCACTTTGCATTTGTCCTTATTTATATAATATATAAATGATATACCGTATATACTTGATCATAAACCAGTTCATTTATAAGCCGACCCTATAATTCAGGGGCCAGCAAACTTAGGCTCCCGGGCCATCAGGATAAGCTGCTGGTGGGCCGAGATGGTTTGTTTGCCTCGAGTGTCCACAGGCATGGAGGTAAACATAAGTAAACAAAATGTCCTGGCGTGCCAGCTGCTCACCCTGACGGGCCAGGACAGCAACTGGTGGGGAAATTTTTTGGGGGGAGAAGCTGCGACCACCCCCCACATGACCCCACCCCTAGCCCGGGACCCCCACACTCTCCCCATCCCATCCCTGCCCACCTCATCTGGGGAGGGCCTGGGAGGATGTCTCTGACCTGGCTGGAGCTGCTCCTGCAGGCTGGGCAGCGTGGCCACAGCCTGCTCCAGTGGGTCAAACCAGGTGGCGGGGCCGCAGCATGTTCCAGCGGGCAGGGCAGGTCGGCACAGCCGCAGCCTGCTCTGGAGGGCGGAGCCGAGCAGCACAGCTGCAGCCTGCCAGCCCCAGAGCTGCAGCTGCTTTGGAGGCTGGGGGGGGAGCAGCGTGGCCAGAAGTGGAGAGACTCTGTCCCTGCCTCTTCCCTTCTGACTCTGCTGGCTGTGCTGCCTCTCCTTGCTCCCTCTGTTGGGGGGAGGGGCTGTGTCCCACCTCTCCCTCTCTATACCCGTTCATAAGCTGACCCCCTTCTCTGGTGCTTCCCGTTTTTACTAAAAAAATTCAGCTTATGAACGAGTATATACGGTATATTATATATGTATATAATTTCTCACCACAAAATGACTGACCAAGTATTATTATGTTATCAGCTACAGTTAGTCAGTAACATAGAAAAAGCATCCTGATTGGTTAATAACTTAGCTTTATTCATAATTAAATCACACAGTGTTTTAATATCACGTGCCGCAAAGAGCCGCAGGAGACACATTAAAGAGCCACTTCCGACTCTTGAGTCTGTCCGAATATCACTGTATTAATGTATTTAAATATATTAGGTAATTTTTTTCTAAAGCATCTCAATCCCATTGACTTTTAATGGGACTTTTGAAAATGGGATTTAGGCATTTTTGCAAAATTTACAGAGTCCTATTTTCTAAAGGGCCTAAGTCAATTAGGAGCCCAAGTCCTGTTGAGTGACTGGAACTTATGCTCCTAAACCACTTAGGAAGTTAGGGCAATATTACGCATTGATACTTTGGAACTTGCTTATAGTGAGCCTGGATATTGTTAAACTCTGCAGGGGAATGAAAGTCCTGAATTATATAAACATCGTTTTAAAGGGCTTTAATACCTCAAAACGTCACGATTTTGTCTGACTTAATAGGAATAAACACAGAAGTATGGCACCCCAGAGAAGAGTTTGGGGGGCACAGTTCCTTCCCTAGCTGCTTTGTATGTAGGAGGAATGTTCAAGTTGAACCATCTCTTACAAACTGCTAGTGCTTGACTTTGCAAACTTCAATAGTGTTTTTAATGTGGGTTTCTTGTAAATATATGTAATATGTGCACACACTTGAATGGAGATATTAGATAGCTGAAAAATATGCACCCAATAGCTCAGAAGTATAGTACTTCACTTTCAGAACCCTAGCAAACAGCTGACGGTTGAATTTTTCAGCCAGCTTACCGCTGCAGGCCTCTGCCTTAGATTCTTCCCAAACATATTAAGAGACAGATTCTCAGTGCCAGCGTCCCTTTTTTGCAGACCCATGTTTGAATCTGTAAATAATTGTGGTTGCAATTTTTGTGCCATAATGCATCTTCTCTCTCCTTGATGTGCATGGACAATTGACATTGGACCAAATTCTAGCCCACGGCACCATTTTGGTATCTCAGCTGGTGAGATAGGTGAGCTCCTCCTGGCAGCTGAGGGAACTGAATGGTCCAGGGTGGGCTGAAATGAACCCAACAGGCAGGGGAGCAGGGCCCATCTAGCATGAGGTTCTCTTGACCCCTTTCCCCAATGATGATGCAGGGATATGAGTTGCAGCCCCAAGTACTTCCCTCACTAAAGCCACACATTTCTTTATTCCCACTATAATTTAGTGTAAAATTGACTAACTCATGTTCCTCTCCTTTCCTCTTTCCCCACCCCCTTACTCAGAAGCTGCCTATGCTGTACTGTATAGCCTTATGCATAGTTTCATGAGCGTCCTTTGCATTCTACCCTCTGAGCATTGCACAGGTCTTGTCTTCAGAACAGCCGACCAAGACCCTTACATACTGGGATCAACAGTCCTTTGGATCAGTTTGCCTGATGCACATTTGGCATAGCAGTTACCAGGGGCCTATGCATATTGATGGATCAGGATGTAGTACAATCTCATTATTTCGGAATTACCATATAGACGTGTTTAAGTTAGGGTATACCCCTGAGTGTGGCAGGACACACTCAAACACCTTCATATTTTTGTTATTAGAAGATGTTCAACATCATAATAAAATGAAAGAATGCAAAGTTTTAAATCTGAAAGTGAAATCAAGTCTATCTAAAGAGTTAAGCAAGTCAAGTGCCTCAGCAAGGTCTCTCTCCTTGTGAGTATTACATATATTGTGCTCATATGAGGCATTTTTTAAATGTTGCATTCTGTTACATATGTGGCAGTAAATAAAATGCACTGGTAGTATAAGTGAATAATACCAGACTTGCATCAGCAGTAGTGAATAACCAATCTGGAACACCAGATGGAAAATTAACTGAAATTCAATTATCTCTATTAAAATGACTTTTAGGTGCAATTGAGAAAGAAACAATATTAAAAGAAGAGAATTGACCATATGTGAATCCTGAAAGCAAGCTCCATCTAGCCAGTGAAAAATGGGTGATCAAGCACATAATGCAAATGTGCTTTGCTGAGAGATTTTTTTCATGGTGTGATTTTAGTTACATTGAGTTGCCTTTTTTAATGAGGAGCTTTTGCCTTTCCTGATTTGACCAGAGCTGTCCTCAGGAGTAAAGAAGGAAGATGACACTTAAATAAAATAACCTTATTTAACCAGAGACAATATGTTATTGAGAAGATGAGAACTGGTATTTAAGTTGCAAGAGGTATTTCTTAAATATTAATTGTATATCACACAGATGAGTTTATATTCTGTAATTGAAAAAGAAGAATGGGATCATAAACAGCTAGAATGAACTAGTGGGGTTGGTCTGGGGTTTTTTTGGTTTTTTTTTAGGGAATTGGAGCTCTTCTTATTTTCCGTTTAAATTATTTATTTACATTTTTTTTCTTATGGAGCCAACAGGGGGCTTTTGTCTGGGTTGGGGTTTCTGCTTCTCTGCTCCCATCAGCGCTTGGCACAGAAACAGAATGCAGCCTGAGGCGATATTAAACTTCCACGGCACCATCTGTGCAGTCACGATTTTAAGTGGGTCACAGAAACAGCTGCTGGCTGAAAAAGCAATAGCAGCTGGGCTCCATGGAAATATTGCATGGGGTTCATGAAGCTGGTATGATGGGCTTTCTCCTGCCCTTTGGATGACCCTCTAGGATCCATAAGTGGGGAGAAATCTCAGAAAGTCTAAAGTCTAGCTTCCCCTTTATCTCCCTCTCATGGGTTTTCCTATCTGAGAGGGTGATCAAATAAACAGTCCAGAATGGGTTAGTCATATTGTCCTAGCAGCAATCTTCTGATAACCAAAAGCTATTATATGTTTCCCTACTCATCTTGTCGTATAGACAATGTTTACAATTTAAAAACCTAAACAATATCATTAAAGAAAAGCCTTCTCAAGTGTCAACATTTCCATAGCAAGAGATGGATCCCTACCTTCTCCTAGTATCTGGGGGGCGGGGACCTTAGCTCTTGCCATGCCACTCAACTACCCAACCCTTTTGAATCTTCTCTCTCTCTCTTTCATCTCCATGACTACTTCTGTGCAGCCCCCAGTAACCCTGCTGGCCATGTCTCTGTTCTGCTCCATCTCCCTTCCTTTACCTAGTCCCCCATGAGGCTTTAAAACCCTAGTCCTCTGCTCCAAGAAGTAAAGAGAATGGATCAGGGGTTCTCAACATTTTCTATACTCTGACACTCCCTCCCCCCATCCCATTTAACAATTTAGGAATGACAGTGGGTGGTTGGGAACCCAAGACTGAAAACCTTTAAACAGATGACAAACACAAATTATAAAATTTCACAGAAATATTAATGACTCATCATAACTCTTAAAATATCTGTATGTAGCCTTGTGGTTAATATAAAAAGCTGGTTGTTCATCTTGGACATATTCATTGAAATCCTGACCCTACTGAAGTCAGTGAGTTTTTTCCAGTGACTTCAGTGGGGCCAGGATGTCACCCCCTTTTTTAACCAAGTTAAACCATGTTTCTTTCAAAATTAACATTTTCTGTTTGTCACAAGACTCTGTAGATGTGTATGGTTTAGTAACAGAATTTGGCCTTTACTTTCACTCCTACCAACTACCAATCACAGCAGCACACACAGCAGCACACAACTATCCCCATTTTACAGAGGAGGAAACTGTGACTTTGGGCAAATTACTTAACATTCCTGTGTTCAGTTAGTCATAGGTTTATAGATTTTAAGGTGAGAAGGGGCCATTCAATTATCTAGTATGCCCTCCTGTATATCACAAGCAATTAAATTTCACCCAATTACCCAGTTAAGTCAATGTCAGAGACAGGAGAAACAGAACTCACTCCTAGCCCTTCGCTCTAAACAGAAAGTTGTCTTTAAAAGTTATAACCCATTTTTTTTAACCAGAAAAATGTCTCATCTCACAAGTACAGAGATTTAATAGACTAAAACCAGAAGGGACAACTGTGATAATCTAATCTGGCCTCCCACCATAACAGTTCACCATTGATTCCTGCAGTGGAGGGAATTATACTGCACTTCTATATAAGCGAACACTATTGAGGATAACAAATTGTGACTGAACTAAAGCATAGCTTTT
Organism: Mauremys mutica; assembly: GCF_020497125.1. NCBI lineage: Eukaryota > Metazoa > Chordata > Testudines > Geoemydidae > Mauremys > Mauremys mutica. The sequence goes on along the minus strand of NC_059079.1, from coordinate 51,101,558 downwards.
AAAAAGACATCCAATCTCAGCTTAAAGACTCCAAGTGATGATGAATATACTACTTCTCTAGATAAACTGTTCCATTGTTTAATTACTTTTGTTGTTTTAAAAAGAATGATTTGTTTTTCTAATGTGACTGTCTAACCATTTGATCTTGTTACTGGGATGAGTTCAGTCATGGATAAATATACCAATTAATGGCACACTGAATAGAAAGGACAGTAGCATACACACCTCCTTCTTTATCAGTTGGAAAAATAGTCAAGTTTCTGATGAAAGTTATGTATGTCTCACTAACAGCCCTGAAGGCATCTCTCATAATTTTGCAATAAAAAATATTTCCTTGTCAAGACACGTTAACTTCTGTTTTTGGAAAGTTTACTCATGCATGTTGAGTCTGACAGTTCAGTAAAATGCAGTTTGATGGATAACTTTTTGAAAGGCTTGAGAGGTCTCCAGATGAATTCCCTATTTCCAGGTTTAGGGAAAATAGGTGAAGCTCAACAAGATTATTGATATCAACCTTGCAACAACAACAACAACACCTCACCAGAAACAACAACCACAAAAAAATCTCCTTTCTTTGTATAATTGTTCTTACTATTAAAAGGACTGGTTGGGATCCCAAGATTCCAGAAATGCCCTCTAGCTATTCTTCTTTGGTAGGAGCACCAATAAGCTCAAAACTTTCTCAGCATTTTTATACTCCTTTTGAAGTATGCACATAAAAGAGTAATGAGAATGAAAACCCGGCATCAAAAGAAGAATGGTCCCCTTTGGGCTGAAAGTCAGCATGCAAGGTCTCAGTCTTCTGAAAGCTTTTAGTATGCCAATTTTAAAATAAACACTGATTTGGCTTTTTATTCTTCCCTGCAAAGGAGGTCCTTGTCTATTTTTTGATATTTTGCACACAGAGGGCCAGATATTCAAATGAGCTCATAACCAGATTTTCAAGTATACCGCAATCCAGGCATGGCCCAGATTTTGCAAAAGAGCTCAGTACCCAGCAGCTCCCATTGTGATACTGGTGGCCAGCTTGTTAAGCCCTGATGGCTTGTCTCCACTAGAATTCTCATTTGTCTAGTACTGATGAAGCCATGGGTAGGGTAGGAGAGGCGGAATTTCAGAAATTCCTCAATGTAGATGCAATCTATCTACTGTCTATGTGGAATGTTTGCCTGTAAGCTATTATCCATACGGTATGTTAGATAGTAAGCTTTTTCAAGGTAGTGACCTTTGTCTTTTACATGTTTGTACAGTGGTGTTCTAGTAAATAATACAAAATAATAATAATAATCTTATTCTAGAATGGGTCCTTTGGAGACATGTCTGTATTTCCACTTAATCATTTGCAAACCAAAGGATCTATTATATCATTGATGCAAGGGATAATAGGATTTACAAGTACAGCTCCTTCATATATCAATGGGATAATAGACCCACAAGAACACTTTGTGATAAATTATTACAGCTGCAAAGAAAAAATAAAATGGCTTTATGCATAGAGAAAAATGATTGCTATAACTAGTATACATATATTTATTCTATCCTTAGGAGCTTTTATGATCTGTCTTGTCAACCACACTTCTATGACACATTCCCACCCTCTCTTTTATATTTCTAGTAGCAGCAACAGCAAATAACGAAAGCCCCAAGGAAATTCAAGAGGAGAAAACCTAAATATAAAAATGATTTGAAATGCTTTAAAAGGAAATATTAAAAACTGCTTAAAATGGTAAATCATTAACAGAACATATGGCTAGACTCCAACATTAAAAAATAGCTTTTTTAAAAACAAAATCCTGTAGCACTGGATATAGTCACTATAAATTAACTTTTGCTATAACTGTGGATTTAAAAAGTGAATGGAAATTAATTTGCAATGTATATTTTGACCACCTTGCTATTTTTGGCAGCACTTCTATGAACATTTTCTTTGTGTTTCATATCTGTGATAGTTGTTTAGATTTTCTGTGTGTGTTACATGTCTGAATTAACACATGAAAAGGGTAACTTTCATATTGTTTCATATGACCTATATAAAATATATCCAGCTAATATGCATTGGAATATGTTGTTTTCTCTCATTCACCAATAGGTATCACTCCAAACAGCTCTGTGCAAGACAATGTGAATGTAAGCATGTCCCTGTAAGTCTGGGAGTCAGCTACCATGAGACTTTTCATGGTATGGCTTCCTAATAATAGTTAAATGGTGTTGTTCTCAAGCAGGGCAAGTCAGCTCAAAAATACATCCCCAGGGGCATTCCATTAAATGGAAAGGCATCACATTTAAATTGCTAAAAATATATATATTTTTATTTACACAACACAACTAACCCGTGGAACTCATTCCCACAATATATAATTGAAGCCAAGGGTGGAGCTGGCTGGGAAACAATTTTCCCATCCCAATAGTATTTTTGAGACTTATTTTTTTCCCCATCCCAAACTATGATGAAAAGTTGAAATCTCAAATTTTCATGAACCAAAAATCAACACTTGATCCAAATAAACACTTTGGATCAATCAAAACTATTAGTTTTGATCATTTTAAAACATTTTGTTTCAATTTCAACCTTTTTTCTTCTACTATAGATTAACTTGAATTTCATAAGGAAAAGTCATTTCATATTGAAAAAAATGAACTTTTTCTTTAGAAAATATCAGACATTTTGACTTTCTTAAAAAAAATAACATGAACTTGACCCTTTAATGTGAACATTTTTTGTTTCAAGGAATCAACATTTTTTGTGAGGAGAAAAAAGGGATTAAACATTTCTATTGATAGTGAGAAGATCCAGAGTGATAACAATAAACTTCACCATCAAGGTCTTGTACTATTCTATTTTCTTCCTTGGGTATAATCTGTAAACAGTAGGGGCAAGATTTTTTAGTAATAAATATTCAGTGGGCAAATCAGCTTTACTGGTGTTATACTTGGCACTAGAACAGAACAAAATTTGGAATTTCCATCCCAAAGTGGGATGAAGAATTTAAATTGTCTGCAGAATGGAAATTCGGGGGGGTGGGGAGGGGATGAAAATGTTAAAACAAAATGAAACATGTTGACATTCCTGAAATAGAAATGTTTAATTTCAGCTTACTGATCTGAACTGTTTTGTTTCCAATTAGCTAACAGTTAACTGCATTTTCCCATAGTGCCTCATTATCTTATGGGAGTCGGAGTCTGGACCTCAGTCTTTTCTACAGCGACCATAATAAAAAAAAATATAAATTGTCTTGCAGGTAATTTCAGTTTTGCAGAAACAGTATTTTCTGGCAGAAAATTCCTGAACAGCTATATTCAGCATCTAAAAAGAGGTGCATCACACCCGATGATAAGTATTTTCACCAATCTAACGATATACATTCAGATAAACGGAGCTAATAAACCCTTCTCTAATAGCACCACCGGATGACTTTTTGTAGTGGACAGACCCGATTTCACAGTTCTGTTTCCACTGCAATCACTGATGTTATCACTGTTACCTAAATAATATAGGTTTACCTTTATTGCTAATGATATGACTTCGTTTTAATGTAACCATCCTTTTACATTCCAATTAGATCTTTTATGCGCCATCTAAATAATAATGAAAATGTTTTCTCCCAACCCTCCTAAACAAATGTTGAAGATAGCAATTTGGCTGTTTTGTACACAGGATAAATATTTGTCAACACCTCTACCGAAACCATAATAGACAACATTTCACAAGGTCTCTTTTTTTTTTGTAGACTAGAATTTACAGAAGTGATGTTAGACTGTATTAGGTAATACATGCTAATTAATTTGAAAAGTCTTATATAGACAAGGCAGTATATACTTTAATTAGGCTGTCCTCTAGGCTTTTATGCAACTAACTTAGAAGGTGTAAAAGGTAGTGTGCATTGCCTACATTAGACTTTTAAAATGCAAGTGTGAAAATGTTTTAAATCCTAAACTAGAAAAATAAATAGTTGTGTCACCTCTACACTAAATCATTTTCAACACCAGATGATGAAGAACCCAGAGCAACCTGCAGCTAACCACCATGGACAACAGCATAACATTGAGGACAGGACAAGACTAATGGGATTAAAATGCAGCAAGGGACATTTAGGTCAGACATTAGGAAAAACTTCCAAACTGTAAGAGTAGTTAAGTACTGGAACAAATGACCTAGGTTGGTTATATGATCTGTCATTGAAGGTTGTCAAGAACAGGTTAGACAAACATCTGTCAGGAATGGTCTAGATCAGGGGTCCCCAACCCCCGGTCCGCGGCCCGGTACCGGTCCGCGGCCTCTTACAAACCGGGCCGCGAACCGACCCAGTGGACCTCCCGCAGGCGTGCCTGCGGGAGGTCTACCCGAGCCGCGGGACGAGCGCTCCCTCCGCAGTCATGCCTGCGGGAGGTCCGCTGCTCCCGGGGCTCCGGTGGACCTCCCGCAGGCATGACTGCGGGCGGTTCGCTGGTCGCGCGGCTCAGCTGGACCGCCCGCAGGCATGCCTGCGGCAGCTCAACCGGAGCCGGTGGACCTCCCGCAGGCACGCCTGCGGGAGGTCTACCCGAGCCACGGGACGAGCGCTCCCTCCGCAGGCATGACCGGTCCCTGGTCCTGAAAAGGTTGGGGACCCCTGGTCTAGATAATATTCAGTCCTATCTCACTGCAGGGTACCAGACTACATGACCCCCCTGAAATCCCTTCCTGTCCTACATTTCTATGATTCATCTTTTGTAGGCAAGGCTTTAGAGTACTTGGTCCCCAACCATTGCATATGTATTATTTTCCAAAACAACTTAAATATTGTTCTGTATCTACAGAGCAGCAGGTGAGTGAAGAGTACTGTTGCCAATGAATCCTAGGAGTGAGAGAGGCTCAGAAATCAGCTATTGGATTAAAATAAAACTCCTAAGTGTGGAAGATTGGATAGCTACTCTAAAAGATGTATCATTTTTTAAATAAGGATCAAGGGTGTTGTGAGGAGGGAAGGGAGGATGTTTGACCCACCAAAGCAAGGAGTTATTGCTAATGGGGGTGTAGTGGGGTGGTCACCTGCTCCTGCCTTAAAAGGCTTAAAGCAGCCTGGGGAGAGGGCTGTGGCAGGGAAGGAAAAGTGGGGCTGATTGGGGAAAACAGCCTCAGTTGGGGGGCCACACCCCAATCAGCCTGAGACTGGCTGAATCAGGGTCCAACTGGCCCTTATAAAAGGGCAGTGGGCCAGGAACACAGACTCTCTCTCTAGTCTTTGAGAGAGAAGGACCTGGCAGCCTGGGGAGCTGAGAAGGGTACCTGAGTTGGAGCAGAGCTGGGGAAGGGCAGAGTGATCTGGGGAGCTCCAGCCTAGAAAAATCCAATTTGCAGGCCTTGAACAGGGCCTATAAAAAGGTACAGGGGCTTCAGGGAGGCAGCCCAGAGATAGGCAAAGGCAGCAGGCCCTAACCCCCCTTGCCAGTGATAAGTGGCATTTACACTGCAGTCTGCCCCAGTGAATGGGAGCTAGATTGAGGCTTGCAGTAGCCATAGTCTGAGGTGAGGTGGGGATAGAGGGTAGGGGTTCCCTGTGGAGGGCAGCACTGAGGGGCACTGAGGTCCAGAAGGGACTCGGGCACAGCAGCAAGTGGGACACCGGCCTGCAGAGGACTCTCCGGAGGCTGGAAATGCTAATTCCCTGGAGGTGCTGCAGGGGTGAGTCTTGCCCTGTTACAGGGGGAGACTTTCAAAGGCATAAATATTAGTTTGGCACCTAGCTCTTTTTTTTTTCTTTTTTGATTGAGAGTTAAGTGCCTAACCAAGCTGGGCAAAATTCTAAGTAGTAGGAGATTGTGGTGCCCTATTATAATGTTATAATTCAGTATTTTGGGCACCCATGTTGGTAGTAGGAGACCCAGTTTTGAAGACCTGCTCCAAAGTGCAGAGTGACACCTAGCTGGTCCCACCTTCTGAGGCTATTGGATATTCTATCCTAACCACCCGACTATTGGATATTCTGAGATGGGTTTCACTCAATGTCTTCTGTTGAAAGTGTTCCACTTTGTATAAATAAATATTAATTGGGCTGAAGAGAGCAAGTCTGTTACCCTATCACCTGGTGCTTTGGACACAGATAGGACATTATTATTATATTTTTTTTGGGGGGGGGGGAAGGTTCCATTCCCTCTTTAAATAATTCAATATACATTGTAACAAAGTGGAACAGCTTGAACAGGACAGATTGAGAGCAACCCACCTTAGAATAGCTAATATTTTAGTGGTTAGGGTACTGGGCTGGGAGGTGGGAGACCTGCACTCATGTCCCTAATCCAGAGCAGGGATTAACACCCAGATCCCTACATCCCAGGTGAGTGCCATAACCACAGAAGTATCAGGTGCCTTCTCCTCCTTGGTTTTGTGAATAGAACTCTTCATTTCCAAATTCCCTTTAGTTTTATTAAAAACAAAACAAAAACACAAACAAATGAAATGTTGCAGGTCAAATGGAAAGTCAGTAATTTGCACAGCTCTGTGCCTGACTGCTATTTGTCTCTTTGAAAATCTCCCGCAACGTTTCCTCTTTAAAAATGATATTGCAAGAGTTGCAGGAGAATGGCATGGTTTGTACCATTATTGCTAGGCTCAACTCAAATACCAATGATTTAGTGGGTTTGTCAGACCTTTACATTATCATAACATTGCCTTTTTGTTTATGAAGAATGAGGCTCGGCTGTAACAGTCAGCCCTTGAGTTTCTTCTGTTTATAAAACAATCAAACAATTTCACCTGGGACTTTTCAGAATTTAAAGATTCAAAATTTAGATAACACTAAGAAACCAAGACAAAGAATTTGTGGGGGGGAATAAAAAGAAAGGTAAATCTAACCTACTCCCTGTTTATTTACATATGGTACATCTTGTAGTTAAGCAAACACTCCATTTTTCTGTATTTTACATATGAACATTCTAAAGCATGCAGATATTTTAGTGATGGGCACCAACATAAGAACTTGGACAGATACATCTCTAAGCTTGTTGCGTGGATTTTTAGAGAAATCAATAAATGCAATTCAAAGAGCTGTTTACACTCAAATTGATGTTAGAACAGTTTATTTTCTCCCTCACATATGAGAGTTTTTTAAGCTGATGAGTAAGTTTGTGTGTGTGTTATGTAATTTAACAGTACATATATATTTATGTAAATATATCTCCTGTTTCAAACCTACAAGGACCACTAAAACCACTTGTATTTGTTAAAATGTGAGTTGTTTCTCTCAATTATTTGGGTTTAAATCTAAATGGATTCACAGTGATGGAATAATAAATCCTCCATGTGTCCAAAAGTTAGATGAAACTCCAAGTAGTTAAGTTCCAGCTTTATGGTTCTGGCAAAGACTGATTTTTTTGACATGGAAATAGTGATTTAATGGTATATACGGGGACCAACATGAACTATTCTGAGTATCTTGCCAATGGAATAACCTTTAACGCTGGCAGCTAGAGATGATAAAAATAGTAATAATGTAACATTTTTCTGACAGAAAATAGAATGTTGTCTAAATGGAACATATTGGTTTGACAAAATTTTCAATGGTAAAATCTCTAAACAAATTGTTTAAAGCTTTTTGTTTAGTTTTGATAAAGTATTGACTTATTTTGATATGTTTGGTTTAGATATATTACATATAATATGACATTTGATATTTTATGTGTTGACATTAAAATGAAACATTTTACCTGATGTAAACAAAATGTTTCAATATTGTCAAAATGAAGCAATTCAGAATTATTGAAACAAAATGTTCTGATGGTTCCAAATAATAATTTCTTGAAATTTTCGTTCCATCGGAACTCTGAAATGTTTGCGCTTTATTACAATTCAGAACAAAAATTCTGAGATGCCGAATTTCTGACAGAATGGAAACTGTTTTCTGACCAGCTCTTTCAAATTTCCTTGGCTGTAAAATATCCCCAGTACCATTACTAGATGGAATATGGCAGTACTTGTTGAATGTTGCTTGGTTTAGTTCTGGTTATTAGTGTAATTGTTTTTTTTTATTATTGTTATTTATTTGTTGCTGTAATAGTTCTTGATGGGAATGGTTAAATTTTATGTAAGACCTCATCACATACCCATTGAAGTCAATGGAATTTCTGAGATGTCCCATACCTTATTTTGCTGTCTTTCACATGAACACACAATTAACATTGACACCAGTGGGAGTCATGCCTGAATATCTGATAGCTGTGTCTGTCTCATTTGTAGCACCCTATGGGCCAATCTTCTTTGTCTTGTGATATGAAACATAGTTTTGTATTAGAGATGGGTTCAAACCACAACATGTGGATCCAGATTTCAAATGCTCCCTGATTTATGAGTGCTTAGAATTTGGGTTTTACTTCAGGCCTATTTCAATTGTGTGCAAATAGAAAATAAAATGGCCTTGGCTAATTGCAGTTTTATTATATAAAATCCAATTAATGTTTTGCAGTGCCCCTCTTTCTAGCCCAGATTTTGATTTCTGGGGTCTTGCTTGTTCATAACTTCATATTAGTTAATTTTTTGTCATTCTAAAGCCAGGCTTGTCAAAATAGGATGCCTGGAGTCTCCACCAGGGCTGAATGGATACTATGTCACTTAGGGTAAGTACAGACCTATCTTAATTGTTAATATGCAGCAGGAGATTTGCCTGCATGAATATATATATATATATATATAGACAAAGTTCCTCCTCTACCTTGGTGAGTCCTGCGCTTATTGGCAGATTTGCTCACCTCCGTGATCTTCTCCACAGTCTGGGTCAACTCCTCCTGTGTCTGATCAGGAGTTGGGAGGTTTGGGGGGAACTCGGGCTTGCCCTCTACTCCGGGTTCCAGCCCAGGGCCCTGTGGATTGCAGCTGTCTATAGTACCTCCTGTAACAGCTGCATGACAGCTACAACTCCCTGGGCTACTTCCCCATGGCCTCCTCCAAACACCTTCTTTTCCTCACCACAGTGTCTGATAATGCTTGTACTCCTTAGTTCTCCAGCAACACACCCTCTCACTCTCAGGCTCCTTGTGCCTCTTGCTCCCAGCTCCTCACACGCCCTTTCTCTCCTCTGGCTCCCCCATCCCTAAGTGGAGTGAGCTCCTTTTTAAACCCAGGTGCCCTGATTAGGCTGCCTTGATTGGCTGCAGGTGTTCTAATCAGCTTGTCTGCCTGAATTGGTTTTAGCAGGTTCCTGATTACTCTAGTGCAGCCCCTGCTCTGGTTACTCAGGGTACAGAAAACTACTCATCCAGTGACCAGTATATTTGTCCTCTACCAGACTTCTGTACCCCACTAGCCTGGGTCTGTCACACATCCCTCCCCCGTGCTCAACACCAAGGGGTTGGGCAGCTTGGAATGCCAGACAGTGCACACGTGACAAGCCATCGGCATTACCGTGATGGCTCCCTGCTCTGTGTTGCACATGGAACTGAAAAGGTTGGAGGGATAAGAACCACCTGGTCACCCTTGTGTTCTTCTCCTTGTTCCGCTGCAACCATTGAAGAGGGGCATGGTCGGTCACGAGGACAAATCTGCGCCTGAGCAAGTAGTAGCGCAATGTTTCCATGGCCCATTTTACGGTGAGGCACTCTCTCTCCACCACTGCATATTTTTGTTCCCTCGGAAGGAGTTTCCTACTGAGGTAGAGAATTGGGTGTTCCTCCTCCCCGACCATCTGTGATAGAACAGCCCCCAACCCTACTTCCGATGCATCTGTTGCAGGATAAATTCCTTGGTGAAATCAGGGGCTATCAGTACAGGGTTACTGCAGAGGGCAGTCCGTAGGTCTGTGAATGCTTCCTCTGTTGCTTCAGACCATCTCACCAGATCAGGTCCATGGGCTTTCACTAGGTCTGTCAGGGGGCTTGCCCTTGTGGCAAAGTGGGGGATAAATCGTTGGTAATAGCCCACTACACCTAGGAATGCCCAGACTTGTTTCTTGCGACATGGTCGGGGCCAATTTTGGATGGCCTCCAACTTGTTCACTTGGGGTTTTACCAGACCTTTTCCCACAATGTAGCCAAGATATTTGGCCTCTGTAAACCCTACAGCGCACTTGGCAGGGTTTGCTGTAAGGCCAGCTCGCCTGAAGGTATCAAGGACTGCCTCCACCTTCTCTAGGTGGGTTTCCCCGTCTGGGGTATGAATGACCACATCGTCCAAGTAGGCAGCAGCATAACTGTTATGCGGGTGTAATAGCTTGTCCATGAGGCGCTGGAAAGTAGCTGGGGCCCCATGTAGTCCAAAAGGGAGAACAGTATATTGAAAAAGACCCTCTGGTGTAGAGAACGCAGTCTTTTTCTTTTCGTCTTCTGCAAGGGGAATCTGCCAGTACCCCTTTGTCAAGTCTAGGGTAGCCAAGTACCGGGCATTCCCCAGACGGTCTATTAGCTCATCTATGCGAGGTATGGGGTACGCGTCGAACTGGGATACTTCGTTTAGTCACCAGAAGTCGTTGCAAAACCTTGTGGTGTCATCAGGTTTGGGCACCAGCATGATTGGGCTGGACCACTGACTGTGGGATTCTTCGATGATCCCCAACTCCAGCATCTTTTTTACTTCTGCTTTTATTTCCTCCCTTTTGGCCGCTGGTACCCAATAGGGCCTCATTGTTATTCTGGCCCCAGGGTTCGTGACGATGTGGTGATATGTCTCGGTTGTTCGACCCGGTTTTGTCGAGAACACATCTTGGTTCCAGAAGATCATCTCAGACACATCATTCTTCTAGTATGGTGTTAAATCAGGAGACACTCTCACCTGTTTGGAAGGCTTGTTTTCCTGGGTTAGGTCTTTTTGGACAGTTATGCATGTCTCTTGTGCATGCCAGGGTTTCCGAAGGTTGATGTGATAAATCTGTTCTTGTTTTCGGCGTCCTGGCTGCCGCACCTTGTAGGTTACTTCCCCCATGGGTTCAACCACCTCATAGGGCCCCTGCCATTGGGCCAGAAGCTTGCTTTCTGCTGTGGGTACCAACACCATCACCCGATCCCCTGGTTGGAACTGTCGGACTTTTGCCTGGCGATTGTAAAGGGTTCTCTGGGCCTCCTGTGCCTTTTCCAAATGTTCCCGTACAATAGTGGTGACACGGGCTATCTGGTCTCGCATCTATGTTACATGTTATATTATATTTCTCCCCTATTGGGTTCCTCTTCCCAAATCTCTTTGGCAATATCTAATATGCCAAGGGGGTGACGTCCGTATAATAACTCAAATGGGGAAAACCCAGTTGAGGCCTGAGGTACCTCCCAGATAGCGAACATAAGGTAGGGCAGTAGGATGTCCCAATCCTTCCCATCCCGACTTACCAGCTTCCTTATCATAGCCTTGAGGGTTCAGTTAAACCTTTCTATCAACCCATCAGTCTGCGGATGGTAAACTGAAGTTCTCAGGGTATGTATATGGAGCAGCATACAGAGGTCCTTCATTAGCTTTGACATAAATGGGGTTCCTTGGTCTGTTAATATCTCCTTTGGTATCCCCACTCGGGCAAAGATCCCCACCAGCTCTTTGGCTATCGTTTTAGAGGCTGTGTTCCACAAGGGACGGCTTCTGGGTAGCGAGTAGCATAGTCCAAAACAACAAGTATATATTGGTAGCCCCGAGCCGTCTTCTCCAGGGGTCCCACTAGGTCCATGGCTATTCGCTCAAAGGGGACCTCTATGATGGGAAGGGGTACTAAAGGTGCCCTCAGGTGGGAATGGGGACTGTGCAGCTGACACTCCAGGAAGGACGCACAGTACCTCCGCACTTCTTCATGTACTCCAGGCCAGAAGAACCGTCATAGGACTCGTGCCGGGGTCTTCTCTACCCCCCAAGTGCCCCCCAAAAAGATGATTATGAGTAAGACTTAATACAGTGTTCCGGTGTTTTTGAGGTACTAGGATCTGCTGTACCTTCTGCCTCTGTACTGGTGCAACCTGGTATAAGAGATTCTTCTTCATTATGAAGTAGGGTCCTGGTCCCTGGGTTTTCCCTTCCACGGGGACCCCATCTATTTCAGTCAGCTCCCTTCTAATGTTGTTGTACCTTGGGTCTTCAGCCTGGTCCTGTCCAAAATTTCCTCTTCCAGGGCTAATCTGCCCAAGATCTAGGGGCCCAGTCTCTGTTGCCTCTACTGGTTAAGAAGCGTTAGGGTGGGGGTCAGACTCGAGTGCTTCTCCCTCCTGGGTGGCCTTCTTTTCAGCTGCTCGGGTCCGCCTATCTACGAGAGCAACCCTCTGGCTTTGGGCCAGTATTCGGGTTCCCAAGGCCATAGCTGCCCTCCTTTCCCTTTTCGACTTTCTACCCTGTTTGGGAATGGAAAATAAATCTTGGGATATTTCAGAGAAGACTGGGGGTTGACAGTCTACTGTGGATGCCTCACTTACTTCAGGGTTCCCCTCTTTCTCCAATCCTCCTACTGGGAGTAAGTCTTCAAACCCTGAGAAGTCCCTCCCTATGAGCACCGGGTATGGGATTTTAGGGACTACACCTGCTGCTACCTCAGTAGTGTTCCCCTGAATCTCAATTTTTACTGGGATGGTGGGGTAATAACCAACTGTCCCATGGATGCATGTTATCCCTGTACACTTAGCCCGCAGCAGCTGACTACACTTCACAAGCTTCCCCAAGACAAGTGTGATAGCACTCCCTGAATCAACCAGTGCTGTGGTCTCTACCCCATTTAGCTTTACTGGTCTGGTGTACATATGTGGGGTTAGTGAGACCCCCACAAGGTGGATTAGGGAGCATGGGTCTGCCCAGTTCCCCAGGTTACACTGCATCGGCTCCTCAGCATTGGGACACTGTGCAGCTATATGTCCCCACTCCCCGCAGGCATAACATCTGTGTGGAACCCTAGGCATTCCCCAGTCTCTTGGTTTGGGCAATCTAACATCATGATCCTCTTCTCCCTCCATGCTCCGACTCTTTGTGACCTCTGGTGGGCCTTCAGCCCCTCTCTTTTTCCACCTGGGCCCTCCTGGTATCCCAGTCACCCGAGCTCTAGGGCTTGGTGCTGCTAGTTTAACCCAGGGTGCCTCTTCCTTAACTGGTCGGGTCAGCTCCCTCGCCGTCCTTCACCTCTCTACCAGTGCAACAACCTCATCATAGGTGGAGGGTTCGTTCTGGCTTACCCAGGCACAGGGCTGCCCAGAGGATTCCGGGGGCCTGGGGTCTTCGGCGGCGGGGGGCCCTTCCGTTCCGGGACCCGCCGCCGAAGTGCCCCGAAGACCCGCGGCGGGAGCCCCCCGCCGCCGAATTACCGCCGAAGCGGGACCCGCCGCCGAAGCGCAGCCCGGTCTTCGGCGGTAATTCGGCGGGGGGGGGGGGGGCTGTTGCCAGAACGGAAGGGGCCCCCTGCCGCCGAAGACCGGGCTGCGCTTCAGCGGTGGGTCCCGCTTCCCCCCCCGCCCCGGCCCCAGCCTCTTACCCCCGGCTCCCTCCTCACCCGGAGTCTCAGCGCCTCGCCGGAACAGCCGCAGCGTGTGGCCGGCGGGGCCTGAGCTCCGTCCCGCTCAGAGCCGCGTGGTGAGGGGGCGCGGCTGGGAGCTCCACGCCGAGCGGAGGGAGCGGAGCTCCCAGCCCCGCCCCCTCACCACGCGGCTCTGAGCAGGGCGGGGCTCAGGGGCTCCGCCGGAGACATCAAGCGCTGAGGCTCCAGGAGAGGGGCGGAGGCGGGAGCCTCCGCTGTTCTCTTGGGGGCCCCTGCGGAGCCCGGGGCCCGGGGCAAATTGCCCCCTTTGCCCCCCCCTCTGGGCGGCCCTGCCCAGGCATGAAGGTCTGGCGGTAGTCCCCGCATGTATCAGTAGATGACCAGAACCTCTAGTATCTCTTCCGGACTCCAGGACTCCATTCGCAACCACTTTCGTGCGACATGGATGAGGTCATACAATTGGGACCGTGGGTTTTGTTTTCCTGGTACCTCCACTCGTGATACCGCTGGGCCTGCACTGCGGTCGTTACCCCAGATCTGGCCAGGATCTCTGCTTTCAGCTCGGGGTAGTCTGCTGCAGCCTCTTCAGGCAGATCATAGTAGGCCTTCTGGGCCTCCCCACACAGGAATGGGGCAAGGATGCCAGACCACTGATCTCGAGGCCAGGCCTCCCGTAGGGCTGTCTTCTCAAAGGCCAGAAGGTATGCCTCTACATCATCCTCCCACGTCATTTTCTGCAGCCAATGGCTGGCCCATATGATCTGCGTCCCATCATGGCCGCGGTTCAGCTCTGTAAGGGTCTTTACCTGGTTTACCAGTTCCCGCAACATAGCCTGGTCTTGAAAAGCCTGGTCCATCAGCAGGCGATTAGTCTCTTGCTGCAGCCGCACTGCCTCCTGTTGGGCAGCTGCCTGGACACTGGTAGCCTCCTGCTGGGCCGCCATAGCTTGTATCAATGCCCGTACTAGGTCATCCATTATGGTGAAAAAAAAATAAACCCTGTACCTTTTTTTTTTAAATCACCCTCCTTCTGCCACGCTGTGCACACCAAAATCCCACTTCACACACCAGTTGTGACAAAGTTTCTCCTCTACCTTGGTGGGTCCTGCACTTATTGGCAGATTTGCTCACCTCAGTGATCTTCCCCACAGTCTGGGTCAACTCCTCCTGTGTCTGATCAGGAGTTGGGAGGTTTGGGGGGAACCTGGGCCCACCCTCTACTCTGGGTTCCAGCCGAGGGCCCTGTGGATTGCAGCTGTCTATAGTGCCTCGTGTAACAGCTGCATGACAGCTACAACTCCCTGGGCTACTTCCCCATGGCCTCCTCCAAACACCTTCTTTATCCTCACCACAGGACCTTCCTCCTGGTGTCTGATAACACTTGTACTCCTTAGTCCTCTAGCAGCACACCCTCTCACTCTCAGCTCCTTGTGCCTCTTGCTCCCAGCTCCTCACATGCACTTCCTCTCCTCTGGCTCCCTCCCACCTGACTGGAGTGAGCTCCTTTTTAAACCCAGGTGCCCTGATTAGCCTGCCTTGATTGGCTGCAGGTGATCTAATCAGCTTGTCTGCCTGAATTGGTTCTAGCAGGTTCCTGATTACTCTAGTGCAGCCCCTGCTCTGGTCACTCAGGGAACAGAAAACTACTCATCCAGTGACCAGAATATTTGACCTCTACCAGACTACTGTACCCCACTGACCTGGGTCTGTCACAATATATATATTTTTTGACAATTGCACGGAGAGTGAAACTGATTTGGGGCATAGTTGGAGGGGGACCTGATTCTTTCTTTGCATGGGGGATCTGGGAGCATAGAGAATTGAAATTACAAAATACCTAAGGTTATTTGCTAACAGTGTAAGTAATGTGCTACAGTGGGAGAAAATCAGAAAGTTCACATTTGCCATCCTGAGTCAGTCTTGATTCAAATCTTTATGATAAGCAAAGCCATGGTTCTCGTCAAAATGCAAACACTTTGGTTAAGGAGGATGGTTGTGTATCTGTCAGTGAAAGGAAAAAATAATGCTAGTTACATTCTTAACAGACATTCAATCTCTGATGAAAAATCAGCCAAGGTACTTTTTTCTATTATTCTAATTAGAGATTGGTGAAAATTTTCGGATGAGTAGTTTATTTGTCAAAAAAAAAAAGCAGTTTATGTTCAACCAAAATTTGACATCATTCACCAAAGAGTTTTTTATATGGGGGGCGGGGAGTGGCATATGTAATGGAAAAGATAGTGTATCCTAAAGCCCAGTGAGCCCATGGGACTCACATGGGAGAGGGAAGACCCACATTCAGATCCCAGCTTCAGAGTACAGATTTGACCCCACATTTTCCCTCCCAGTAAGATGCTCTAACCATTAGACTGTTGGCTATTCAAGAGTGGGTTTCTCTCAATTTCTCCTGATGAAACTGTTCCACTTTGTAAAAATACTTGAATAGACTGTGAGCCAAAGACAGAATAACTTCACGGCTTGGTGGTTTTGGGTACTCACTTGCAATTTGGGACATGTACGTTGAAGTCCTTTCTCTAATTACTATTCATTTATAAAGTTGGACAGCTCCTCTGTGGATCTAGCCCTTTGCTTTTTATTTTAAAGAGGTTTAAAATGCCTGCAAACCAAATATTTAATTTAACTCAAACCAATTTTTCAGAACTGCCAGCAAATCAAAAAATCAGTTTCTAATCGAGTTCTAATTGTAATTACCTCTTTTAAAACAAATCATTAAAGAACAGATAAAATAGGCCCATGCCAAGACTAACCCATTAATCTCACCTCCACAGCCATGGCTTCTATGATGATTCATGTGTAACGCCGACAGACCCCAGTCATTGGTGGGTGGGATCAAACCAGGGACCTCTGAAGCTTAGTGCATGAGCTAAAAGCCAACTTGCTGTTAGCTAATGGTGTAAAGCAACTTCATTTTATCTCTCTTTAAGTGGTCTCGGTGCTACTAGATGGGACAGAACACCATACCCAGGAGGTGTGTGGGTTGCATAGCAACCTTTTGTACAGATGTGACTGTTGCATTAATAGAAAGAGGAAGAGTTACTAATGTTAGTCTTTTAGTAGGGTGTGAGGGTCCTAAAAATGATAACTAGCATGTAATTAAGTTAAATGAGCTGGTATTGGAAATTAGTAAAAAAGAGAATTTACATTTACTGAGCATGAGTTTTTGAAACTACACTCTACCTTTGTGAGTTGGACATGTATTGAAGGAATGGTATTTGGATCCTTGTCTGAATAAAGTTTAATGTATGGTTGTGGTTAGGCTCTGAGTCCTGGCTAGGGTTTGATTTGATGGGGTCAAAATTTTGCAAACTGTTCTTGAGTGTTGTTTGTTCCCAACAATAGACTCTTTCAAATTGTCAATCCAAAATAAAAACTTAGAGATCTATTTGGTTCCAGAAGATGAATGAATGAATGAAGGTGGGAGAAAGACCAGGAAAGTGGGGGAAAGACATATATGTATGAGAATGAAGGAGTTCAAGTAGATGTTCTAGTTGTGACTTTTGTCCCTTCTTTCTAAAATAACTGTAGCTGCTTTCTGAGCTTCAGAGTTATTTAGCTGCCAGAATAGTGGAATTATTTTTTCAGATGCCTCCTTTTCTTTTTAGTGAATGGGGAAGATTGGATCTGCCAATATGTTAGTTTATTGCATATGTTTAAAACAGCAAATTCCAGGCTTATTGGATGTTGGATATACATGTCTTACTCTATGAAATAAATACACTGGTTGTCCAGGATGGATGGTACGTCCATATGGTCATTAATAAAAACATTATATATATATATATATAAAGCGCTATATCCCAAGTGCCACACTTCAGTTCCCTGACCATAAAGTAGTGTAAATTCATGTACTGATCATGCACAGCACATAATCTTTGAATACTTATAAATTCATTGTTTGTTTTTAAACCAAATTTCTTCAAGTAAGTCAAAGATGCATGTTCTCATTGAGGACTAACTACAAAACTTTGAAATTTTTTTTTGTAAAGCCATATTTGGATTATGAGACCACCAGATAACAACAATGCTATGTGGTGAAAACATGCCCCTAAGGAGTCTCAAAAATGATAATACAATTTTTCAAAAATTTCCATGAATTGCTTGGGAGGAAAGAAAATTTGGAAAAATCATATTGTCATTTTTTAAACATTTAGGTGTAAAGAATATCCTAAAAAACAGCTTTTAAAAATAAAAGCTATGAATGATAGAACATAGTAGGTTACTATGAAATTACCTCTTTAGTCATAACCACGGCATCACAATTGCTTCATATACAGATTCATTGTGGATTGCTAATCCACAAATGAATATGTTGTGCCTGCATTCACACAAAAGCACAGCTTGCACTTCAGAGATATAATGGTATATGTTATGATTTATGCTTGAGGAAAATACTGCACCAATTATGGTTAAACATAATCATTAAGCCTTAAAACTGAAAGGTAATTATATTATTTCTATATATGTAATCATCATGTAGCTTATGGCCTGTATCCTGCAATCAGGTTTGAGTGGATGGACCTCTATAATGGACATGGCCACAATTGCACACCTGCTGAAGTGACTAGCAAAACTAGGACAGATCCAAGAACAAGACTGTAGGATGGGGCCTATGAGTGCATCTTGGATGAAGTCAGCCCAACCCCACAACCCCCTGCACTGTTCATTTATGAAGTTGGACAGCTCCTCTGCGGATCTAGTCCTTTGCTTTTTATTTTAAAAAAGGTTTACAATGCCTGCAACCCAAATATTTAATTTAATTCAAACCATTTTTTTTCAGTAGAAAGCTATATGATACCATGGTAAAGCTGTGGACAGTCAGAAGGGCAGACATACAGAGTGGTAGAAGGTTTTACCAAACCCTAAGACATCAAGATCATGGGCTCTGCACCATATGCAAAAATTCTGGTGTAGAGCAGAGATGTTGTGATGCAGAGAGAGACCTCTGGATCCAGGAACCCAATATATAAAGAGTAATAGAGGCTATATTTTATTCTCATGACCTGCTGGAGGGTAGGAGGGATGGATTCCTTCTCCCACCCCTGGATGGTTTCCCCCACAAAGGCCTTTTACTTCAGCTTTGTTTGGGAAGACAGGACTTTCACCATTGGGGAATAACAGACACACAAAAATACAGCTTCTAGTAACTTACATGGTATTTGACCATTGTCATAGTTTCACGGTAATTGCACATATGTTCGCCCTTTATGGTCCACCAAAGACACCAAATTTATGTTTCCAACTCTCAGATATCACCTTTTTTGGTTGGAGACCTGTGTCTCACTCCTTCCTGACTCCTTGCTTTCTCAAGCGGAACAGTTTCAAAATGGTCAGTTTCTGCACTTTATGTTCTCTCCAAAAGCTGTGACCAGTGTATTGTCCACAGTTAGAAGTTACCACACAGCTCTTTCTAAGAAAGCACATTTATTTTTAAGGTGAAAGAATTACCGAGAAAACATATTAAAACAATAAAGGAACTTACACCCATGTTAAAAAGCTTACCAAAGGTCTCTTTCAACTCCAACCTCAGGCCTTGCAAAGTGTCAGTTCTTAAACACTCAACTAGGTTTGCCCCATGGTTACAACTTCATAACTGTCTGAGTTTCAGAACCAGAACACAGGCTGGGCAGTTCAGCTTTTTCTTATACCGCTGGAGTATTTGATCTCGAATCTCCTGGAGCAGGTAAGCAGCAGATGATGATCCAGTCCTCAGAATGTAGCTTAAAAAGACTGAGTTTTTTGCATATCTGGAGATGAGGAATTTGCTCTAAATTGTCTGTAGGTATCACCCAGGAAGGTCACTTCATGCTTATTATCCCAAGTTCATTCTTTTCTGGCACACTTTCAGTATAATCCTTCGAGGTCCCAGGCCTCACATCACATCTCCTCCTCTATGGAGGTTACTTATAATCCCAGCCTGCAATAATACTTAAACTTTGAAACTAATACAATGGCCCAAAAGATACTTAAACTTAATTCAATAAAGTCACTCAAGAATATGCAGAAAATAGTCAATCTGTCATAGAGTGTGTCCAAAATCAGTTGGAGCTCTACAGCATGTCAATGGCATTTATTTAATTTTTTTTAAATGTTACTCTTCTTTGTTTCTGAAATAGAAATACATCTATCCTCTCCTCAACTCTCCCCTCAGAAAAAATGGAATTGAAAACAACCAAAACCTGATTTAGATTGTTTAATGTCATTAATAGATTTTAAAAGGGACTTCCCTCTCAACAAAATGGGAAAGTTTGTAATATATCAGATTTAAACATAAACTCGTTTATTGTTTCTTATAATTTCCCTTGCCACTTTTGCTAATTTATAAAAACTATTTGTCTTAGATGAAGACTCTATCCCTCACAGCCCATTTTTACTCTTACTTAATATTGTTTCAGGCATAATGCTTCATTTGTGAAATCATAATGATCCCATGCCTACAGAATGATGACTTCATTACAGGATCAAGTAGGCAAAAACATGGATTGGAAGATGGAAAATTCTTCTGTTATTTGAACAGAACTGTACCAGATTCTTAGCTAGTGTAAATTCGTATGACTCTGTTGAAGACAATGGATTTATGTTGATTACAGCAGCTGAAGATATATTTATTCAGGTAGGGAAACAAAGATGATTAATTACAAAGTAAATGAGTTGAGACTGATTCAGTGAATTGGTGTGATTATATAAGGACATCCTCTGTGTAACTTAAACTCTGACTTCCAGTCCCCTACTTCTAAAATAAATCTGAAAGTCAGATAGCGTTACAAAGGAATAAGTACTTATTTCCATTGAAGGGATTCTGTTCTTGTCTGTGTGTAATCTCAAAGGATTATTTCAGTTTCACCCTGTTTCCTATGTAATGAAATATGCAGATTGTATTATGGTATGTGATTTGCATATGCATATACTGAAAAAGTTATTTCTTCCACCTGAGTGAATTTCCATAAAACACTGAAGAACAAATTAATTTCTTTTGTATTTATAGCTCCACATTTTTCTTCCCCTTTAATGATTCACCAGTCCTTCAGGCAAATGTGTGGAAATTTTCACTACTATCCCAGACAGGACTTTTTCAGACAAATTGTTTCCTCTGAGAATTACCCACAGGCTTTAATTTAGCATTTAACAACATTTAGCGGTGACATCACTTTGAAAATTCAAAAGACAGACTATTTGGCACTTCCTGGAAGATTTATCTATGATTAAATGTTTGAGTGATGGAAAGGAGACCTTCAAACCCCTTAAAAACTAAACAAAAAAACAAAGAAAAAAGGGCCCTTTTACGGCAATCAACCTATTTGACTCATCTTCTAGTGATCTGAATTTTAAGACCTATACTTCACTTACTTGCATTTAATCTGTGGCCATGTCTACACTACATGCTGCAGCGCCTTAGTGTAGATATTTCCTACATTGGTGGAAGGGACTTTTCTGTTCATGCAGTTAATCCATCTACCTAAGTATCAGTAGGTTGATGGAAGAATGTTTCTGTTGACCTACTTGTACCTACACCAGGATTAGGTCAACTTAACTATGACTCACAGGGCACACAATGTCTTATAGCACTGAGCAACCTAGGTTAAATATAGACCAAGCCTGAAAGTGAGAACTGGGGAGATGAATGGACTTAAGGAACAGTCAGACAGTGGAGAGTTTCAAGCATAGCAAGAAGCTCTATATCTTTTTAAAGCATCAACTCTGGCTATATAATAACTTGATATGTGACTGAATCCTTTAAGGGCCAAATCCAATGCCCATTACAATCAATGGAAAGTCTCTGATTTAACAGGGTTTGCATCAGGTTCCAACAGCCAACTGGTTTCTCCCTTTTTAAAAATAAATTCCTCTTTGTTTCCATGTCTCTAGCCTTTCCCTTTTGCTCAAACCCTTTGCTCTGGAATAGCGTAAGAGATTCAAAACAAAATACAAAATGACCAAAAAAATTGGAGATTTTCATGACAATGTTTTTCTCACAAACTCTAAGAGCAGTGATGATGAAGAGTCGAGTACATGTGGATGAAGATTTTCCCTGCTTTTGTAGACTGTATGCAGTGCAGATGAATTTCTGTGGACTTCTCAGTCCATTTCACACATCGCCCATCATAAGCAAGAAATGTACTGCTGAGATGTGAAGTCGTGTTTTATTTCCCCAATGGTGCATGTCGAGGTAGTTTTGTAATGTGTTCTCCTTTTCTTTCAGAATGAAATGGCCACCTACATCAGAGCATGAAAACAGTTTTTGTAAAATCAATCAGTACAGAATCATGATTCAGTTATTCCTACCAAAACTGTATTTAATATGTTCCTGAAATAAAAGCCAATGATTACGCCATTGAACTGTAGAAACCCTGTGGAAAAAAAATGTCTTCTTTCAATCTGTGCAAATCAAAAACATTCATAACATTTTGTTACAAAACTACAGATTCTCGCTCCCAGAGAACTTTTACCTTTACACAATTGTCAATTCTCCTTCAGCAAAATGAGCTAGCTATTGTATAGTGAGAAGAGGAAAAGGTTGAGAATGATAGTGTCCGCAGAGCATTTCTTAATCTCCATCAGCAAGATAAGTCAATGGATCAGTCAGCTCTGGACCCATAATTGTCCTGCACTGTGAGAAATTGACTTTCCTTGTCCTAACTCTAACAGTAATTTAAATGCCCTTGGTTGGCCTTAATTCAGAGTGTTGGACTTAGGAATTCAAGACAACACAGAACAGATTGTATGGGTTTTGAAAGAGTTATGATGAGAGTAATGATCACAGTAATAGAAAGGGGGTTATCAACATCATCATCATCATCACAAATGCAATGGAAACTATGCTAAAGTTTCTTATTCCTGGCACCTGCATACAAATTAGCTGCCTTGTTTGGAATAAAGCCCTAAGAAATGTTTGGACCTCGCTCAGCAATGAACTTTTGATCATCTTGTTGATATTTAAATTATTCTTTCCTCATTCCATAATGCACGTGGATTTAGAAAACTACAATAATAGATTTATAAGGTTTAATGCTGACAGGGTAAAATATTTTTATAGCTCCTCACTTCCTTTAAAAAATATCACAATACAACAATTATTTTTTCGTGTATGCAACTGGCCTCACTAAACTACATGCCTGCAGTTCAACATAATGAAAGGAAAGCAAACTTTCCTGAGGATGCCTTTTATTATCTATATGGTTTTGTAGCTCATGAATATAGGAAAGAGTAGTGGTATTTTGCGATGTTCGCTGGGTTTTTTAAATGACTTAAACATCTTTCTTAGGAATGGTACCTGATTGACAGCACTAAAATCCTCTATTCAGCCAAATAATAGATACAATATGGGCAAAAATTACCCAGTTTTAGGACAGTACTCAAGAAGATGCCAAAATAACCTAGATGACGGTGGCATTCTTCTGTCTCCCTCTCACCTCTTGAAACATTTCCCCTAATACTGGACCCACCCTTACTTTCTATCCTCAGACCCAGTTTTACCCTTCTCTACCACTTGTCTCATCACTTTGACTCTGCAGCTTCATCCCTACTCCAACCTTCCTCCGATTCCTCTGGAATACCCATTTCCTAAAAAACTATCATAACCATCCATGATCTTTTATTTCCCACTCCATCCATGCTCTAGCATTCATTGAATCCTGGATCTCTTTGCTTATGCTATTGCTTTCATGTGGAAACCCCTGCTCCTGACAGACATCCTGACATGACTCATTCTCAAAAAATGCTGGGAGGGATGCCAGGCTCCCTTTCTATTGCTTCCAGACCTTCCACCCACTTTCTTCTCCTTTTGAGCAAAACTTACTAAGCTCTGTTCTCCTCTCCCCCTCTATATTGCTGCCATCCCAATTGCTCCTCCTCCTCCTCTCTTCACTTTTCTCTTTTGATTTTGGTACCTGGCTTCCTCTTCCTGCTATCCCCCAACCTCACCCTTCAGTTTAATCATTGATGTTATGTCCACCCCCACAGCCTTCTACCTCCTCACATGATCTTTGATCATGGTTCAACTCCTCCACTCACCAAAATGGCCACTCTTGACCTTATTTCCACTAAGCGATGGTCCCGCTCCAGAGGAAGTACATGTCTGGGCTGTGCACAAATCCTGCTGAGATTCCAACCATACGATGTACGGGGTGGCAGCTATAAGTGAGCTGAGTCCCTGCACATTTGTTTCAATGTGTCATCAGTTTTCATTGGTAAATAAAAGGCACACGTGAGACAATATGATTGTATCACCAGAAGCACTAAAGCCCTGGTAGCAGTGTGTGTGTGCTGTTTATGCTACAGGGGCTGATGGTGACAGAAGTCTCTGTGGGACACTTCTCTGACTGTTGTTGGAATTATATGGGTCTTTGGTTGCAAACACACACACAACATAACACCTGTCAGTGTACTTATTAATTATTTCTGTCCATCCATATTATCTTTGTGGTTTGGGATGTGCCACACACTGTACCACACTACCACAACACACTTTGTTTGGAATGCCCACTGGTCCTCATTCATGCTGCCTATACTTTCCCCCCCCATGCTCCTTGCTTTGCCCACCCATCAGTTGTGACCATGTGCTATTTTTTCTCTTGCAGTTAAGCTTAGGGGTAACTACAGCCATTAACCTGATAAGCATACCTCATAGACACCAATATGGCTATCAGTTTGATGGTTAAGGGCTTAGAATTAGGGACTATGAGCAAGACTTTACCCTGAAAAATCCCAACTGTGTGTGAGGTGGATCATGTCCATATGTTTAACTCCCTTCAGCTGTGATCTGCTCTGAATTCTAGGCCTGTGCTCCAAAGTTGTTGTGCTCTGCACAATATGGATGAGTGGGAATCTGCATTAGGTCAGGTCTGGGGGTTTCAGTTCCAGGTTGGTGTGTTAGACAGAAACAGAGCCACATAATTACCATGCTTTGTTATGGATACTTGGTGAATTTCACATGGCTGCATTTCAGGTGTGCTTTATGTATATAATTTGTAAAGTGCTTTGGAGTGCTTCATGATGAAAAATACTATGTGCATAGTGAAAAAAGTATATTAAGTTTTCCTACAAATGTAGATCACTTAAATTAGTTTAAAACTTGAGAGGGACGAGGGACAAAAGTGGGTCATACATTGAAGTAAATGGAGCTACTGATTTACACTAGCTGAGGGCCTGGCCCCATATGTGCAGCAGGTTTGGGAAAGTTCAACAACTGTTTCGGGGAGTTCACAAAGGTTTAGAATGCTCTTTTTTTCCACACATAGTTTAAACCCATATTTATTTATTTTTTAAAAAGTAGTTGGAGGGAAGCCTGTGCTATGAATCATAAGGATAACCCCTCCAGTCACACATCCAAAATTAAGTAGCCAGCAGTGGGTTCCTTATCTATGGCATAGATACTATGTTAAATGTTTCATCCAATGTTTCCCTCCCCTTCCCTGTCCCTTTCCATTCACTCCCCCCCCTTATGCATTTGCTGTTTTTCCCTTTTTTAAAAAACCAGCTCTAAAAGATTTCTAAAGAACTATTCCTTGACTGAATAACTCTTTGAATACAAATTCACAGGCTCATTTTCGTTGCCAATTTGCACACAATTCAAATTCTTCAGGGCAATATTGAATTGACGAAATAATATTTTACATTAAAAATGTAAACAGATCCACTTATTTTTGTTTGTTTTCCAGGGGAGACCATTGATTTAGACAATAGATATTTAGATTTTACCTTCTAATTTTCTTGCAGAGAAGAGCTTAGGGAACATATGCAAAAGGCAGACAAACTTCCTTAGCAGGTAACAAGTGTATAAGTAATCTTATTATGTGCCTTGTGAGGTAATGGGAATACTTGCTAATCTTATTTCCTCAGTTATGGGTTAGCAGGAGTATGTATAAATCTGAATTTCATGCCTTTACATGCAGTTAAATATGACCTACGGAGATGTCATGAGTGGGCTTATATCTAGTTTCTCTCTTCTCCCCCCATCTCTATTTTATTTGGAAATATTAATATGAATCCTGCTAGAACCAAAACGCTTTGATCTAGATCAGAAACATAACATCAAATATTGCCTACTATGCCAAGCTATTCTTTGGATTTCTGATAAACTAACATGAGTTGTTGCAATTTTTTGATATATTGTTGGTGAGTTTCACTGAGATTGGAGTGTTCCAGGGATAGCAGAAGAGAGGAAAACTTCCATGGCCAAATTCTCTGAAGGTGTAAATGGACACAGCTCTATTCACTTCAGCATAACTGTGACCTCCTATATCACCAGAGAATTTAGCTCCTGAAGTCTGCTATGGCCTTGTCATGCAAACTTAATGTACCCAGGACCCAGACCCTGGGTGATGGATACAGTAGTAAAAAGCTAAGGGAAATAACAAGGTCAGTTTGAAATGCCAAACACCACTGCTGCTTTGGGAACTCAGCTGTACTCAATCAGCCATGTCATGCTGTGAGCAAAACACTAAGAGATTATGGTCTCATGTTTCATTAGGCACAGAATTTATTTTAATTTTGGAAGATTACAACAAAGCTGGCAATGCTGTGGCCAAAATGGCTTCCTCAGCTGCATAGTATATTAAATGTTATCTGAGAAGATTTCTCGTCATTTGGAGTGCATTGTGACATTAGCCACTGAAGTGCAGCTGAATTTTTGGGAGAAAAAGAAATACTCTGGATTTTTAGCCTATTCCTGAGATCTATAAGACTTCAGTAAAGCTGCTTCAATTGCAGTTTCATTAGAACAATAGTACATTTAGTTGAAGAAAAAATGTACTAAAGGAATCCAGATAAGACACCTTAAAATGTGCAAGCCAGTTATAGGATACTCTTCTTGCTGCTCTTCTGCAGGAAACTTTTCCCATTTGTTGGACAGGTACTGCCTGGGATTTGTCAGGTGTTCAGGAGCATCCCCCCTTCCTGTGTGCTCTGTGTAAGGGCTAGTCCATATTATAGCCCCTGCTTTTTGGAGATGGGGATGGAGGAGGAAAGAAGATCTAGCAGGAATAGGAGGGTGATCCAGTGACTGAAGCATTATACCAGGAGTCAGCAGAGCTGGGTTCAATTTCTTGCACTCACCACCACCCACTTCAGATGAATGACTTTGGGCAAGTAGCTTATGGTAAAGTGTTTCAAAAATATCTAATCAATGTAAGACCTTGAGTTATACTTTCAAAATTGACTTAAGCACCTAAGAGCTGAAATCCCAATGCTTTTTGATGAGATTTAAACTCTTAAATCACTTTTGAAAATGGAGCTTAGTCTCCTAAATCACTTAGGGGTTGTCTATTTGGGGACAGCCAGAAAAATTAATCCTAACTAAAGGTATGAATTTAAAGTGGATTAGTTAAACCAAAATAAATCCTCATTGAGAACTAAAGTGGCCTTAAATTGATTTAACTTAATTCACTTCGAGAGTGAATTAAACTAAACCAAATTAAGGCCACTTTAATTTGGAGTTAGCAGATTCCACACAAGGATTTCACACCTTTAGTTAATTAGGATTATTTTTCCTTGATGTCTCCTTTGACACGTCTGAAAATTGTATTCCTAATCTATGTGCCTCAGTTCATGTTTTTTTTATTATTATTTTAAGGGGCAGCAGGTAATAATACTTCTGTGGATAAATGTGGATAAATGCATTAATGATTGTGAGGTGCTCAGATAATGTGGTGATGGAGCTATATTATGTACATTAGATTGAGGTTTACTCTCTCCTTAAGAACATAAGAATGGCCATACTTGGTCAGACCAAAGGTCCATCCAGCCCAGTATCCTGTCTACCAATGGGATCCAATGCCAGGTGCCCCAGAGGGAGTGAACCTAACAGGCAATGATCAAGTGATCTCTCTTCTGCCATCCATCTCCATCCTCTGACAAACAGAGGCTAGGGACACCATTCCTTACCCATCCTTGGTAATAGCCATTCATGGACTTAACCTCCATGAATTTATCTAGTTCTCTTTTAAACTCTGTTATAGTCCTAGGCTTCACAACCTCCTCAGACAAGGAGTTCCATAAGTTGACTGTGTGTTGTGTGAAGAACTTCCTTTTCTTTGTTTTAAACCTGCTGCCCATTAATTTCATTTGGTGGCCCCTAGTTCTTATATTATGGGAACAAGTCCTTACTCACTTCCTCCATATCACTCATGATTATATTTACCTCTATCATATCCCCCCTTAGTCTCCTCTTTTCCAAGCTGAAAATCCTTGCCTCTTTAATCTCTCCTCATATGGGACCCATTCCAAACCCTTAATCATTTTAGTTGTCCTTCTCTGAACCTTTTCTAATGCCTATATGTATATATAATTTTTTTTGAGATGAGGAGACTACATCTGTACTCAGTATTCAAGATGTGGGTGTACCATGGATTTATATAAGGGCAATAAGATCTTTTCCATCTTATTCTCTATCCCCTTTTTAACGATTCCTAACATCCTGTTTGCTATTTTGACTGCCACTGCACACTGCGTGGACGTCTTCAGAGAACTATCCACAATGACTCCAAGATCTTTTTCCTGACTCGTTGTAGCTAAATTAGCTCCCATCATATTGTATGTATAGTCGGGGTTATTTTTCCCAATGTGCATTACTTTACATTTATCCACATTAAATTTCATTTGCCATTTTTTTGACCAATCACTTAGTTTTGTGAGATCTTTTTGAAGTTCTTCACAGTCTGCTGTGGTCTTAACTATCTTGAGCAGTTTAGTATCACCTGCAAACTTTGCCACCTCACTTTTTACCTCTTTCTCTAGATCATTTATGAATAAGTTGAATAGGATTGGTCCTAGGACTGACCCTTGGGGACCATCACTAGTTACCCCTCTCCATTCTGAAAATTTACCATTTATTCCTACCCTTTGTTCCCTGTCCTTTAACCAGTTCTCAATCCATTAAAGGATCTTCCCTCTTATCCCATGACAACTTAATTTATGTAAGAGCATTTGGTGAGGGATCTTGTCAACGGCTTCTGGAAATCTAAGTACACTATGTCCAGTGGATCCCCCTTGTTCACATGTTTGTTGACCCCTTCAAAGAACTCTGATAGATTAGTAAGACATGATTTCCCTTTACAGAAACCATATTGACTTTTGCCCAACAATTTATGTACTTCTATGTGTCTGACAATTTTATTCTTTACGATTGTTTCAACTAATTTGCCCAGTACTGATGTTAACGACTTACCGGTCTGTAATTGCCAGGATCACCTCTAGGGCGCTTTTAAAATATTGGTGTTACATTAGCTATCTTCCAGTCATTGGGTACAGAAACCAATTTAAAGGACAGGTTACAAACCATAGTTAGTAATTCCACAATTTCACATTTGAGTTCTTTCAGAACTCTTGGGTGAATGCCATCTGGTCCCAGTGACTTGTTACTGTTAAGTTCATCAATTAATTCCAAAACCTCCTCTAGTGACACCTCAATCTGTGACAATTCCTCAGATTTGTCACCTACAAAAGCTGGCTTAGGTTTGGGAATCTTCTTAGTGCCCAAAAGCACGTCGGGAAGGGGTGGAACTATGCCTCAGTTCCCCTCCCCACTTCCATGTACTGGCTCAGATAGGGGTTAGTAAACCACATCCACAAAGTTGTATATTCAGTGGGACCTCCAGCTGTGTGCACATTACGCATGCTGCATATCATTGGTTGGGACAGGGCCACGGCCTCCCACGGGGGAGGGGCACTTTACCCTCAGGCCCTCATTTGAAAGGTTCCCTGAACTGAGTAGTGGTGGTGTGACCAAACAAATCGAGTCATGCACCACTCACTGATATCTGACCCAGCTGGGCCAAACCTGAGTTGGACCATACTAAGTTAAAGAGAGAGTGGTTCAGTTGTGCATATCATGTGAAAAATTTCTGGAGAGAGTAGTAGTAGGCATGTGGTGCATAATGAAATATTGGAGTTGCTCTCTTGACTACAATGTTACTCCACATTACCTTCACTGTTTTGCTGATACTGCAAAGTAATTAAGCATGCATTTAAACTTGTCCCTATTCATCAGAACATTTAAGCATGTGCCCTAGTTGAGGCCTTAATGTCTTGGGTATACAGGAACTAATTCTCTCTGGCTCCATGTAGGCTTTATCTGAGGGAAAACAAAGGTTAAGAAAGATAAAGCAAGTTGAAGAAAAACTTTTTACAAAACCATCAAACTTTTTTACCCATGCATTAGTCACACATTATTTTAAACCTTGTCTATTGATGTTTGGTACACAATGGTACAAAGAAGACATTAAAAAAAGGAAGTCTTAGTAAAATGATTGCAAATGAATTACAGTCTAGTGTGACACATAAACAGCCTCTTTAACATCTCCCTTTTTCAATAGCAAAGTTGAAATGAATCATGCTTACATATTGTTAAAACACGACTATCTTTTGTTCTCTCTTTTAGCAGAAAGATAGAAAGGAAAATGGTACAGTGTTTGTTGTAGCTCTACTTTTATTGTTGATGATTTTTTTTAACAGCTCTGGTAGGTTTGTTTTAAAGAAAACATAAGTCCTTCAAAGAGAGAGGTTTTTCTGTTTGTTTTGAGAAAACTGAGAAGTGATGATATATAATGGAACATGGACAAATTTGCAGGACACGTGGCTACAAATAGAACGGGAAATACACTAAACGAAGACCTAGAGTCTCTGGTCCTGCTGAACTGTTCTCAGTGCTGGGTCTGGTGCTTAACTTTTGCCAATGTTATATCCCAATTTGCTCTTCTGAACAACATTACTATAACATTAGCAAGAGATAAGCCCCAGGCCCACCATTGAGAACAGTTCAGCAGGACCAGAGAATCTGTGTCTACTATTCCATGGGCCACTCCTTCAAATCTTTCCTTAAAACTAGTTGGTCAAAAAAATGTTCTTTTTTCAAAAGTTTGTGACAGTCAAAATTTTCCACAGAAGGCAGATGCTTTCCATGCGCATACACACACAAATTGTCAAAAACCCATTTTTCCATTAAAAAAAAGTTTAAAGGGAAATTTTTCAACCAGCCCTACTTAATCCCTCTTTTTCAATGGCAGTTTTCATATATTGTTTTCATAAATTATATACTTACACTTTCTTCCCCTGTACTTTTCTACTATTTACCATAGTCATCTCAGTAAGATTTAATTCTAAAAGTGGGAATGAAAAGTGTATATCTATATACTATGATCTGTGGGTTAGAACAAGGAAAATAAATGGGAACTTGTGTTAATTATAGTCCAGTGTATATTTTCACCCACACTTTTACTTAAGAACAAACAAAAATCCAGGGAAAAGCAACTCTTCTTCTTCTTTCAGGAGTAAATCTCTTTTCTTTAGTACAGCAGACTTGCTTCTCACAGTACCATGCAACAGATTATTTAAGTGTTATTTACAACTGAAATTGAGATGGTTTGACCTCCTACTGTTCATTGTCAGTATCTTATCCAAGAACAGTGGGAAGAAATCTGCCTGCCGCTAATATTCAATTTGTATTGCTTTGTATCTTTATTTCAGCAGGGAAACCTGCTAGACGAGCTGCAGAAAACAAATGTGCATTACCAGGTGAAAAATAGGTACATCACTTTGAATTTATCTAGGCATTTGGCATTATATCATTTAAGTGTCTCATTACATTTGCCAACATAACATAAAACTGATTCACTCCTGAATGACAAGCCACCAGCTCCCCCTGGCAAATGTAAAGGTGCTTTGTATACTTCACTTTTCGGTATAGAAACTCTCCAGATTCATTGATTGGTTTTCAAGCTGGAATGAAGATACAAAGAGGTGGGGCAGGAACCACATGAACCATGATGTGTTCTTATTCCTAAATAATGAAAACAGTGATTTAAATGGTGAGCTAGCCAACCCCTCTGTAATAAAATGGCTATTATACAGAAACACCTTTTCCAGGACTACTTTGAAATATAGAGGTGCATTCTTTCAAGGTCATTTTTATTAGAAGAAAGTTGGATACCTTAGATAAAATTATGTTTTAAACTCACTTTTATTGTTGCTCCTCTGGCATACCTGCAAAATAAAATTGTATAGAAAGCCTTTGATGCATCTACACCAGAAAATAATATATACATAATAATATATTGTAAAAGACTTGTTATGGTTGCTTGCTCTTGATTCTTCCACCCACATTCCCACTGAGTAGTATTGTACTATGCTCCTGGAATAAAACCAAGAAAATGAACAACACCAATTGGCCAAATTCTTATACCTTTCTTCATATTTACTAACACTTGAATTTACATATTATTCCACTGACTTCAATGAGACAATTCATAGAGTAAATCAAATTTGACGTGAGTGTGGGGACCAGAATATGACCCTGAGTAAGGTATTAGTTAACATGCATAAGGGTGGCAAAACCTGGCCCTATGTGAAATACAATACAGAGCCCAGGAGTAATTAATGTTTTGTCAATTAGTACAGTGAAAATATGTTGTGTATGATGAAAAAAGGCATGTTTTATTGCTTAGGTTCCTCATCTGAATAAGCGATGCAAGACAACCAAGTACTTTAGTAGTTTGCATATAAATATCTTGTAAACCTAATAATCTTTTGCACTACAAGAACTCCAAAGTCTTTAAAATCCATCTTTCAATCAGCCCCAATTGCACATACGGCTGCTCACAGTAAACTACTGTAACAAGTTGACTTTGGTTTATTGCTTTCATTGACTTTTAATACTGGTAGCACATACCAGGGAGAAAGAACCACTTGTTACACTGCTATTGCAGAATAAGTTTTGGTAGCAAGCTCCAGGGTGATTTCATTTTGGGACATACTCCCCATACAAATTACCTACTTCTTCCCAGCCTCTCCAACGGTGGTCTGACAACATATCACACACTTCTGTTAATGTGTGGGGAGTAATATAAGACCTATATAGTACCTGGTACTGGGTTATGAAATAGGAGAGACAGATAGAAATCTTTCTGATATAGCTAAAAGTAGTAGATCAATTATTCATTCATATAGTTATTGATACATATGCATTATATGAAACAATATAAGTAATACTGCTTCATATACTATAATATAAATTTCTCTTCCACATTTTCTGTGGGGGTGTTTAGCTTAGGGATATAGGGTAAAATTTCCAAAGGTGATTAAAGGCATTAATTAGGAAAGAATATGCTCTAGACATTATACCTTTGCTACCAACATTATTATTTTAAAATATTTTCAATATCATTGATCAACATTTTGATGGAGTTCTGGCCTGAAATATGTGCTTCTCTTTCAGGTCCAGACCATATTACATCTTTTAACAGTTTTTAACCCATTAGCTGTAGGACTGGTTTGTGTCTTCATTTGAACTTGGTTAGTAATAGGGTGTCTAACAAAGTTTCTCCCCTGACAGTGGCCTAAGCTGCCACTTAATTGTTTCCTTTAACTTTAGCGCAGACAGGACCCTCTGAAGATACCTTTGTAACTAGTCTTTCATCCCACCTCTTGAGTGGTAGCATCACAGAGCGTATTTCCGCATCTGCTGCTAAGGCAATATGGGATAGCTGCCCAGATTTTCCCAGCTGAAGTGATACAAACACATTTGGTGTGGATGTACAAACATGATTGTGATTGGAGAAAAGCTACTGAGTGGAAACAACCTGAATCATGTTTCTCATAACCAGTTAAGGCAAGCATGTGTCTAAGCAGTTATAAAATTGTAGTAGTAGGTATGACATCAGTGAGGTCAAGGTTATGTGGCAGTGCTTTTGCCAGTAGGACTCTGAGATCCTTCCCCTGTGGATGGGATATCCTTGGAGGGTTTTTGTTTGTTTGTTTGTTTTTTTCCCGAGAACATTACTTAATCTTTTCCAAACTCATGACTGGCTTATTTCTGTGAATAGGAATATGGTAGAGACCAAGATAGGTATTTTGTGGGGTGAGGGGAAAAGAAGAATCTTGTTGCAGATGAGAAAGGTTTAAAATGTTCAGAAATCTCAGGATGTACAATAACTTTAGGATGAGCCAGAGTCTCCTCCTACAGCTAATGAAGCATGGTACAAGCTCCAAAGCTAGTGAAATAAAGTGTTGAGAGAGAGATGCCTTAGAATGGTAGTTCCAGTAGCCTGAAGATGGAGACATTTCACTAGTAATCATGTCTGCTGGGAAGAAAGATTTTCCCCAATGACATTTGAGGTTTAACCATTTATAAAGAAAACAAAACAAAACACAGGAATAGAAATGTCTTGAAGTTAGTAATGATTATATTAAATTTTATGTAGTACCTGGTATCCCGAAGTCTTTTGAAAAACTGATATAGGCACTAAACACAGGGATTGTTTTTTTCCCCATGACTTAAATTGGAAAATTAATAAGTTAGGAAGTCTTTGTTATAATAACCATTGTTTAAGTGAGATAAGAAAATACTTGGAATATAGCATATAAATCAGCCATTCCAGATTATAAACATCCTAGGGTGCTAAGGGAGTTAGCTAATGAATATTCTCTACTTTGGACAGGAGAACTGGCATGTAGCATCAGACAAGAAAAAGTACTACTGATTGCCAAGTGAGGGATTCTTGAAAATTACTATTATATGAGTCTAACCTCTATCCCTAGTATGATAGTGGAACAAATATTTTAAGAAAAATCACTTAAACACCTACAGCCTAATTCTGTAAAACTCCCACTGATGTTGGACAAAGTCTGCAAAGTCAAATATCTGGAAGCTAACAGAAACAAGAGCAACAAGCAAAATGAGTTTATAGAGACTAGTCATTGCCAGACATGTGGGGTGTTGTTTGTTTGTTTTGTTTTGTTTTGTTTTAAAACCATAGAATGAATGAATGAAATGAATGCAGTAATGTATCTGGATATATTGTGAAAAACAATCTGACCCTCTTACAGCCAGCTGAGGGTCATCTCCTAGATGCCAGCCTCTCCTCTTCCACATGGAAGATAGAAGAATTGAGATGAGTAGTGCCTCAAGCTGCATTAGACCTGAAGCTTACCGTTCATCATGCAATTGTCTCTCTCGCATGCATGGCATCTGCAGAGGAACATTCTATAGATGCAGTTGTAGGTCCATGAGCCATATCAAGGCCGCCTCTGTGACCCTGTGGATATTTTCCAATTCACCTTTGAATCTATATTTGGGATATGGAGTTAGGATGTGTCCGATGGTTGGTCTGGATTTTCTCACCACAGTCACACAAAGCAGAGTCTTTGATCTTCTACTTGTGCATCAAGTGGCCACATCTTCCATGTTTTTTTCAGATGTGGTTCAGTATTGCCCAAAATCTGTGTGGCAGGCTGAAACTGAGAGGATGGCTTGTTGGGCAAGTAATAAGGTACTTGTTTGGAAAGGTAGGTGAGGTCCAGACATCCTGGCTGGATCCAGAGACTGAGGTGGTCATAGGTGGTCTATACTGTTTTTTGTTATATCAGCCATTGTTGGGGTACATTATCCATAATCTGGCAGATAGGAAGTTCTGGGTAGTCTTTGGTACATTTAAGTTCTTGTGCTATGGCTATATCTCAACAGACAGCTGGAGGTTCAATCTTTGCTTATACAGTAAGACACAGTAGAGCTGTTGATTTTAAAGTTCCCATGATGATTTGTATGGCCTGATTTAGCTGCCAATCCACATGTAGGGTATGACAGCTTCTTGTCAACATAGGTGTACAGTACTCTGCAAATGGCATTGGGCATTGGCATCATGCCATGCCAATGACAAAGACTATTGTCCAAGAAGTACTCCCACTTGTGTTTAAAGGCCTCAATTTTGACCTTTTCTAACATATCTGCACCAGAAATGCTTCTGAAATTGACACAGCTTAGCTCAGGTTAATATTTATGATGCTGGTCAGCCATGAATGAATTGGCCTGAATCTCAGCTTGCAACACATAATGGATGTGTGCAACATTGCCTGTCATTCAGCTTCCTTTTCCTTGTGCAGATGTGTGGGGAGGAATAAACTATGCAGAGGGAGCAGAAAAGGGGGGAGGGAACCAGAGGAACACAAGCTGATTGCCACACCTCCTCCCCACCCTGAACAACCTAGTTACAGATGTCCCTGGCCCAGCCAGGGCCCCACCAGGGCAAGTAGGGTGAGTATTTGAGCTATAGATGAATATCAGGGGAATGCTTGTAAGTGTGAAGAGTTAAGAGAATCAAACTTGAAGCTGGACAGTTACATATTGGACCTCCATGTATTAGAAAGCATGTATAGAGCACAAAAGTGCAATCTCTTTCTACTGCTAATCTAGGGCCGCCCAGGGGGCAAGAGAGGGGGCTAGTGGAGCTATTTGTCCCAGGCCTCACAGGGGCCCCCATGAGAATATAGTATTCTATAGTATTGCAAGTTTTTTTTATGGAAGGGGCCCCCGAAATTGCTTTGCCCCAGGCCCCCTGAATCCTCTGGGCAGCCCTGTGCCAATCCAAGGCTTAAACTGTTGTTTACTATTGCTGTATCACCAATGTACCACCTGTTATGATATTTCTGTGTGAAAATAATATTATAAAGCAAATATACTGCATACATCAGTGATTGATGGGAAACTTCTCTGCGGTGGAAGTGCAATCCTATTGTTTGTGACAGTGAGATTCATAGACTCTAGGACTGGAAGGGACCTCGAGAGTTCATCGAGTCCAGTCCCCTGCCCTCATGGCAGGACCAAATACTGTCTAGACCATCCCTGATAGACATTTATCTAACCTACTCTTAAATATCTCCAGAGATGGAGATTCCACAACCTCCCTAGGCAATTTATTCCAGTGTTTAACCACCCTGACAGTTAGGAACTTTTTCCTAATGTCCAGCCTAAATCTCCCTTGCTGCAGTTTAAGCCCATTGCTTCTTGTTCTATCATTAGAGGCTAAGGTGAACAAGTTTTCTCCCTCCTCCTGATGACACCCTTTTAGATACCTGAAAACTGCTATCATGTCCCCTCTCAGTCTTCTCTTTTCCAAACTAAACAAACCCAATTCTTTCAGCCTTCCTTCGTAGGTCATATTCTCAAGACCTTTAATCATTCTTGTTGCTCTTCTGTGGACCCTCTCCAGTTTCTCCACATCTTTCTTGAAATGTGGTGCCCAGAACTGGACACAATACTCCAGTTGAGGCTTAACCAGTGCAGAGTAGAGCGGAAGAATGACTTCTCGTGTCTTGCTCACAACACAGAATCACGTTTGCTTTTTTTGAAACAGCATCACACTGTTGACTCATATTTAGCTTGTGGCCCACTATAACCCCTAGATCCCTTTCTGCCGTACTCCTTCCTAGACAGTTTCTTCCCATTCTGTATGTGTGAAACTGATTGTTCCTTCCTAAGTGGAGCACTTTGCATTTGTCTTTATTAAACTTCATCCGGTTTACCTCAGACCATTTCTCCAATTTGTCCAGATCATTTTGAATTATGACCCTGTCCTCCAAAGCAGTTGCAATCCCTCTCAGTCTGGTATCATCTGCAAACTTAGATGTTGGCATAGAAAGTATGCTTATTAAGTCGTTGATGAAGATATTGAACAGAGCCGGTCCCAAAACAGACCCCTGTGGAACCCCTCTTGTTATACCTTTCCAGCAGGATTGGGAACCATTAATAACTACTCTCTGAGTATGGTTACCCAGCCAGTTATGCACCCACCTTATAGTAGCCCCATCTAAATTGTATTTGCCTAGTTTATCAATAAGAATATCATGCGAGACTGTATCAAATGCCTTAGTAAAGTCTAGGTATACCACATCCACTGCTTCTCCCTTATCCACAAGACTCGTTATCCTATCAAAGAAAGCTATCAGATTGGTTTGACATGATTTATTCTTTACAAATCCATGCTGGCTATTCCCTATCACCTTACCACCTTCCAAGTGTTTGCAGATGATTTCCTTAATTACTTGCTC
The DNA here is from genome assembly GCF_020497125.1 of Mauremys mutica. Taxonomy (NCBI): domain Eukaryota; kingdom Metazoa; phylum Chordata; order Testudines; family Geoemydidae; genus Mauremys; species Mauremys mutica. Next base: position 51,064,335 of record NC_059079.1, on the reverse strand, counting down.
CGTTATCTTCCCTGGCACAGAAGTTAAACTAACTGGTCTGTAGTTTCCTGGGTTGTTTTTATTTCCCTTTTTATAGATGGGCACTATATTTGCCCTTTTCCAGTCTTCTGGAATCTCTCCCGTCTCCCATGATTTTCAAAAGATAATAGCTAGAGGCTCAGAAAACTCCTCTATTAGCTCCTTGAGTATTCTAGGATGCATTTCATCAGGCCCTGGTGACTTGCAGGCATCTAACTTTTCTAAGTGATTTTTTACTTGTTCTTTTTTTATTTTATCTTCTAAACCTACCTCCTTCCCATAAGCATTCACTATATTAGGCATTCCTTCAGACTTCTCAGTGAAGACCGAAACAAAGAAGTCATTAAGCATCTCTGCCATTTCCAAGTTTCCTGTTACTGTTTCTCCCTCCTCACTGAGCAGTGGGCCTACCGTGTCTTTGGTCTTCTTGTTTCCCTTTATTCCCATAGCTAATTTGAGCTCATTTTGTGCCTTTACCTTTCTAATCTTGCCCCTGCATTCCCGTGTTGTTTGCCTATATTCATCCTTTGTAATCTGACCTAGTTTCCATTTTTTATACGACTCCTTTTTATTTTTTAGATCATGCAAGATCTCGTGGTTAAGCCAAGGTGGTCTTTTGCCACATTTTCTCTCTTTCCTACCCAGCGGAATAGCTTGCTTTTGGCCCCTTAATAGTGTCCCTTTGAAAAACTGCCAACTCTCCTCAGTTGTTTTTCCCCTCAGTTTGATTCCCATGGGACCTTACCTATCAGCTCTCTGAGCTTACCAAAATCTGCCTTCCTGAAATCCATTGTCTCTATTTTACTGTACTCCTTTCTACTCTTCCTTAGAATTGCAAACTCTATGATTTCATGATCACTTTCACCCAATGAAAAAATGCATGAAGCATCAGTAACTGAGCAACAAAGCATAATGGCATTAAAACAGTTATATGTATTTTGTTTCATTCCAGAATAGTTTCCTGTAATTTGTTTTCTTAATGAAATTGTGTTAGGATTTAGGTATGTTTATAGAATGAATGCATTACCTCACCGCAAACAATGCTTTACTATACATAGTTGCACAGTCTGATATCCATCCCAGTACTTTAAAAGTTTTATTTTAGAAATGCAAATATGTTTTGTGTATACAAAGTGATTGCCTGAATAGCACATTAAAAAGAAAAGACCATTTTAAGAGATTTCTAAAAAAAAATAGCAATTAAAATATATCATGTAAACAGTGGAGGAACATATGAAGTATTGCATATGAAACTAGTGCTAACTATAAATTATGGGCCAGATCCAATAGCTGGTATCAATCTGTACAGTGCCATTTACTTCAACTGATCTGTGTCAATTTACACCCACTGGGGCTCGGGCCAATCCTATCTAGAAAGTATCAAAACATGCTAGTAGTCTGTTTTTCTTCTCTTTTCTTTTAGTCTAGAGTTTTGGGGAGAGCATATAATTGTCAGTATTGGAAACGAAATGGTACAACTGTAGCATTTCAATACCGAGGGGCAGGCTCTAAGCTGATGTAAACCAGCATAGCTTCACCAATGTCAGCAAGGCTGTTTATACCAGTAAGAGGAACTATCTCAAAGTTTGTAAATATCTTTAACACTGACTCAGAGGGGAGCAAATATCTTCCCAGCTAGGATTAAAACAAATCATAACTTGGACTTTGGTTTTCCTGAACTTGGAAAATCCAGTTTTCCTTAAATGTCCTGGATATTGTATGTGGCCTTGAAAAATAAATATATTTCTATGCTCTACTTCACAGACTCCACATTTCATTTTATTTCAAATATCAGATATGACTTAATCTGTCTTGCAGGCAAACCCAATATGTTATCTAAACCACCCAGCCCTTAAATCTATGTTTTTGGTGCTTCTGTGGTTGGCAAATGGACATTGCACAGGAAAATCAGCCTCCTGACGTTCAGTCACTAATATTAAATCAATGCTGTTTTTTGGGTTTTCTTTGTTAATCACATTTTCAGGACTTTTTTTAATGTTCAGAAGACATTTTCTCTGGCATAGTACAGTTTTAATCATTGGTTGTCATCTGATGGATTTTACAAAATTTAATTTGAGGCTACCGTATAGCAAAGGCAATCAAAGTGAAAAAGCAGAGATGCTTCTGCTATAATTTCTCTTGCTGGAGGGGAAAAACACAAGGAATTTGCAAACAACATCAGCTTCTCTTCAAACCTCCGATTATTCCTGCAAAATTGGTAGAGATTAAGAATTTAATTTCCATTGCTCCCTTTGGTGCTGTTTTGCTGACATGTGTAAGTTTTGTGCTTCTAGTGAAGGACTAACCAGTAGCAGGCAGTTTAATACATTCATTGTGCAAGTTTAATTTGCTTTATTGTTTTACAGCTGCTATCGAAACTTGATGTGGAAAGGAAATACAAAAAGAAAGAAATCTCTTTCAGAGTTGCAATTTTTGCAGTCAATTATTTTTTAAATAATTAAGAAGCACTAAAAATAACCCCTAGCATCATATTAAAAGATAAGCATGCTCAATTTTCTGATTTAAGCCTGTGCTACTCCCCTCCCACCCCCATTTTTAAAACCTCCCACAAATTCACCTGAGCACTTAAATCCTGGCACATAAGAACATAGGAAAGGCTATACTGGGTCAGACCAAAGATCCATCTACCCTAGTATCCTGTCTTCCAGCAGTGGCCAATGCCAGGTGCCCCAACAGAACAGATAATCTTCAAGACACCCATCCCCTTTTATGGTGCATTTCCACTTTTATGGTGCATCATTGATACTTTTATCCAAAAGATGATGATCTATATCTGCATGTGCTGTTTCCCATACATATTCTATTGCTTGTGAATTAGGGGAATTTTCAGCACACAAACGGGAAAAGAAGTAAGGGTCAGATTCAAAACCCATTGAAGTCAAAGGAAAGATTCCTTATTGATTTCACTGAGACATGGATCAGGACCTGGGAATCTATTCCTTGGACACCAGAACTCCCATCAAAGTGAATGGTAACATTTAAAAATAACTTATTTGAATTCAGGGACCTTTGTGGACATAGAAAGGAGAGGAGTAGGAGGCACTTTCTGCTGCATCATCCCCTGCTCCTGTAACCTGGTGCAAGCTCCTTCATGGGAGTTTGGGGTGAAGCAGGGAGCAAGATGAGGTTTGGAAGGAGGCCAGCTACTCATGCCATTTGTAGAATCCACAGATTTCCAAGCAGCTCGAGTTAATGTTGTTTCAAACAGTGTTGACTCTCACTGGTCCTCTCAGTGGCTACTGCTCCACAGCTCCTGTTGGGGAGGTCACTGACATTGCCTGACAAGGAGAAGAGGCCAACTGAGAAGTCCAGAATGACTTGACTTCCAAGCAGATGCTGCTATTCCACAAGAACTACTTTGCTCAGTGGATCCTCATACCTAGGGATGGGAGGCTTCGTGGTTACCCAAAGTCTTCTCACCTGAGTGGATATCTTTTTTGAAACAATACAAGGAACATGATATGGAATGTGTTGAAGCTCTTGTCTCCTTTCTAATAATGTTTTCTGCTAAAGGGGATGATCTCATTCTTGGCATTTTAAAGTAGTTCTTTTGAAGGTGCATCAATGCCCTCCATTTAGAACAGCAACTCTCTTTATGTATCAATTATTAAATTATTTCTCCTTAATATGTGTAAAGTGAGATTACTGCTATCTGTAGAGTTTTCAGATGGATGAGATATGTCAAGAATGTGGTTAGATGTTAGAAGAATTGTCTGATCAAGAGTCAGTGTCAAGTATTGTGTACCTGGTACTCTATGAACTTTAAATAAATCTGTTAAGTCTTCTGGGGAACAGACTCTGCATGTGTACATGTGGTGGGTGTGGGCATATGGGCATGCACAGGATTAAACCTATATCTTCTTCCATTCAATATGTATTTTAGAGCCCTATGACAGCAATGCAATTACTTCATCCATCACTACATCTCATCAATCAGACAATGCCAACATCTCAGTTCCATGAGAGAGAAGCTCCAGGTGAAGAGCAGCTGGCTATAGTACTACTGGCAATACAGAAGTAATATTGGAGGGCAGAGCTTAGAAGAACTAGCTAAAGTAATGCCCTCTCCCTTCATTGAAGGAAATTGCCTTCACATTGTCAGTTCAGTGCACAGGCCAGGGTCCTATTGAACTCTTTGTTCCTCCTGGATATCTTATTAGTAACTGTAGCTAGAAATGCTTTTTTTCCCCACCTTTGGTCAGCCTGTTGGAGGCAGACCAAGCCGCAATGATACATGTGTTTGTCACTTCCAGTCTTGTACTGCTATTAATTATCTGTGGTGGATAGCAGCGAAGGTCACTGTGGACTTCAAAGAGCTTAGCTCACAGCAGCACAATTATTGCGTAAGGCAGACAGATGAGAGCATATCACTCCAAAGCTGGGTATATTGCACAGGATCTGCATCCAGAACCTGATCCAACTTTCAAAGTCTCTAATGAGCTAAACCTGGCTAAGTTTTCTCTCTTTAAGACCCAGCATATTGTTATAATCATCACATATCTGATAAAGCACAGAACCTACTCGGTGGCAGACACTTGGCTATGAGATTTCCTCCTATCATAAATCAAGATGAACTCGCATCATATTGTCTTTGGAAAGAAATATAAGAACTTTCTCTTTGGAAAATCTTCTCTACTATAGCAATGTTTAAATAATGGAACAGCAACACTTCCATGACACAAGTAACAGAAATTTCCAGGGCTGCGGAAGGGTGTAGGGAAGGACATGAGAATATAAGAATGGCCACCCTGAGTCAGATCAGTGATCCACCTAGCCCAGTATCCTGTCTTCTGACAGTGGCCAATGCTGGATGCTTCAAAGGGAATGAACAGAACAGGGCAATCAAGTGATACATCCCCTGTTGTCCAATCCCATCATCTGGCAGTCAGAGGCTTAGGGACACCCAGAACATGGGGTTGCATCCCTGACCATCTTGACTAATAGCCATCGATGGACCTATCCTCTATGAACTGATATTATTATTTTTTTGAACCCTGTTATACTTTTGGCCTTCACAACATAACCTGTGGAACCCATTGCCAGGGGGAGTATATGTTGTGTAAAAAAGTATTTCCCTTTGTTTGTTTTATACCTGCTGCCTATTTCATTAGGCGACCCATCGTTCTTTTGCTATATGAATGAGTAAATAATACTTCCTTATTCACTTTCTCCACATCATTTATTATTTTATAAATCTCTATCATAACGTCCCTTACCTTTTTCTTTTCCAAGATGAACAGTCCAAGTCTTTCAAATCTATTCTCATATGAAAGCTTTTACATACCCTAAGTCATTTTTGTTGCCCTTCTCTGTACCTTTTCCATTTCTAATACATCTTTTTTGAGATGAGGTGATCATAACTACACATAGTATTTGAGGTGTGGCCATACTATGGATGTATATAGTGGCATTATGATATTTACAACAACCACACACACATTAAGAGGGTTAATGCAGAATTTAGAATGTAGTAAATTGTTCTTTGAGTAATTTTGTTGGCACCCATGTACAACCGTGATGGATGCATTATGAATAGTGAGATGAAAACAGAGTAGGCTATGTAATTACAAAAGCCATTTCACTCAGGAAGTAGGTCCTTATACAGACTCTACTGAAATCATTTTGAAAAATTCCCATGACTTTAATGGGCTTTGGACGAGACCCACCAACTTGACACTTTACTCTCACTCTTGACAGTACAACCTGATGAAGAGTATCTCTGTGAGACATGAGACAGATATCGTTTTATTTTTCTTGGTTTCCCTTTAAATCACTCAGAATCTAGTCTTGCTTTGTTCTTTCACATCAGTAGGAGCTTTTTTTCCACGAAAAGAATGCAGCCCTGGTAATTTAGAACTGTTCTTTGATACCTGTTTCTTTTTAATCTATAGTATGTTAGATTTTAATGATCTGGGATATTTTGAGGGATTGGGAACCTATGGATGCTGTTCTGAATACTTTGCTGAAAATTTAACACAGTTTTGATATGAAAAGGAGAGTAACAGGTATGTCTTGATTCTTCATTGTGACACATATGCAGGGAACTGCACAATGCTGTTTTTTTTTAATCCTGTAATATCTAAATTGTTGGAGAATGTCATTTATTCATTAAGACCCCAATTCAACTCCTAATGATGTAAGCAGAAAAATCTCAATGGAATTAATTGAGCTGGACTGGCCCTGAAATTATTTAATTTATTTATTTAATCTGCCCATTATTGCTGTTACATTTTTGTCTTTTTATGTCACTGGCAAGCTTTCACATACCATGTTATAGTTTTCTTCTTGCCTGAAAGATTTTTCCAGTTGTGGGTGTAATCTTTTCATTGTCACTTTCTATAAGACCTCTCTCCTGATGCTTTTTGGAAAAGGGAACTTTTTTACTTTTAGGTAGCACGAGGTGATGACATTAAATGCCCATGCTGTAAAAGGTCAAAGAATAATCCAACAAGGTTTGTTTTAATTGCCATTAACTAGCTAGAGCGTGGAACAACCAAAGTGGAAAGCTTGAAACTATTGAACCTGTAGATGAGAGCTTTCCCTATGCCTTGCCATCAGATGGAAGGATCTGAGTTAGGACAATTAATTGCTGAAAGATGGAAAAATAAACTTTTTTCCTCTGGAGAATGTAAAAGGAATATTCACATTAATCCCACTGTGAGAGTGAAAAAATAAAGCCTAAGAAAGTTGTACATGAGTCCAGTTTATTACAGTAACTAGGAACAGAGGATGAAATCCTGATCCCACTGAAGTTAATGAGAGTTTTGCTATTAACTTCAATGATGCCAGGCTTCCACCCAGTAACTCCAACGGGAATACTTTGAAGAAATCTCTGTCTTCATCAGGCCATAGAAAATTGAATTAGGTTGTGACAGAGTGGGAGTAGCTGAGGACTGGCTCACCATTTCTGGCAAATTGGGAGATAATTGATTAGAAGTGGGTGATTATCCAGCCGATGAACTGATTCAGCTCATAAACTCGGGACCATTCAGAAAGGTGAGACCTCCCTCCTCACCATGCCAAGGGGGTATGTTGAAGCTCGGGTAAAGCCTTATGGTGTTGGGACATGAAAGTGCATAACACACAGGTTCACTGCAGTGTACTTTATTTATAAGGTAAGTGTGTGAGGACTTCTCGTAAAGAGAAATTCAGGGTCAGGAAGCTCACCCATAAACATGTGGGGGCTCGTCCAAGATCTTATCATTCTGATGTGGGAGAACGCTGTGTTTCTCATCAGTTCCCCTCTCCAGGCTAACTGTACAGTATGGAGGAACTCCTGTGCTGGGAAGCGGAACAGCAAAAGGAGCTACACAAAACCCTACCAGAGTTTCATCAGACTCAGTGACAGAAGGGACAGTTCCTGTTATCAAGCAGAACAACAACAAAGCCTACAGCAGTTTATTGCAATTCAATCACTGGTGTAGCAAGAGCTCTTGGAAAAGATGGCAAGTCCCCTGGCAGAGAGTGATAACTGGGCGGTGGGCACAGGGATGTGCAAAATGGGCCTGACAGATGGACCCCAATCCTTTTTGTGAACATTCAAGAGAGTGGCTGCAGGAGCAGGCTGCGAGAAGAGGGTATGGGCCCTCTGACTAGCTCCCTACCTCTTGAGAGAAGCTCGAGCTGTTTATATGGTACTGAGTGATGAACAAGCAATTTACTAGGATACCGTGAAGGCAGCCATTTTAGATCAGATGGGTCTGTCTGCAGAATGGTATATGCAGAAGTTTTCAGTGTCAAGGTGGTCAGAGGGGACATGACCTAGGGCATTTGCCCAAAACATAGATTTGAGAAATATGTGGCTTAGACCAGATGACAAAGGAGTTGGACTATACTTTTGGAACAATTGTTGTAGAGTCTCTCTGAGGTCACTAGTGTTTGGGTGTGGAGGCACCAACCATCCACTTTAGAAGTCATCATTAAATGAGGAGTTTCTGGAAGCTAGTCACGCTAGTAAAACAACTCATACATGTAGAGGACACAACTTGTGGAGGAAAGGTCAGGGACTACTGACAATAAAGCCACAGGAAAGGAAGAGATAGGAGAGGAAAGTGACCCCACCCATCAACCATCAAATCATTTGTTACCAGTGTTGGGTCCCAGGGGATCTGAAAAGGGACTGCTGCATATAAACTCTAATGTTGCTAAGTTCTGTAGCTGGATAGAAACCCTTGACAGCTAGTCAAAACAAACACCCACGGTCTCCATGAGTGTTGGGAAGCAACAAGTGTTGGGTATGGTAGATTCTGCCATGGGGTGCTTGTTGGCTAGGAAAGATGGGGTGAAACCCTACTCATGAAACCAGGGGACAATATTGAAGCCAACAGTGGCCACAGTGCCTCTAGAGATTCAGGGAACAATTTGGTGAAAGAAGGTTGGGGTAGTCAGGATTTTGCCCCAACCTGTGTTAATTGCAACAGATCAGAACCCCCTTCCTTTAAAGAAGACGAGGAATGGGCAGAGAACCAAAAGGCTAAAAAGTGAAGGACCACAGCAGGCAAGGTGTCCAGAAGCCAAAGGGGGACTAGAGAAGAAAGAAAGAAGACAGACTCTACAAGAGACAAGCCGAGAACCCAATAGCTGCGGGGGAAGACACCAAGGTAGAAGAGAAGGAAAAAGGAGCAAAAGTAGAATAAGACTTGGTAGGGAAGGAAGGCATATGGGAAGAGAAGTCTCACCTCTCTGAGATCCTTCCTTTCAGTCTCCCATTTAGCAGCACCCAAGACAGTGAGCTGAATCCCCTCATTAACTGGTTAATCACCCAGTCCTAATCAATTATCTCCCAATTTGGCCCATGAGGTGGAATTTACAAAGTGCACAGAGTGATAAGCCATCTCTAAGATACTCCTACTCTCTCACACAGGTACAGTATTATATAAAATAGCAAGACTTTAATTTAGTCTTCAGAATTAAACACAGAGAATAATAAATCAGAGGAGAATGGTGGGATTTCAAATTTGCACAGCACTGACGTAACTACTTCCATTGAAGTCAATCATTAAACTCCCTGTTGACTTCAGGGGGCACAGAGTTAGACCAGTGCTGAGCAACTTAGAAAATCACATCCAAAAAGTTCAGCACATATATAGGAATAGACTGGATCTCAGCTTAATGGTTCCATCTAGATTATAATAATGAAATGTCCTCTGTCATCTATATCCTCACGTGCTCTTCCTGTATTACATCACGCAAGCTAAGCAGAGCACTCCAAGGACACCTAGGTGCTGCAGGATGTGGTAGCAATGCTTCTGCAGTCAGCACTTACCCCTCTGAATCAGATGTGAGAAAAGTCATATGGCTAGAGTGTGCTGTGGTGTTGAAAGTGCTGTTCTTTTGGTTAGAGATCTAAAATCAAGGTCTTGACCAATGCCATGACATTTTAAACAAGAGTAAGACTTTACCTACACTGTCCTGGCCAGATTTCAGTGTGGGTAGCTACCTTTCTGCCTACTTAAAATTCCTCTTTTAGTTTCAATGGGGTATGTTATTCTTCACTGCCTGTCCAAACCTGCCGTGCAGTGCTACTGTGCACTATTAAACAGTTGCTGTATTTCAGCAATGGATGAAATTTTCTTGCATACAGGCCCCAATACTGCAAAGTGCTCTGCACAGGAAGGCATCTGTGCATGTAATCCCCACACACAATCCCAATTAAGCAAATGGGGCTCTTATTAGGAATATGTTAGGAATCCAATTTGCTTAGGGGGGAGGGATAGCTCAGTGGTTTGAGCATTGGCCTGCTAAACCCAGTGTTGTGAGTTCAATCCTTGAGGAGGCCACTTAGGGATCTGGGGCAAAAATTGGTCCTGCTAGTGAAGGCAGGGGCTGGACTCAATGACCTTTCAAGGTCCCTTCCAGTTCTAGGAGATTGGTATATCTCCAATTATTACCTTCAGTGTGATTATGTGTAGCTGTAATGATTGGCTGACACAGAGCAGTTTGCAGGAATGAGGCTATTATTGGTAAAATAAGTCTTTAGGAAGCTGTCTGGTTGAAGGGTTCCTTACTAAGTGAAGGTTCAAGTAATGAGCAGTGCTCTAGTTCCCATGCCAGAATGAAACAGTCCCCCACTTGTCTCTCCCCTACATCCTAAGGAAGAACCTATAACAAAACATAGTTTCAGGCTTTTTTTAAATGAAAATCAAAGGTTGTTGTAACATCTGTCCGTCCAGACTCATAGATCCAGGTTCTGCCACTCTTCTCATCCGAAAGGAAGTACTAGTATGAGCAAGGCCTATACACTGTGAATAAGAGTAGCAGAATTAGCATAAAACTAGCACTAATTTGCAGCCTCTGTTATATCATATACTGGGAGGTGTGGGAGGGTGGTAATTTGTGTGGCTGATCCCCTATAGTTACATATAAATATGAGATCATTATATTTTTAATTTTTAGTTTCTTCACAGTTCCACTCTCAGCAAAAAATAGGTTGACATATGCTACCCCAGTGTATCTAGCTTCATAGATAGCTAGTGTATTGATAGCTTGAGCAAGAATACGTAATACAAGAGCAGGACTCTTGATCGTTTGACTCAGCCCCTGGTGAGTCACCAGAATGAAGCAAGAAAAGGATAGAGGAGTAGAACATGGCTGTAATCCAATGTTCTGGGTGCCAAATCTCCAGTGTAAACTCATGAGAAATCTTTGGGAGATATTTGTTTTCTTTTTCTTGATGTTAACAGGAAGGGCAGACTCCAGAAAGTTGGTAAATTTGGTCCACAAGCACTATGTATATTGTCTGTTTGGAACTCAACCTGCATTCAGACACCACATTCGCATCGTGATTTAGAAATGGCATTTCAAAACCCTGAGGGAAATTCCTAGGAATCTCAGATGTTTGCCATGGAACAGACTCAATCAGAATTAGTTTATAATGTTGTAATGCCACATTGTACAGAAAACTTTTTTCTATACAATATCAGTTTTCAGGGTTCTGTTGACACCAAGATACTTGGATTCACTGATAAACTACTTATATCAAATGCTTGAGCATGTACAGTTCTATGACTCTTGGCTGTAGAATCTCTGTGTTCATATCTGACAGTCTTTTGGGGAATGCATAAATGGAAAAACAAAATCTTTGCATTTATTTTTGCTCACTTTTCTGTTCTTCTATATGAATGAGTTTTAAAAACACAACTGGCTATATTTAATTTCTATATATTTTGGTGCCAGATCCTCATCTGATGTAATTTGGCATAGCTCCAATGCAGGTATGTCTATTTGCACTAAATTAGGACCTGGGCCTTTGGGGCTATAAAATGTGTAAAACTGGCAGCTCACTAGTAATAGGAGCCTCAGAGCTGAGAAAATTGGGGCAGTGATAGTGAAAGCTTCCACAGGGCAGGAAGGATGATCAAGTGTTTAGAGGCTTGGCCTGAGATTAGGTGAGACAGGTTCTCTTTTTCCCTGTACTACAGACTGCCTACATAAATCTTGGATAAGTCACTTAGGCCAAGATTGTAAAAAGAACTATTCTGATCACCTCAATGTGTGAGTGTTCAATTTGAGAGGTTTTAAGGGGGTCTGATTTTTCAGAGAGTCAGGGCTCAGCACTTTCTAAAATTCTTGCCTCCTTAATGTGCCCCACAAACTGAGGCATCCAAAGTCACTAGGAAAAAACTTGACTTTAATCTGACTGTGCCACTGTATCCATTCTATAAAAGTGTGTGCACGTAGGTGGGTGGGTGGTAACATTTACTTTCTCCCTCTCTGTGTCTGTCTTGTCTATGTAGACCACAAGCTCTTTGGAGCAGAGCTGTGTCTTTTTATGTGTTTGTGCAATGCCTAGCACAAGGAGTCCCTGATCTCAGTGGGCTTAGGTGCCCCCATAATATATTTAATATTAATCTTTTATTTGAGCATATTTGACCTGAAAAGTCATTGAGAAACAGTGAGCATACAGCTTCATTATGCCATTTTACAGAATCACTTTTCAGCAGAACTTTACATTAAAACAAGAAAGGGCAAAACATTTGAAAAAAAATGATTGAACTGTTGTAAACCCCTTACTAAGCAGGGAGATAGACTGCAGAATAGTCTTTCTTTATCTTGCTGGCATCATTATATCAGTTGAAGGCTGTGTTGCTGCTTAGAGTGTCCTTAATGGCGTTTTGTAAGGGGTCTACAAATTCCATGCAGAGCATAGGCAGAAAGGAAAGGAGAGTCTTTCCAGCTTACCAGCAACTAGCTGATCATAACCCAGCACAGCTGCCTGATCTGCCAGTTATGGAGACATGCACCCACTGCTGGGACCCATAAGGAAAACAAGCCCATCGATAAAGGAAGGCGAACAGAGATAGATGGGGAGTCAGAAATGGTTGGGATAGTGGAGGGGCAATAGCCCCATGCCAAACTGCCTCTGAGAAACTGACAGGGAAATAAACTCAAGGGCTTCCTGTCTTCCTTTAAGGGCTGATTGACTCTTTTTAGGTTAAGTTGATACAGTGTGCTAATTTGAGATGAATTGAGGGAGACCAGATAGGAGAAAGCTGTGACCTCTAGAGAGGCTGCCCCAGCAGCAGTTCACATATTTACTTGTGTATTTGTCATATATATTTCATAAGTCCTTGCACAATGCTTCTGTGTAATGTCCTTTAAAAGTTGTTTGACACATTGCTGCACTTAATGGTACCAAATCCTATTGACCTTATTCAGGCAAAATCCCCAGTTCTTTAAATAAGATTGTTGCTTGACTCAGAGGGACAGATGGCCTCAACTCTAATATTGTGCTGTCCTATCCCATCACTTACATTAAATGTGTATTAAAAAATCTGCCTTGCTATTACATGCGTTATGATGGCCACAAAATGTGCATTCCAATTTGTAATACCTGCATTTCAACAAATGAGTTTAAGAACCATTGGTTCGATTTGTTCTATTATAAGGATGGGAGCCAGTGGTAAGATCCAGATCTAGCTTCAGATTCTAAACTCCCTAGAAGGTTGGAGGTATTCGGATCTTGGTTCAAGCCAATTTCTATCCTCTAGGCTGCAGAATGTATATTACAAAATGAACTAGAATTTATATTCTATGCTGTTTCCAAATATGTATCGTATGGTGCCACTCAGATCCTGTAATATGATGTAAATCTAGAAGAAATTGCAACAGTGGGCCAGATCCTCAAATTGGGTGAGCTGAAGTAACTCTGAAGGCTTTGGTGCTGTGCCCATTTATACTACACGAGATTTGGTCCAATGTCTATAAAGAAAAACAAAATACAAATAGTAATGAATTTAGGAAATAACAGATCTTCATCTGTGGAAAACAGTTGCTCAAATGATATTGTTGTTAGTAGTCGGGGCAGAAAGGCTGAGGATAGAATAGTCATGTACAATGAACACAGACTTCTTGAAACCCCAGGCTATGCTACCATGGTACAGTTGGACGTATATTAAATAACATGACAGTTTGGGGAAATTTACATTGCTGCAGCTTGCATTGTCTCTGTATGGTTTCCTTTGGATTTTCTTCTTTCCAGTGCTTACTAGCCACAGAAATTACATAGTAAAATATTAATGAACAGTGGGTGTAATGCATTAATAATGATGACTGTGTGGTGATATAATAACCATGTCCAAATTACTGAAAGGTGTAAATGGAAACTGAATTATTCAGGGTGGTGCAGCAGGAATATTGGGATGAAATTAGGCTAAGAAAAATGGGCTGAAAATCATATTATTAGCCATCAACCCATAATCTTCCACTTTCCACTTAGGTCCTTGATTTTTTTTTCCTCTTAGTCACATCTCTGGTTCTGTATCTTTCACACCTTTGCCACCTCCTGGGGGAGGGAATGTGCTGCCCTTCAGGGCTAGGAAGCAACACTCCTGGCCCCTGTGCTGCACATAGGGACACAGTGAGCAGGAGGGAGCCAGCAGGAAAAGCAGTGAGATGGGGAGCAGGAGGAGGAGGAAGTAGTAGCCTCCAACAGCCAGGATGAGGAGCTTCAGGGGGATCTAGTTCACGAGCTACAACACTGTTCAGAAGTTGACATTCCAGCTCTCAGGCATGTGACAGCAGGAATAAATGTGTGACTGTCACTCCAGATGAGTGACACTTGATAGGGATGTATGTGTATGAACATATTCCCCTTAGTATTTTTCAGAAACTGACTGATTCATTTAGTTTTCAAAATGCTTCATTTTTTGTGAGCAAAGGAAACAGACATTTCAATTATCACTTACTAGCAGACCAAGATGACAGAAGTTTAGCAATTGGTTTTGGTTTAACTCTTGCATTCAATATTGAAACTTTTTTCTTAAAGAAAATTAACAAATGAGGCTTGGAGAAAAATGCAGGCCAGTGGCAAAGCTCCATTTAGCACCTCTGAGTATTTTTTCCTTTATATCACAATAACACAGGGTCCATTAAACATCGCATGAATTTTGTTTCAGACATCTTGCCCTTCCTATAGGCTATTTTTATTATTAATGTGATATTCCTTTCTTCAAAATATGGTTTCAGTCTCATTAGGTTTGTTTATGGGAGATTCTGTCTCACGAATGCCTTTTAACAGCTCTAATATTTGTTCCCGTCAATTCTAATTTTAATATATACTCAATTTAAGTCTTCTGAGCCATCAGAGATGCCAAATTGTTGCACCGGAGAGCTTACTAAGTAAAAATGCTGAAAAATGAGTGTACTCACAGCTGCAATTGTGTGGATCTGATACTTCCACTGACTTCTAGCTTTTGAAACTAGGTAAACAGAAGTCCATGGCTCTTCAATGAGGACAGAAATTAACTTTATATGATTCTCTAGTGCAGTGGTTCTCAACCTATTTACCATTGTGGGCCGCATATGCAGTTCTCTGTGCGTTATGTGGGCTGCATCTACACAATATATATATGTAGAAGAGTGGACTCACCCCTGTGGCGCCTCCTGCTGGTGACTTCTGGTAATTAGCTCATTCCAGCTCTGGAGCACCCTCTGCAGTCTGGTGATTCACCTGTCCTCTGGCTCTGTGTCCCTCCCAAAACCCCGGTGCCCTTGTACCTGGGGTGCTGCCCCGTGGCAGGAACCCCTCAGTCTTAGGGTCTCCCCTCACCGGGGAACGCCCACCCACTATTCCCACCTCGCCTCAGTATCAGGCTACTGCCAGTCATTGTCTAGCCCCTGCGCCCTGGGGCAGACTGCAGTATCAGCCTACTCATCACTGGCAAGGTTGGGTTTGGACCTGCTGCCTTGGCCTACCCTTGGGCTGCCCTCTGCAACCCCAAGTACTTGTTGGCCTTATGCTAGGCCTCAGCCTGGGGCTTTCCAGGCTGGAGCTCCCCAGCTCCTCAGCCTTTCCCCAGCCCTGCTCCACTCAGGTACTCTGTCTCTAGCTCCCTGCAGCCAGGCCCTTCTCCCTCTACAGCCAGAGAGAGACTGTTTGGGCTGCTGGCTCACAGCCTCTTATAGGGGTCAGCTGGGCCTGATTGGGGCATGGCCACAGCTGAGCCTACTTTCCCCAATCAGCCCAGGCTTCTTGCCCCAGCCCCAGCCCTCTCTTGGGCTGTTTCAAGCCCTTCAGGGCAGGAGCAGGGGACCACCCTGCTACAATATACTACCTCTATGGCACTGAGAATGTCACATGGCAACAGCTGTGTGCTGATTGGGCAGCAAGCAGCCCATGAGCGGTTGGTTGAGAATCACTGCTCTAGGAGAATGTATTACATGTAGCAAGAATTCCATTGCTCAAGTCTCTGACATAACAGAAGGCTGCCTAAAAAAGGAGATTGACCACCACAAAGATAAGGTGAAAAAGAAACAATGCATTTTTTATTTGTTAGGAATTGTAGATAAATTGTTGGGAAGCAGGCAGGTGGGAACTTAATATTGAAATCCTTCCGTGTGTCTGTTATTTTTCTTACATCATGCACATACCCTGGTGTTTTACTCTAGGTTCACTCATAATTAGCACAAGGCTGCTATCACTGGAGCATCATTCTGTATTCTATACAAAGTTACATGTACTCTGCCAACACTGCATAAAATGTTATTTTTACAAAAACCTTACGTACAATTTTCAAGTGGCCAAGTGACTGAGGTGCTTAAGTGCCATTGACTTTCAGGTCACATTACTGTCTAAATCTATTTTTGAAGTGGAACTTAGGCTTCTAAGTCAGTAGGGTGATTTTGACAATTTTATCCCTTATCCAATTTTAAACATGGCCCCTGTTTCTTTTGAGGCCTCGTCACTCAGGGTTGTGAAAAAATTCACCCCTGTGGCTGCCATAGTTAGGTTGACTCAATCCCCAGTGTATATGTGGCTAGGTCAATGGAACTCTTTCATACTCTAGAACTCTTCCATCAACCTCGCTACTGTCTCTGTGAGATGTAGATTACTTACATCAATATTAAAAACCCTTTTGTCAATGAAGGGAATATCTACACTAAAGCAGCACAGCTGCAGCACTGGAGCTGTGCCACTGTAGCAGCTGTAGTGTAGGCACACCCTAACTGCACATGCCAGTGTGTATGTGTACACCTGACTATGTATGGTGGGATAGTGAGACTTGTCTCAAGGACTGGTGAATATATTGATCCCCAGTGACAGGCCTATGAGATGGAATTAAACCTTAATGTGTTGACAGCTAATGGAGATTGTCCTTTAGTTCATAGTGCTCCATAGGCCAAGAGGGTCCAATCCAGAGCCCATTGAATTCATTTCAGTGATAGTACTTACAGCGCAAGATACTCTTTTATGTGAGTATAAGTGTTGCTTATAACAAGAGGGCATGAGCATAGCTGAGGTGAATTTTTTTTTTAAAGGAAAATGTGCACACATATATACATCCACAAACATGCAGCCTCCTTTCTGTGGCTTTAAGTAAGAATCTTATCTTTATGTTCACTTTTTTTTAATAGAATTTATGTGTGGTTGGTTAGGGTAAAGTTGAAAAATTGTGTGTATTAGAAAAATACAAAGGAGAGAGAAACAACATTTTTTTATCATTACTGCTGAGTTGCATTTTGGGGGGAATTGTGGTGTTATCTCTTCAATAAATCACATTACACTGTAGCCATCTTGAGTCTACTTATTTAGTACAACCCAATTAGCTAGTTTATTTAAGTGAAACATCAATTACGTTGAACAAGTGTTCAGTGCAATGCTATCAAAGTGCAATCCCATCCATCAAAGCATGCCATAGCTTTTCAAGCGTTAAACAAACTCCGCAGCAGGACCAGCTAATCAAAACCAAACTTCTTATTTAAAATCTACTAAAATGGCTCTGATCCTGCAAATACTTAATCATATTCTTACATTTTCAGTGATGAGTAGTTCATTGAAGTCAGAGGGGCTATTCACATGCTTTAACTTAAATATTTACATAAGTAGTCTGCTGGAGTGAAGCCAGAGTGAGGTATAACTAATATAAGAAACATAGGGAAGATTGACTCCTAAATCCTATTCCCAGCTCAGTTGCTGACCTGACTTTTAGATAAATTATTTAACCTCTTTGACTTCAGTTGCCCACACGTACTAAACTTGACTCCACAAGGACTTTGAGAGACTTAATTAATGTTTGTTCAGGTCATTGAGTGCTTGATTAAGGGGTGGGAGGAAATCCTATTGAGGAAGGCACTTAAGCACATGCTTAATTCCCATTGAAGAGACTTAAATAAATGCTTTCCAAAATTGAGGTCAATTTATCCTCAGATGAAAAGCAAAGGAGGAAACAGGACTTGTTCATGTAGATTTCATTTAAATCAGACTTGAAGCCTTTGGTGAGAGCCTAAATCTACAAAGTGATGAGTCTCCAACATTTTATTTTAAATTAGAAAAAAATTAAAAAAGGTTGTAGAAGATCACCAAGATGCACTTGTTTGTTTAAATATGCTTCAGAAGAACATCTTAGGCCCAGCAGCACTATGGTACTAATCAAAATAGTGTTAATGCATTTTTTATCAATGAACTTTTCCTTTCCTTTAAATCAAATTCCATTGATTGTCCCCAAGCTTTCCACAACAAAACAGCCAGCCAATCCTCAGCGAAGCATAGTTGTTGGTTTGTTTTCGTTTGTTTGTTTGTTTGTTTTGTTTTTTGTTTTGTTTTTTGGGCCAAGTCATGACATTGGTAATTCATACTTAACATGAATAACTTCCCCCCCCCACTGCATTAATTCAGCCTCTGTCAGTGTAATAGGTAACCTAGCATCTACAGCAGTAATAGAAAAGATAAATGTCAGTCTAATGCAACACTGGATGGTATTGTTCATTTCCCCACAGATACTGTATCTGAATGAGTCCATGTGGTAGCACAGCATATATCTCTTTCACAGCACAAAGAATTTGATGCCGGAAGCAGAGATCTCTATACTACATGTATTACTGGACACAATTCAAGAGCAACTTTATTGTTGGGCACCACTCCTCTATAGATTCACAAAGAGACCATGTATCTGCCAGCTATCTTCAGAATGTACACATCCCACTTAATGTCCAAGTAGTATAGAACAAAAGCATCGTAAAAACAGCATCTGTCACTGGCTATTGTTTATCATGAAAATCACAAACAGCTTGAGCTTATTCTAGGCTTTTTTGTGGCTTTTTTTGTGTACTTACCTTTCAAGTGCTTTATTCCCTGGAGGGGCACCAAAGTACTAATCTGCTTCTTTCACCTTCAGTACAGATCACACAATTTATTTTTCATTCTTCAAACAGTCAAAGCCCTAGAGCACTTACAAGCTGAAAACCATGTTTTCTAATACAAAACTATAAAACTTCCTCTTTGAATATAGCATATGAGATACACGGTACGCCTCATAGGAAGCATAATATGTCACTTGTTGGGACCAAAAAATAAACAAACAAATTAAAATAACCTGACATTTTGCATGGTTATTGTGGAATAAACCGATAACTTGCATCACACACAGAGATGCAAGAAGGCAGTTGGGAAGATGGTATTTAAGGCCAATTTGCTTGTGTGATGGGTTGCACAATGGCCACAGAAGGGTTAATGAAATGCTGTGGGCTCAGTCAGTCCCATCCTGCCTCACCAGCTAAAGCTGTCAGGCTTGAAGGGTGTGGTTAAAAGGAGAAAGCCAGCTCAACTGAGGGAAGGCTGGGAGGGAGAACAGACCTCTTGTGTTAGATCTCTGAAGTAATGCATGGACGGGGGCTAAAACACAATTAGAGACTACAAGATGCTGGACCTTCCCCCCCCCTCCATCCCCCGAGGGAAGATAGGCTTGGCAAAAGAATATTATTTACTTTGTTGTTCTGGGGCTATGATGTTCCTTTTTCAACCTAGGGTATTGTGTTGTTTATTCTGCTCTGGACCTACTTATGGTATGAATGAGGCTACTGCAATTGACATCCTCCTAATCTGCCAGAGGGGAAGACCTTCCTCAATAAACCTCTGTTTGTGTGCCCTCTACTGGGGTCCATGCAGTGCTTTGTCTCATGCCCCAAAGCGACACAGTTACAGCTTGTCAATCAGTAAATTCAGCATAGAGAAAGTCTCTAGAAGGTGAGTCATTCTGACAATGTGTGTCTGGTTGCTGATAACTTTCAGCAAGCGAAAAGAAAAAGAAGCAGTTCTCATCTCTTGTGGTAATGCTATTTAGTCAATTGTCAGACATTTTGACCTTGAGTTTTGCTTTGCTCCCCTTCCCCCCACCCTCAGCACACCACTAGAGAGAACACTGTTTGCTACATTTAAAATGTGCATCCCTTCCGAACAGGAAATAATTGAACAGTAATGTTTGGAATTATATGTTATGTGGGGATAACGTGTGAATGCTGAACAATAGTTACTGAGGCATTTATCAGTCATAAGCAGTAAGGGGCAGCTGTCAGGCATTTATCTTCAAGTGGTCACTGTGTAATTCAGTCACTCACAATGAGTATGTCCATTAACATTATTACTACTGTAATTTGAGCAAGTGAGTCTCTTCAACTGGTCCTAACTGCAAACGAGACAATTCTCTTGAGCCAAGCTTCCTGGGATAAATAAATAACAACAAATTATTGCATAGGTTTAAAATTAATAAAAGAAATAGGAGTGCATGAGTAATAAATGACTTTAAAATACAGCACCGAGACACCAACATATAGAGCATTGGGTTGAACCAGAGATGAATCAAAATTGCCCTGATCCAGGTACCAGTGATCTTCCTGGTGTAAATCAGAGCATCCTCAAGACTTCTCTATTTTAAATAGTCTCCTGGAGGCCATTCTAGTAGCCTAAGATGAGTGGAGCAAAATAGACTCTGGCCACGCCTCCTATGCTGGGGGAGCATGGACATAGGGTGATCAGTTGTCCCAATTTTATAGGGATAGTCTCAATATTCATGGCTTTGTCTTATATAGGTGCCTATTATCTCCCTACCCTCTGTCCCAATTTTGCAAACTTCCTATTTGGTCACCCTACATCAGGGGTTCTCAAACTGGGGGTTGGGCCAGGAGGCTGTGAGGTCATTACATGGTGGGTCGCGAGCTGTCAACCTCCAACACAAACCCTGCTTGCCTCCGGCATTTATAATGGTGTTAAATATATTTAAATGTGTGTTTAATTTATTAGAGGGGTTGCACTCAGAGGCTTGAATATGAAAAGGGGTCACCAGTAAAAAAAAGTTTGAGACCCACTGCCCTACATGGACAGGAGTAAGAAAAAGAAGACTGAGCTAGGGTGTCTCTCTCTAACCCTTAGACTTTATTATTGTTTATATTTTTAGCACCTAAAAGCTTGATACTTAAGCCTCTAATTTCTATTGTCTTCAATGCAAGATTTGCCTGTGTAGCGACTGAAGGGTTGGGGTTAATAATGGGCCAGATCTTTGATTGGTATATATTGACCTAACTCTGTTGAAGTCAATAGTGCTATGGTGGTTCACCCCGCTGAGGATCTGGCCTTTTTAGGATGACCTGGTGGTGTGGCTTCTTTGATGACATTCATCTAATTACTGAATGTTCCTTATTTCTTCTACAGGGTGCAGAGTGAAAGATGTTGATTTAATCTGAATAAATAATAAATAATAGGAGGCATAACAAAGAAATAGTAATGAAAGAAAACAATATGTAAACATTTAATGTTGGGTTATCAGGTACTATGATCAGGTATTAAGATTATATATTTTATTTCCATAATTCATATTTAATGCATTTACTTTAAATATGGTTGATGGCATAAAGTATTTATATTACTCTGTCTTTCTTAAAATGAAACTGACACATTTTACATCAGGATATTAATTTTTAACAATCATTCTTTGTACACATTGATACTGGATAATTCTAATGGTTTGTCTACATGAGGATACTCAGGAAAGTTAATCTGTATTACCTAAAGATATTATTTTAAAGTGGATTAAAATAAAATGAATTAAGGCCACTTCAGTGCTGAATAAGTGTCCACATGGGGATTTAATGTAGGTTAACTAAACCATTTTGACGTCACACCTTTCTTTAATTCATAATAACTTTCCTGGGTGTCTCCATGTAAACAAGCCTCATTATATTAAAATGATTTCTACACACAAAACAAGTTATTTACTCTATTACCATACCTCTTCATATTTCATTTGGCCTCTCCTGTACATTAAAATCAGTGAAACACTTGCTAACAGTGAAAAATGTGTTTCCTGCCACAGCTCTGTAGCACAGCAAAACTGATGAGCCTGGTTTGGATTTAGGTCCTTTTAATCTGAAAATCTGATCTGTTCATACCAGTAGTCTCATTCTGTAGATTTAACAAGCAAACCAAAAAGCTGTCCAGTTGAGAATAGTGTTTAGATGTAGTGCTCGTATTATTTTGTCGACATTGACATTTTTTTTCAGAATAAAACATTAGACTTGCTACTATATTCTTTCTAAAAACAGGTCACAAGAGATTAAATGACAATTTGGGACTAAGGCTAATAGAGAAACAGAACTGGATCTACAGATGGATTATTTCACTGTTTGGGGAATGAGTAGTGGTGGTGGTATGGAAAATACAAATAGTTTTGATGGTGCTCCTTCATCAGATATTTTCTCTCCATTTAAGGAAGAGTGGGCCAGTTTTGTAGCTGGAATAAATCAACATTAACTCTATGAAGCCAATTCACAGCATTGGAGGATGTGACATAATGTGCCTACCTGAACTTAAATATCCACAGCTGATTCTCTGCCTCATTAACAGAAGAACCAAATAATATGGCAAGGACTGACAAACTTGGCAATGAAATATTTGACATGCAGTCCCAATGTTATGCCAGGAAAAAGAAAATTCAATTCTCTAAGTGATATTGATTTCCAATGTAGGTCATTTTTAAATGCTAAAATGATAGGAAAAGTTTGTTTCTATTAGATGAGCCTGGCAAGTTACACTGAGAGTATAACAGTCTCTCTGAAGGCTGCTCTTGGGTGCCACAGTATTTGAATATAAAAAAGTGGTGTGCAATAAACCCATAGCGTACAGACACATATCACTGTCATCAGCTGAACTCATCACTCAAAACCTATGATATTAACTTTCAACAATCTGAAGTCAGAGTTTAAGCTCGGTGTCTGAGATATCTCAACTCAAAGAGATCTCAGATAATAAATGAGCAGATTGAAACCCAGCAGGGTATCTTTTCCAGTGTTACTTTTGAATGTTGTGGTAGAATGAAGCTAAAGGAAAAAGAGAGAAAAATAGAGATAGCTTTAAAAATACTAACACCTATAGGAAGTTGTAACAGGAATATTCAAATGTAGACAAAGTAAATACAAATCAATTGGCATCAATGGAGCTACACAAATATACATCCGCTGAAGATCTGGCCCATTGTTTCTTTTTACTTTTTAATGAGATGTTCTTCAAAGTGTTTTTAGCCATTTCTTTCCAACTTAAATGGCTGTTTCAGTGAGTTCTCTGTATCTCGGGTCAGATAACCTGCCTGGTTTAATGAAGAGTTAAATATATCAAAATAGTTTCCTACTACTTCTCCATGCATCTCCAGGAGTCCTTTAGCCTTCCTGGCTGGTCTTCTGCCCTCTTGCTATTTCAGACCTTCAGTATTAACTCCCAGTTGTTCCTTTTCTCTAGGGTATGTCTACACTACGAAATTAGGTCGATTTAATAGAAGTTGATTTTTTTAGAAATCGATTTGATACAGTTGATTGTGTGTCCCCACTAAGTGCATTTATACAGCGGTGTGCATCCACAGTACCGAGGCTAGCATCGATTTTTGGAGAGTTACTCTGTGGTAGCTATCCCACAGTTCCTGCAGTCTCTGCCACCCATTGGAATTCTGGGTTGAGCTCCCAATGCCTGATGGAGCAAAAACATTGTTGCAGGTGGTTCTGGGTACATGTCGTCTTCCCTCCCTCTGTGAAAGCAACGGCAAAAAAATCATTTCTCACCTTTTTTCCTGGGTTACCCGTTCAGACGACGTACCACAGCAATCATGGAGCCTGCTCAGCTCACTGTCACCGTATGTGTCCTGGGTGCTGCTGGCAGATGCGGTACTGCAGTGCTACACAGCAGCATCCCCTCGCCTTGCCTTGTGGAAGGCAGATGGTACGATACGACTGCTAGCCATCATCGTCGTCCCGTGGGTGCTCCTGGCCAACCTTGGTTAGGTTGGTCGGGGGCACCTGGGAAGACATGGGTGCTCCTCGCCGGCCTCGGTGAGGTCAGTCGGGGGCGCCTGGATAAAAATGGGAATGACTCCGAGTCATTCTCTTCTTTAAGTTTCGTCTAATGGAGATTCAGTCCTGCCTCAAATATCATGCCCGCTGGAGGCTTCTGCCTCAGGCTGCTCTCTCAGTCGGCAGCATCACATGGTCGCACCTACCCCAGCCAGCTCCTGTGGCTCATGAAGCCTGGACAGTAGTAAGGAGCAGTTCAACTATAGGCTGAGCAAGTGCAGAATGGTGGTAGAATGTGCCTTTGCACGTTTAAAAGCTCGTTGGTGCAGTTTACTGACTCAGTTAGACCTCAGCAAAACCAACATTCCCATCATTATTACTGCTTGCTGTGTGCTCCACAATATCTGTGAGAGTAAGGGGGAGACGTTTATGGTGAGGTGGAGGTCAAGGCAAATTGCCTGGCCTCTGATTACGCGCAGCCAGACACCAGGGCGGTTAGAAGAAAACAGCAGGGCGCGCTGTGCATCAGAGAAGCTTTGAAAACCAGACTACAGTGTGAAAGTTCTGTTTGTTTCTCCTTGATGAAAACCCGCCCCCCTGGTTCACTCTACTTCCCTATGAGCCAACCGCCCTTCCCCTCCCCCCTTTGATCTCCACTTGCAGAGGCAATAAAGTCATTGTTGTTTCAAATTCATGCATTCTTTATTAATTCATCACACAAATGGGGGGATAACTGCCAAGGTAGCCTGGGAGGGGTGGGGGAGGAGGGAAGCACAGGAGTGAGGTAGTTGTAGGGGTATCCCCTAGAATGGCATGCAGCTCTTCATAGAAGCAGCATGTCTGGGCCTCTGACCCGGAGTGGCCGTTTGCCTCCCTGGTTCTTTGGTAGGCTTCACGTGGCACTGCTGCAGGTCCCTGTTATAACCTCTGTCCTTCATGTCTTGGAGATTTTTTCAAATATTCCGGCATTTCATCTTTTGGAACGGAGTTCGGATACCCTGGATTCGTCTCCCCATACAGCAATCAAATATAGTACCTCCCATTTGGTCCATGCTGGAGCTCTTTTGCGATTCAGGGTCACCTGTGCTGATGAGCTCTGCATGGTCACCTGTGCTGATCAGCTCGCTACACTGGCCAAACAGGAAATGAAATTCAAAAGTTAGCAAGGCTTTTCCTGTCTACCTGGCCAGTGCATCTGAGTTGAGAGTGCTGTCCAGAGTGGTCACAACTGAGCACTCTGGGATAGCTCCCGGAGGCCAATACCGTCGAATTGCGTCCACACTACCCCAAATTCAACCCAGCAGGGTCGATTTCAGTGCTAATCCCCTCGTCAGGGAGGAGTGCAGAAATTGATTTTAAGAGCCCTTTAAGTCAACAAAAATGGCTTTCTTGTGTGGACAGGTGCAGGGTTAAATCGATCTAATGCTGCTAAATTTGACCTAAACTTGTAGTGTAGACCAGGGCTAAGTAATAGCCAGTGTGACTACCTTTGCCAAGTAGAGAACATATTATCAGTTTGACCAGTCTATTCATCCAACAGATGAAAGAAGAACTGTAGTAATGTGTATATCTTACAAGAGTCCAAATAATGTAGATATCTGAGCACAAGAAAATAACTGGTTTCTGTAGCTGTCATTTGATCAAGATTTTGAATGTTTTATAGTTTAGATATTTTCACACACATGTAAAAATTAAGGCTACATTGCACAGCAATTTGTACCTCAGATGCATATCTGTGTGTATTTGTCATATGCACGCAAACATTGCATTGTATGTATGGTGTCCTGTTCAGACACTAAACCTTCTTAATAAACCAGCTATACATTTGCCCCATGCTAGTTCCATTGAGCCAAATCCTGTTCTGGCTTAGCCTGTAGACGTCCATGTGTGTAAGTGAGGACAGAATTTGGCTTATTGAAGTCAATGGGCGTTCCAACATCTACTTCAGAGGGCTCATAAGTGGGCCTGCAGAAGAAATGGTCTAGTGAATATGGTTACCCCACAGACTTCCTGTGTAACCTTAGGCAATTCATTGAATAAATCCTGTTCCTCAGTTCCTCATTGAAATAGAAATATATTTAACGATTTTAGAATAGAGTGATCCATATTACCTGTAAAAAGCAGGAAAAACCAAGCCAATAGAATTGGACCAAAATGATAACCCTAGTGAAATCTCTCTCCACTACACACACACACTGCAGTTCACACAATAATTGTTTGTTTTATAAGCGCGTAAAAATGTTACTAATCCAAACCTATTTAATGGGGAAATAAATATTAACATAGATTTATTTTAGATAACAAACATTGATCTCCATAGCAAACACTTATGATGAATATATCTTCAGAGGAAAAAGCTGTGAAAGAAAAATGAATGGGCTTGATATAATTTTTGTTCCAACTCCTTTTGAATTTTTTTCACAAGATTCTCAGATTTGGAGTTGATAGAGAGAGATCTAAACAGAGAGAGAATTACAGTATACAAATTTAACAAGAAGGGCAATTTTCCTCTGAGCAAGATCATACTTTATCAAATACACATACAGACATGCTTTAGGAATGAGAGGTGATTCAGTTTTTATATTACCTCAGTCCTTGTCTTCACACTTGATATTTGGCCTAATATATTGTCTTTGCTTGATAATGATCAAGGGGCAAGACAGGGGAACAATAAAACAGAGTTACATTCAACATGATGTTCAACAGGCCCAGTGGTACCACAATATGAAAGAGCAGACACCAAGCAATTCATCTATAATCGGAGTTCAGGAATCCTGGGCAGACTTCGAGTCCAGTGAGTTTTCGCTGCTCCTGGTCATTTTCTGCACCAATGAACTTTCCCCAACAAACCTCTGTGGTGCCCTCTTCTGCCATTCTCTGCACCCCCACACAGACCGACAACCTCCCCACTTAGCTATCTACAGCCTCCCTCCTTATTCCCAATACAAGGTCACAAGACCCCAGTACTCTCAGTCCCATACAGCTCTGGGCAACAGTGATACTGGGTGCAGCTCTGGTTTGTCCTTCTTGGGTGATTCCTCACTGTCACAGTGCTCCTCCTGGCTCCTGTCCTGGGGCTTCCCCAGTAGGCGGTTCTGTTCCTCCCAGTTTTCTGGCAGGTTCTCTGCTGCTTCACTATGTGAGGGCCTGCTTTCTGTAGGCCTCTAGTCTGGCACTCCAGACACACACACATCCTGTTGCTCTCCCTCTCTCCACTCCCCTGGAACAACCAGTGCTTCCTCCTCCTGGAACAATCAGCACTTCCTCTGCCCAAGGTCAAGGCTTTAAAAGGGCCATGCTCTCTAAACACCCAGTGGGTTACAGTACTTTTAAATAGTCTTAACTCTAAAAGATGAGTGTATTTCAGCTGATGCTTCATTAGGTTGCTTGTTAAATATAGGGATGAGCCATTCTGGATAGTATATGTGAAATATAAATGGTCACTCAGACTTATCAGATATTTCACCTATTGTGAGGAATTTACCAGACATGTCTGTAAATTAATAAATGCATTTGGAAAGTTCAACATCTTTCTCAGAAGGGGAGCTTACTAGTGGAATATAAATGTGCTGTTACTATGAATAGACCACATAACTAGGAAAAATCTTGTTAGAGCAAGTATCCCAACATTTGACAGTTCCGACTACTGTTCATTCAAATGAATGACAAGAGCTTGGGAAATCCATTTGTTTTCTTTTCCTATATAAAGGACTACTCCATATCAGAATTTAGTCAAAGAGGTATTTGGGGTATGGTGGTTAGAGGGGGTTGCTTCATTAAATATGTCCACATAGCTAAAGTGGCAAAATATTTGTGTGTATACAAGGTCTATATTTCTAGCATTTTGAGGTTTATACATCATTATTACATATGGTATTGTATAATCAAAACACCTTCTAATACTGCATCAACAATATAACCAAATAGGAAAGCACACAGTTTTCTAAGTACAACTAATCTTGTGCTGCAGGATAGTGGAAGAAGAATGACACAGTTTGGTGAGAAACTAACAGCTCACATTGCTAGAAGCCCGAAAACCTTAAACAAGTTCTGATACACTCTATTGAGTTCCATGCCCAGAGCTGTACTAAAGGAAGACATTTTGTAGTCATGATGCACTGTGCACTTGTAGTAAACAGCTGATGGATAGACAAGTTAAGAAAACATTTTGCTAAAACTGATTAGAACAGTCCTCCCATTTCCTTTAAGTAAAAGACTTCCAGTACATCTGCTGCTATCTTACCTACAGCATTTTTTTCACAATTGTGTAGACACGTAACGTACTATGCTCTTTCTGAAGATAATGTTGAATGCTATCTGAAGATATTATGATGCTCAGATTTTTTTTTACTAGTCCTATCTTGTTGGATTCTATTTCTTTTTTATCCTCTAATGTATCATAGTAGGCAGAGTAATAGCGTCATTTTCCCCCCTTCCATCTGATGTACAGTTACATGAGTTTGTTCAGGTTTTTTGAAAATTAAAATATTGGAATACAATCTTAAAATAACACCATACTGTCTAGTATTTAATTATTGTGAAAGCAGAATATGGAGCAGTTTTATTGTATCTTGGTGGAGTCCATCATCTTTGTCATGATATACTCTTTTCCTCAGTTTCCCAGTAAAAGAAAGTGGTATCGGCTTAGACATGGGTCCGGAGGGCTGCAGGAGAAGCTAGAACCCAGGGATCCTTTCCAAAGTCCACAGAAGTGACTGAGCATCTTTCCACTTTAATCAGGTTTGGATCAAGCCCTAGGAGAAGATGTGTTGGATCTCTATGGAGACAGATTAACTAAAGATTTAATTAATTCATAATGAAAGACCATTAGCTAGGCCTGCTTATGAAAGAAAGAAGTTGCAAGGGGAACTGCTGTCTTTTTTCTCCAGAAGTCGGTTTGTAGAATTTGATCAGACAGTTTCGGGTAGGCAAGCCCAGACGCTTTGTGTGCTTTTCTGTGTACTCTAGTTTATTTGAGTAGTCAGCCCAGAGACAAATGGGAGGGCCCCTGAATCAGAATTATTTTTTATCCAAACCAATAAAAGAGGTCTTACTAGGAAGGAGATTTGGTGACTTATTCTTTGGGACTGGAACTGGGTTCTAGTCATATTTGGAGTGTACTTTTAGCCATATAGCCTTTTACCAGTGCCCCAAAAGGAAATATTACCCCACTCTCACATACACAGCAATTACTCCAATTAAATGGACTGTTTCTGTGCCATTATGTAGAAGCTTTATTTGGAATTAACATGTCATTATCCAAATTTCCAGTATGGATGGGTTATTTGTAGTAACTAAACCTAAATTTCATAACTTCTATGACTCTTTTTATTAGTGTATGCAGAATGTGTTTTATGAAATCTCTAGAAAACAAAAATGAAAGAAGCCAGAAATTAGGGAGTATTGCTAAAAGGTGATCTTGATTAGAGCTGGGAGAATAACACATTTTTCAGTTTGCTGGAAATTTAAAATAAAATAAAATAAAATAAATGTTTCAGGTCACTCAAATGAAACATTTTGATTTTGAGTATTATTAATGTTTTTTAAAATGTAAATGATATAAAAGACATTTTTGCAAACCGGTCATTTTGAATCAGTAAAGGGAACCGTTTCATTTCAAACTGTCTAGACAAAATATATGTTTTTGTTTTTCTCCAAAGTTTCTGTTTTTTCCCCAAAACAATGTGGTAAAACAGACGCACATTATTTTAGCATTACTCTTTTGTTTAATATTTCACTTTTTCTGTCATTCCTAAGGAACTGAAATATCATGGCTCAAGATCTGCACTGACATATCCTCCTTGCAACCCATACACTTAGGTAGGGTTGCATAGAATGTTAATTAATATAAAGTTTGGCCCCATTTCTCTTCCCATTGTTAAAACAACCAATTTTGTTTATGGTATAAAATTAATAAAGTATGTATTAAGAAGCAATGGACCCAACCTGCAATATTTCAGTCCAAATTTCTCTAAAGTCCAGGGCTGTTTTGCTTCTGGGGTTTTGGCTCAAGTCATTGTAGAGATTAGAGGCTAGCCAAAAAGTTCATAGCTAGATCCAGATTTTCCCAAAATTCAGTGATATTGCTTACTGAGTTTTCAATTCAGGCCCATCTCACAAATATTAAGTTAATAAAAAGGAAACATTACTAAATGAATATTAGATCAAAAACATAGCAGGATATGCATTACATACTTTGCATATGTAATATAGGGCAACATTTTAGAGTTTCCTAAATGTATCCATTTTACACAATCATTAAACTGCCCCTAATGTTGGACTAAACCACTGTAACATGGAGGAAGATTGTAATCCACTCTCTAGGAAAATTCAAGTAATTTTTTTTCAAAGCTTTTAATGCTGATGGTATTTTTGTTTGAGAAAGGACAAAATGCATTATTCTACTCCTATTTACATGAATGGCAAAATTCCTATTGACTTTCCAATGCTATAGGATTTGTATTCTCACTACAGTAAAATATTCCTGTGTTTTGACTCTTGTCTTTCATAGCTAACAAAACCAGACAATATTATTGTGTAGTTATCCTTCATCCTTTGATTTGATGTGAAGATCCAACACAAGTTTATCCTCTAATTCTTCTTGGTTAGATCTGTGGAGGGGAAACTTCTTTGTTGTGGTGTTTTTTTGTTCTCTCCTTCACAGAACTACTCCAAGAAAATGAATTTTCTAAATCTTTCCTAGCAATCTCTTCCTTAAAAATCTACTAGTGAATTATTCTCCTTCCTAAAAATATTTCTGAAAATATTGATTTGAACAAAGCTATCTTTTATCTAAAAGGAATAGAACAAAATACAGGACTGAATCAGACTTGCTTGAGTGAACTGTAACATTCTTGCAAAGCATACCAGAATTATCAGATCACTAGGAGAACTCTACTCGAGTGTGGTAGTATGAAAAAGAACTGCATGATAGAATTTGATAAACCAAGTTTTCAAGGCCATTCCAAGACACTTAAAAAGTGATCTCTCCCAGCTATGCTCACTCTATGCTTAAACAGTTTTAATACATTTTTTCATAACTAAGGGGTTTTTTAATCAAAAAGTATCGTATAGGATCCTCATGAAAGTGAGATGTTTTTCTCATAAGATTAGTCCTACTAGCAAAATTTAAAAAAGTTGGTAAACACGGGGTGGGGAGAGGAACACGTTAATATATATATTATTCAGGCTGAACAAAGGAAGGGTCTTTTTGTTTCCTTGCAGAAGATGGTGGGGGATAGAGAGTTGTTTGTTTATGAATTGGTCAGAAAGGACATTTCACAGAATTCACCATAAAAAGGTGCAAAGTGAAAACTAATGTGGAAAAGCACGGAATAGAAAGATGCTTCACCACTGAAGCTCCTGATACCACCATATGTTGCATGACCTCACACACAGAGTGTGAATTTCATGTGCAATATAGGTGAATCTCATCTTACGTGGGGGTTCCGTTCTGCAGTTAGTGCGTAAAGCGAAAACCGCATATAGTCAAAATTACATTGAGTTGAATGGCACGCGGAATCGCCCGCACTACAGGTACAGTATTAAAATTGTTATTTTTCTCTTTTTTTGTTTTTGTTTTTGCCGACCGCGTAAAGCTAAAATCGCGCATGTTAAATGCGTGTAAAATGTGACAGACCTGTACAACATTATATAAAGAAACAGGCAATTTGAGGCCAGGACTTCCCTATATCCTTCCTGTGAATAAATAGCTCTCTCACAGTGAACACAGTTCTCGAAGACCAGGATCAACTTCCCACTGGAGTAAACAGTGAAACTCTTGTTGACTGAAATGATACAAGATCAAATCTTAATTGAATTAGTATATGTGGTTATTCCAGAGCCACACTTTTTTTGCAGGCACCAATTAAGATCAAGAGGTGCAGGGGGTAAGGTGATGCTGTAGGACAGGGAGCATATAATCTCATCACTCTTTTTGCTGTTCAAGAAATAGAGGCCTGATTCTGTGCCCACTGCTGCCAATGGCAAAAGCCTCTTTAAGACCAACGGCAACAGAATCTGTTGTGTATATCTGCACATACTGTTTCATGATAATCAGACTTTACTTGCTTGCAAAATGACAAATCTTGCAGCTCTTAGTCCCTTACACAGGTAAGGCTCCCATTAAAGACAATGAGGGTTTTGTCTTGCGTAGAATTTGGCTAAGAAACTTATGTGAAGTGTGATGAAGTCTGGAGCTTGATCCTCATTTTCATATTCCCTGTGCCATGCTAGCAAAGGATAAGGAGGGCCTCCATAATGGACTGACTAATGCTACCTCATACTGGATAAAATGTCAGACCTGCTCAAATGCTAATCCTCAGTTGGCATCATCATGCCTTAGTATTACTGAGACTAATAGATATCTTCCTTTAACTCAAACTGCAGAAGCAGAAGGCTCTTTGGACTACTGTTCCCTATGTGGTGTGTGCAGTTTAACTGCTAGCTATTATTTCTGTAATGATGAAGAAATATATAATGTATAATAATCTGCAATTATGTTATAGTGTATAACCATGCATTTATCTAATTCAGAGGTTCCCAAACTTGGTTCGTGGTTTGTTCAGGGTAAGCCCCTGGCAGGCCGTGAGACACTTTGTTTACCTGAGCGTCCTCTGGTACGTCTGCTCGCAGCTCCCAGTGGCCATGGTTCACCGTTCCGCAACTCCCATTGGCCAGGAATGGCAAACCGCGGTCACTGGGAGTTGCGAGCGGCCATACCCGTGGACACTCAGGTAAACAAAGCGTCTCACGGCCCGCCAGGAGCTTACCCTGAGCAAGCCACAAACCAAGTTTGGGAACCCCTGATCTAATTGAATGTTAGACATGAAGCATCATATATTTGTGTTAATATATCATTTCTGATTCTGATACAACTTTTTTGTTCCTAATCTTTAATAACAAAGAATTAAATTCTAAAAACACTTGGAGAGAAGTCAGTTTTTGATAAATGTTTGTCGTCTTCTTTAAAGTAATAGATTATGACTTACAAAAAGCCCTGCAGAAGCTGTACATAATATTTGCAATTTCCCCATTTTTCGTGTAGCTATATTGACGCTATAAATGTTGTCCTAACATGGAATGTAATTTCAAATCCCATGTCATACCAATGATCTAAAGCTTTGAGATCTTAATACGAACATTAGTTAAGCCTCATATGTCTGTGGGAAGTAGTTATAATACATAGTATTATGCCCATTTTATAAAAGAGGGAATTAAAGTACAGAGGAGTTAAGTGACTTGACCCAGGCTACACAGTGAACTGGTGGCAATATCCAGCATAGAACTCATCAGTCATATTCCCTGTCCCCTTTTCTAACTACTAGCTAGACTTATGTTGCATGAACAATTATATCAATGCCTGGCTGATCGTCAGAGAAGTCCCATGAGCAAAAAAAAAAAAAAAAGAAAAAGAAAATAACACAGTAAGGTAGTTTGACACTTTTTTCAAAATTTGTTTCTCAGGGACTTTTTTTTTTTTAATCCTAACATGAAAAGATGTAAAATTTGGTGCCATGAGGATTCTTTTGTTTTTGTTTTGCATTTGTGAACATACATGTCTGATTTACATGGTATACATGTTTGGAATTTCTATGTACTCCTGATTGTCCTTTTAGATAAAATTTCTAAGTAGCTTGTCCTCTGCTTTCCTTCTAGTTGGAGATATAAAATTGCATCAGAGTCTCAAGGGGTTTCTGGAGATAGAGTATGAGTGTTCTCTTCAATAAAGGACTATCTGTAACAGTGAAGAGAATCCATAGCTGCCATCTTTGTTGATCACAAATATTTGTTTAAAATTGTTTAAGGGCCTGATTTTTAAAGCCTCTTTACACCATGCTGGCAGCATAAAGGGTGTCTGACTTTACACACACTTTAAATTCCCTTTCTCATCCAGAGTGGTGTAAAGAGGGCTGAAACTCAATGAGAATCAGGCCATACATTTTTAGCAAATGTCAGAACCCTCCTTAATTTCAGGAGGCTGTTATGTGAAGCAACATATATTTAAAAAACAAAACAACCCAGTACTATTATATGTTCAATCTAAAGAGTATTCATACTTGACTACTCTTTAGCTTGAGCCTTTTGTGGATGACTGAATGAACACTACTGTAATACAGAATGATGTGCTTTGAAACAGCATGAAAAAGGAAAGACGTGTGACAGCGTTGATCCATAGCACACAGTGATCCAGAGTTAGAAAAGGAATGCTATAGAATTTTTCAAGATTAATGGAGAAATCTCCTGATAAATTTGAGCCTTAATTACCTGTCCCTGGTCACAGGTGTTCTCTCTTACTGCAGGGATTATCCGTTGACCTTTTCTTTTCTTTTCTTTTCTCCAGCTCAAACTACAATTCCCATTTTAGGGTTAATACAGATTCTGACCTGTACCAACAGGAAAATGAAATTAATCATTCAGGATAGATTTCAGACTATGGAATATGCATAGTTGCTCATAATGCCAGTCACCTTAGAAGTGAGCAAGGTGGTAGAAATGGAGTTTGAAGGAAAATAAAAACAAAAGAAAATCACATAATGAAAACGAAGAAACCCACCCACAGTTTGCCTGTTTTTTCTCTTGTCTGAACTTCACCTGCTCCAATTTCGGAGAATCTTTGAGCTGTATGTCTTTAATAGACACAAGTCCAAAATATACACCTGTGGGAGAAAATTATGAGTTTTATTTTATTTTTTTCAAATTCAAAGATGCTTATCCAAATCCCAAATTATCAACATTCATCCAAATCTGAATATTCCATCCTAACCTTGTCTCAGCTTTACCTCATGGGAGCCATTCATATAGTTCCCTGTCCATTTCTTAAAGTGTTTGTGGGAAGCAAACTCACAGTCAACAGTTATGCCTCTCCCTGATGGAGAAACAAATGGTTTGTTTTTTGTTTGAGTCTCTGAGCAATTAAACAGATGATAAGTAATATAACTGCATTGTGCTAGTTTAAGTAGAGGTACCATTGACTTTTAATAATTTTAAGCAGGGCATTTGGATTTCAAACCAGTGATAGAATTTCATTACTTGGAATATTAGGTTTATATTTAATAACAAATAAACTGGTATAATGGTACATAAATATAAATATTGTACTACTATATGTAATAAGGCATTTGGAACAGAGTGGCTTGCCCCTGAACCAGGAGTAAAATAACCCTGATTACAGGATGAGTCCCACCTGAGAGGAATCAGCTGACTCCAGTACAAAAGAAACAAAATGGCACAATGAAGGGGGAAGCCCAGAAAACTGCAGCTATGTCTGAAGATGCTGAAAGGAGCAAGGAGGCTCCTGCAGGACTGTAAGTCATCAGGGGAAAGACTCAAGAAGCAGGAGAGGGAGAGACTGCAAAGGCCCTGCTGGAAAGGCCTGTGGAGAAGAACAAACTCTAGGCAGAAGATGATGGGGAGGAAAAGTCCCTCAGGGAGGTGAGGCTGTGCCCAGGGAAACTGGGATGATGACTGTGAGTTTGTGTTCTATTTTTGGAAGACCTTGTGTTATTTTGGACTATTGGGAGAAAGATACTGACCTGGGGTTGGGGGCCTAGAATGAGTTATTAAAGGGTCCTGATGAGGGGGAAAACAGAGGCAGGATGCTGCACAGTGACTGCAGGCCAAAAGAGGGCATTTGGGAGGTATCTGCTTGTGCTAATATTTTATGCTACACTAGATAATGGTGCAGGGACTTTATGAAATACAGAGAAGAACATTTGAGGTACAATGAACAACATTGCAGTAAATTGATTGTTTTCTGGGTAGCAGATATTCTATAACCAAAGAAAGGAGTGGAAATGGGTAGTATATAGAATTAATTTGGTTGTATCATCTCTGGATCAATATACTTTTTTCCAGTGAAAATTAATGAGATTTAGATCAGTAGTTACAACATGTAGCAATTCGTTGTTAATGTTTAGCTCATGGGGGGAAACAAAAACAAGCTCTTTCATAATGACAAAGGCTAATGAAGATTTTACTTTCAACTTATATATTTAGGTTGGGATTTTAAAAGAGCCTAGGTGAGTTAAGTGCTTGAATGCCAGTGGGAATTGGATACATCACTTACTTGGCTTTCCTTGACAATCCCAGCCTAAAAAGCTGTCTGTTTTGTTTTAGCTTCATTGACAGACAACTGTGGACCAGTCTGAGAACATGATAGCAGTCCACAAATATCTGAAAGAGCTGAACACTATGAAATGGGAGGGTGGTTTTCCGGGACTCTTAGAAGTAATAGGGTAACATAACAAAAGGGAAAACTTAGGTTAAATATAAGGGAAATGTTCTTTGACAGTGAGAGGTTTTGAGCTGTAGGAAAGTCTCCAAAGGGAACTGGTAAAATCTCACTGCTTAATACTCTTGAAACTAGGCTGCAGAACTGGAGAAAACAACAGGAAGCTGTACTATAGAGAACAATTCCCCATATGTAAGGGAATTGACTGAATAATAAGGTTCTTTCTCCCCATTTCCAACCTTTACAATTGTATTTAGTTTTAAATAGTGTTTGTCAGTATTTGTGTATAAGATTTCTGCAGACCTGCTATAGTTCCCATTACTGGTTTTATTAGCTAAGCTTTGGAAATCGGTGTCTAGCCCAGCAAAAATCTACATGTTGTTAAGTATAGCAGTAGAATAAGTATCTCAAATATTTTCTAGTATGCAGTGTCTGTATAGTAAATGGTAGCTGTGTCCTTGGGGAGAAAAATGCTCTAATAAAAGTATAGTGAAATCTATACTCCCATAGATTTTACTATTAAGCTAAGGTATCATAATGCTTTTGATAATAAAATTCTGGCATAGTAATTGAAGAAATATATTTATTTTAAAAAAGTATGGTTAAAAGGGACTAGATTTTGCAAAATGGAAAAATGTGTGCCTTAGAATAAGGTTCAATATTACTTAATTTATATTACACTAGTTTGTGGCAAGGGTGAGGGGTGTTTCTGGTGACTGGAATTCCATAAGTAGCACAAATAGCCTGACTATTATCCATCTTTTACCAGTTTTATATTGGTGTGACTCCACTGACATTTGATTTACATAGTAATCAAAATCAATTATGTTTAGGTGCAGATTTATTTACAAGTACAGACAGTAAGATTTGTTTTTATAATTAAATATAAACTATATACAAAACAGCTACTTACAAACAGCCTGAGGTCAAACTATAATTACAAAATAGTCAAATTATAGACCAACCAAAAGTGACTTTCCAGTAGCAAATCTCTATCAACTACAGCAACTTTATGCTGCAGAGTTAGAGTCCTTACCTCCACCTGCAAGGAAAAGATTAAATAGCTAAGGAGGCGGGAATAGACTTTTGTTTAACAAGATGTACCTAAACTACACTTTCACTCATTTCCCCTATGGAGACCCTTTCAAAAACAGCAGGTGGGGAAAAAAGATGAGAGCTTTTTTAATCTACTATGTTATACTTCTAGTAGTTATTCATTTACTCTCCTCCCCAATAGTGATGGAAGCTTACAAACTTAGCTGAGCAATGTTTTCATGAAGGTGGCTTATGCGAGTGCTCAGTTACACTGCTGATGCTCATTGCAGTAGAATTCATGCCATGAAGCCCAGGCTACAGAAGACAACACATTACTTTTGTTTGTGGAATCCTGACCAAATCCCTTTTGCCATCTTCTGACTGGTGGAACACACGTGTACACAGAAGTATGTTGAGATTACACAGTGTAGACTATACTGAATTGATGGTTCTACTAGGCACCCAGTATCCTAGTAGTATCCTAGCACTGGAGTCTGTTTAATGGCAAATGGCATCTGTCCAGATTTCCAGCCTATTGCAATGCACAGGAACCAATTAATGAAGTAATGTTTTGTAGGGAGAAATTTCTCTCCCACACAACCACCATTACTGCTATCATGTGTCCAAAGGCCTGATAGGCCATGGATCTAGAGTAGTTTCCCTGCATGGGGGAGGTGCCTGTATGTGAGGAACCTGTCCAGCAGAATGGGCACATCCACTGTGCAACACAGAGATGAGCATGGAGGAGTAATTTGAGGGAGGGGCATGATAAGAAGATCAACAGCTATGTCAGTCCACCAGCTAAACCCACCAGTTTAGGGGATGCACAACTACCAGATAGGTTAGTATATCCAATGAGATGCAGAGTTATTCTGCCTATGCTTCATGATCTGGAAAGGCTCATTTCATCCCTCAGGAAGCTTCAAGTCTACACCAAACCTGTTTAATCAGAGAAGCATTTAGTGTTGATGCTAATAAATCACATAGGGTATAATAAAGTTGTGGCATTTACAAATCTGTTTTCCAAGTAATGATTCCTTAAATGTAAGAAATCTACCTCCCTGTTTTTTATGGAACAAGATGCTGAGACAATTCAAGATGGAAGCTCTTACAGAATGTGAGAGTTGCTTGACTTTCTTGTAGAGACTTTGCATCATTTTCTCCACTGATGAAAATCAGCATAACTTCATTGAAATCAATGGATCAATCCCTTTGTATTTGTTTCTTTGTGTATCCTTAATGTATAATAGATCTAGGCTGAAAGTCCAGGTTTTGCTGTTTGTTTGTTTTGTACACAAACTCACTCCCCATCAAATACCGCAAAAAAAATAAGTCTGAGTCAAGTAAATTAGTATTCAAGCTGAGGTGCAATATTCTTCCCTCAGAAATTACTCAGATTTTTTTTAATGTTTGGGTGCAGGGTACATTTTAAGTCTTTTGTCTGAGGAGACAAACTTTTGGATATGTGGCAGAAAGGTTTAAGTTCATGGAATATGCCAGATACTTCCAGCTAATGAGACACACTCAATTTTTCCTCCCCACCACCTTTGAAAATGATATTTGACATTTCTTCAGCAACTTGAAAAGGGTCAAGAGTGCTTTCTTTTCAGATGGCAACTCCAGCTTGACAATTTTCAGTTAGTTTTAGGTTATTTTCAGTTCTGGTGTTAAGGCTGACACATTTTAGACATGGCCAATATTTTCCACATAATGAGATGTGGCCAGCATTTTTCAGTTAGTAAAAAAAACCAAAACAGTTTGACTGTGTCTTAACAAGCTGTGGCTGGAGGTTGATTTTTTTTTTTATTATAAGATGTGATTGACTTTCCCAGTCACGTAAGTGAGGTCAATTTTTTGCACATTGAGATGAGGGAGACCTTGTTTAGAAGGATGTCATGACATTTGGTGTTCAGAGAAACCCCAAGTCAGCTGTGTAATTGTTTCCAAGCACTAAGAACATAGGAACGGCTATACTGGATCAGACAAAGGTCCACCTAGCCCAGTATCCTGTCTTCCGACAGTGGCCAATGCCAGGAGCCCTAGAGGGAATGAACAGACCAGGTAATCATCAAGTGATCCATTCCTAGCACAGAGGTTCCCAAACAGCCTCCTGCGTGTGCTTATTGGTCTCAACCAACAGCAGGGTCCCATTGTGCTAGGCACTGCGCACGTGCATAGTAATGAACAGTCCCTGTTTAAAGAGTGTATAATCTAAATAATTAGACAAGACAGACAACAAAGGGTGGGGATATATAATTCCTATTTTACAGATGCAGATGGAGAGCACAGAGTTTGTCACTGGTCTAAGGTCACACAGGAAATCTGTGGGAAATATGGGAAGTCATCCAGATGTCCTTAGTCCACTCATATGAGTTAATTAAAACAATATCCTTCTTCCCAAATACTAACATTATTATTTATTTGTATTACACCAGTACCAAGAGACCCCAATTGAATCATCAGTACTTTCCATAAAATTAGCCTGGACACCGTCTTCTCTTTGTAATACTTTAGGATATGATCTTTTGTTGACAGTGAGGAGCTGGATGTGGGTGGGACTATAGAAGAAAAACATATAGTTGTCAAGATGAGAAGAAATGAAGGGTGTGTATGAAGTGGAATAAGGGCAGTCAAAATTTTAAGGTTGGAACATGAGAATACATAAATCTAATTGAGACAATTAGACCATCTGCTCTTGCTTAATCTATATAGCAAGAGCAGATGGTCTTAGTACCCACTGACACCTACAAATAGTCATATTCTATGAATTTCACTGAAGTTTCAGAAATGTTCAAATATTCTATCATTGTGGTCATTATGTAATAAAACAGTGCAGAACTTCTGTATTAAAACCTAGCAAAATTTGTGTTTTTTCTAGAAACCTGACATTTACCCTTTGATCACTTCAAAGATGCACCAAATTATATGAAATTTTCATTGTATATGAACTGAGTTTCAAACACTACCCTCCTTTATGGTTGCTGAGGATGAATATCTGATTTGGAGTGGAAATTGTAAACATGGTGAATTTCACATGCTTTCAACTCTTACATCAAAATTTGGCACTTTGAACTGAGCTTTACTCTGTCAGTTTTCAGATTTGAGACTGAAACTCAAGAAATGCATTTCTGTTTAAAGCAAAGGCAAAAAGGAAAGCACACTGGACCCCCTTTGAGCCTAAAGAGATAACTTTTACACTGCACAGCTCTGTAGGAATTCTTGACAGGGGTGTGGAATGGAGCATTTTATTCTCATCCCATCTCAACATTTAAGAGCAGAATTCTGTTAAGGCATTCTGTTATTTAGAAGGAATACAGATTCTCCTGGGGGCTGGCTTTATGGGGAAGGTAAGGATACAGATTTTAAGATTGCAGCTGTACTGTAATACAGTAAACAGGGGGAAAAATCCTTATCATATTTCCTCCTGCTGAAAATAAATGAT
Organism: Mauremys mutica; assembly: GCF_020497125.1. Classification (NCBI taxonomy): domain Eukaryota; kingdom Metazoa; phylum Chordata; order Testudines; family Geoemydidae; genus Mauremys; species Mauremys mutica. The sequence continues at coordinate 51,024,040 of NC_059079.1, read as the reverse complement.
GAAACATACTTCATTAGGATGAGTAGAGAGAGTCATAGTAAAAAAAGCATTCTGATTGAGCTCCTAACCAATATATTGCCACTGAATACTGCTGGAGAAGCTATTATGTTTAACGTCTGAAAGCTCAGAATTCTGCATAAGCCTTCGGTGCTGAGCAGAATGTGCTGAGCAAGTAACTTTCCTACTGATGATTTCAGCAATATGAGTGATTGCAGAAGTAGCTTGAACTAATAAAAGCTTTCCTTTAAAAAGTAGGTTGTACATTTTTAACATGGAAGTTGCTGTTGTGGAGTATGAAGCTATTATAAAAGGATACGTTCAATAAAATTATATACACAGAGAGAACCAAAAAATTGGCCTGCTGATTCATATAGCAAATTGTCAAAGAAGCCGACTACCTCTAATTGCAAAGTAATTTAGATTCCCTGTGTATTCTGGAGTGGTTTCTATTAGTCTGAGTGTTAACAAGCATCCAAAATGCAGAACAATTTCCCACAGATCTGCAAGCTTGTTTTTTTTAAACACCTCATGAAATACTAGTACGTATTTTAATAGGTGTGATCAGTGGTAAAGTGCGGGTAAACTGAGCCACGTGCTTCCTTCCTAAGGGAAAAAGTTCTAAGAAAAACTGCACCATACTTTTGCCTCACTCCTTAGGAGAGAATGTCAGGTGCATTCTTTAAGGAAAGTAGGAGGTTGGGGCCATTCCCACTGAGTGACTTCTCATCTTGCACAAATGGAGAATAGGTCACTTGCAGTTTCTGGAAGCAGGAAAGAGTAGGCAATAGAGAAACTTCTTCTCATTACACCTTATGGGGCCTTTTGCTCCCATACTTTGCTTCTCTCAGCAAGATGGAACAGAGTTTCCAGTTAACAAACTGTTATGGTACTGTGACTCTTACTTAGAAGCTCAACTCTATTTTAAAAGAATCAAATGTTTGGCCTCCATTCAAGCATGGTTTTACCAGTTCAAACAATTTAATGTTGGTGGAAACAGGTGCACATCAGTGTTAACTGCTTGTTCAAGTGCATGGATTTATGCTGAAGAAATTATTTTCCTAAACTGGGTTTTCATGGTAAGAGTTTGAAAGATGTCTGATTCTGAAGCTTTTGTTGAGTACATCTGGCTATTTAGCCATCTATTTGGACTTCTAACAGCAGTACATAACACCTGAAATGATAAATTAACAGAAGCCTTCCAAGCTGTTTCTTTGCTTCAAGCCTCATTTAGCTCAACCTAGTCACTGTAAAACAAACAATGCATAATTAAAAGGCATCCTCATCCTTACAAAACATATCAAGGTTTCCTGTTAGGAATACATGAAGCAGCCACAACGTGTTTTAGTGGTGGAAGGTGATGATGCAAACTAAAAAATATGAACATGGCTTGAGCAGATAAGACTGGTTGCCTTTTCACTTGGCATCAAAAGAACTGCAGTTCCATCCATTATATAAAATGGTCAAAAGTTTTGTACAGCAGGTAAAGTGTAGTAAAATGGCAGATGACTAAAGCAGTTGGTGCATCTATAAAAACATATTAAAGGCAGATTTTCCTTGGATGTTGTCTATTCAATTTCAAAAACTTTTAGTGATCTCAAGGTTCATCCCCCGACTGCAAATGTACTATGTACTCACCATCACTAAATGGTCATCCAACACTGTAGTAATTGTTCCTGTTTGCAAATCTGCTTTTCCAAACTAACATGGGCAAAGCTTAGCTGAGTTTCAGGTGAACCTGGGCAAAGTTTTACATGAAATGCTCTTCCTCGCCTTATGGTTTTCTGTCATGGTTATGTGAAATTTGACAGTTTAAGATACTTTCTGTGCAAAATGAGGTGGATTTCAATAATTGTGGATGAGAGTTGTTGGTTTGTTTTTATTTGAAACCAGTGGGAGTTTTTGATTTTCAAGAACTTTGAAAATCTGATTATTTTGGTGCCTAATTCGGGATTTAGATTTTTGAGATTAGCCAACTTCATTTGAAAACATTGTTCTTTATCTCTTTCCATCTCAGTTACACACCTTTAAAACTTCAGTGAGATCAAACTAAGTAATACCAGTAATCACTGGGGCACTGTGAAGCTTAGTGTTAAGTGGCTGGAGATCCTTTGGTAAATGCGTGGTGATCCATAATAATAGTCTATAATAATATTGCTATTTTTCTTATTGTCTTAATCACCAGTAATTGAACATTTTTCAAACTTCACTGAAAGTATTTCAAAGTAACATACATAGCAAGTGCACTGCAAGTTTTAAAAGTACAAGACATACCTAAGGATAATCAACCTTGTTGTTTGTTTTCTGTATGTTCTGCCAATATTAGAGTGAACAGCTTCAATTTATTTTCCGTAACCTCTTTTTGAGTTGCAGTGACCTGATTAAAGTCTATTGCCTTTGCTTGCTGATAAGAGGTTTGACCTAAGAGAGCATGGCCTCTACCAAAAGGGTGCAGAGGAATATATTGGTCTAAAGTACACAGTACTGATGTTTTTGAGTGATAAATATAGAGTGTGGTTATCTAAAATTAAGTCATGGACACAGCTTTCTGGGCAGTTAAGTATTTTAAGTATCTCAGAAGTGATAGGTAGGAAGACTGGTTGACCACATGCAGTTTCAAACCTTTCATTTTAAACAAGCTGCTCTTTATTCTGCTTTATATAACCCTAACCAACAGCCGAAGTTTGCAAATCTGAATGGTTCATGTTCACTGAGGTTTCACCAAAAATTTAGGGTCAGATCCTCAGCTACTGCAATTAGCATAGCTCCACTGCCTTCACTTGGTTTCACCTTTTTTCTCAGTACCTCTCCTCACACTCCCTTCACCCCATGCTTTGAGTCTTGAATTCAGACAACTGCAAACACTGAAAGCAAGGTACATTCAAAAACATTGAAATGATGTGAAACTGCCAAATGTAAGTCAATGGGAGCAGCGGGTACATGGCATCTCTAAAAATCAGGCCACTTCAAGCCATATTTAAGCACTTCATTGTTCCTGGTCCTTAAGCTAATATATATCTGGGAGAGAAAGAAGGAAAATACAATCAATCTCCAGCCATGTCCTGTGGTGCAACTCTGTACACCTTCAATGCAGAACTGAGCTTCATAGGCATAATCTAACTTTGGGCAGGGGTGGCTCCAGACATTTCGCCGCCCCAAGCATGGCGGCATGCCGCGGGGGGCACAGGTGTGCCTGCGGAGGGTCCGCTGGTCCTGGGCCTCCACCAAAGCCGCGGGACCAGCGGACCCTCTGTAGGCATGCTGCCAAACGCAGCCTGCCTGCCGCCCTCCCGGCGAGCGGCAGTGCGCCCCCCCCCTGGCATGCCGCCCCAAGCATGTGCTTGGCATGCTGGGGCCTGGAGCCGCCCCTGACTTTGGGGAATTAAGTACCTAATTTTAGGCATCTATGTTTGAAAGCGTTGAGCCGAGTGTCTTATCCAGTATCGTATACACAGCAAAACAAAGGTCTTCTCATTCCTAGTCCTGTGTTTCTCCAAATTAAAAAGTGCCATAGACACAGCAGAACTGGTCTAGCTTTGTGTGTGAGGAATCTGCACTCTGTATGATGTGAGGCACAGTTCTGTACAGGCATCTTAGTCCCAGGCATGTAGAGAAAGAGGAGGCAGTGAATCCAGAACCATCACAAATCCACCAGTCATTCTTAATGCAGAGGATAAAACGCAGTAGGAGCAGAAATAACTGCAACCTAAAGGCTGCAATGAAGATCTCTGGGTTGTTCCACAACTGCATTATGGCCTGAGAGGGGAGGCTTTTTTGCATTATACTCTTTATGCTATTTTAAAACAGGCTAAAGATAGTCACCATCTGCCTCTCTGTGTGGATGGGCACAGCAAATATATCTGTAGCTTGGCACATACTGTAATTGACTTGGCTACCTTATGTTTGGTTCATAGCACTTTTATTTGCCTCCTGTTAATTTTGTTGTTTTCAAAAACAATGGACTCAAACATTCTCCTTTAAACAGGAGCACTGTTTGTTTGTTTTATTTTTTTCTCCCAGAATTTTTCATCCCTAAATAGGACTGTTCAGCATGAGAGCTATCTGCATTTGTTTCAAGAATTTTAATCATAAACCCGAGCTCCACCAATCTAACCTCAGTAGTCCTTAAGGAGAGGGAGATTTAAAAAAAAAAAAACTATCTGAACCTGGAAATTCCTATTTTTAGCAGAGCTTTGAGATTGACAATCAACACCAAGAACATATTTCTAAAAGCAAACTCTGCCCATTTTTGCCCTGTTTTACTGCTTAGAAAGTTTTCATGCAAGAAGCATTTCTCAGCAGGAATAAACTCTGAAGTGTTTCAGGAAAATAAAAGGTTGTAATTAAAATGGGTATTTCTAAGCCTGCTGGGAGAGGATAGTCAGCTTGCTGAAAGGAAGAAGTAAAAAGAAACGTGTCCTATTATTAGAGATACTGGCAGCTGTTAGTGATTTTCAACAGTATCAAAAGGGACTGAAAAACACTCTTCATCAGCTTAAATAACTATTGAAAAGTGTTGTGATTAAGAAAGGCATTGGATTAGGACTCAACAGATTTGTGTTCCATTTTCAACTTTGCCACAAACTTCCTTTGTGAGCTTGAATAGGTTTTATAATCTTTCTGTGCCTCAGTTCCACATCTGTAAAATAGGGATAATAATAATTCCTTTATTTCACCCTTTGTCCTGTCTATTCAGTATGTAAGCCCTCTGCAGGAGGGACTGTCTCTTACTATGTATGTGCTGTGCCTAGCACAATAGTGCCTCATCTTTGTTGTGGGCCTCTTAGCACTCTTGTAATTCTAATAACATAATTTTATACAGTAACAATTGTTTTGACATATTACACACTAAAAATGTCTTCTGGTTCCTGCTTTAATCCGTTCAGTGTCATTTTACTGGTATAGGGAGCGGACATGCCAAACCTGCGGGAAAAAATGCAGAAATTGGGCTTGGTTTTGGCTTGATTGGCTTGTGAGTTGATTGTTGGTTATTTTTTTGGCTTGTAGCTCATTGCTTGTTTGGCTTGTAGCATTTTTTTTAATCAGCTCCCAGCAAGCAGGGGGAAAGGGGGAGGGGAGGCAAGGGGCAAGCAGGGACAAGGGGGGAGAGTTGGGGTGCACAGCAGACCCACCACAGTCCCAGACTGCACGCTGGGGGGATCTAGTCACCTAGAGTGTTGGGGTTCTTAGGGACTGGCTTCTTTTGGCCTTGTTTTGAAATGGGATTAGTTTGATTTTTGGCTTATTGTGAATGTCAGGGTGCTTATTTACCATGTGAAAATTGGCAATTGCGACAGGGAGTTGTTTCTATTTGCAGTCAAAATGAATGCACACTGAATTCACTGGAAAGATTCCCACTGACTTTATTGGGTTTTGGATTCAACCTTTAACCTGTGAGTCTGACTCTCCACTGTCTATTCGTAGTGTCATGTTGGGGACTGAGTGAGTCCCAAGGATCTTGATGTGATCTCTGGGCAGCCACATACCTTATTCAAGCTGCTGTGTATGATGGCTTTTATTCCAGCTAAATGAGGGGACAATTAAATGTCCCTTCATTAGTGATATCAGAAACACTGGAAGCCATTGCCCCAAAGTTAGACTGAATACATATGCAGAGGCTGGGATTGATTTGACTGAATACAAATGTAGAGGCTGGGATTGATTTGGTTGCTTTGATATGTGTGTGTCAGTTGGAACAAGAAGAGCTAGGAAACAGGGGAGAGAAACAAAAAAGTCAAAGACATAAAGAAAAACGTGTAGTTTGGCCCTGAGTGAATTCTGAGAGAGAAATTTTAGGGCAGAGTGCTGGCTGGAAAGAGATTTTGAATTATGAACAAGGCAACAGCTGCCTGTTTGAGCTCTACTGTGTCCAGGGAAACAGAACTGCCTGTATATTCCTTATTAACAAATACAGTTGCATCAAAGGAATATCTGGCTCTATCATCAGTTTATCCTGCTAATGCAAACAACCCACAAGGCCCCAAATACCAGCTTACTTCTTGGGCTAAAGGGGTAACCATAGTTAAACGTGCACAAAATGAATGTAAAATACTATTAGTAGTGTAAATGAGTGAAGAGTTCTGATTGGTAGCATTTTACACCATTCCTCTCAAATGATCCTCATGTGAAGGGACATCACTCTTTTTTGTCTTAAAGTTATTTAGTTTCCTCACACATTTAGTGTCCTGTCAGTTTTATTGCTGAAATGAAGAAACCTGAGATAGCGATTATAGAAGAGCTATTCACACTAAATAAAGTGAATCATACCACACTTTGTGTCCTGAATGAATAATTTTTGTGTCCCTCATTTTGGTTCTTTGTCACATGTGTCCTTGGCAGACTCAGAGAGATGTTTTATCTCTATATTGCACAGAGGTAAAAATGTCAATACAAGCTGCAAGCCAGTGCAAAATCAGGGTGTACTAGGTTCCACTTTGTCCAGAAAAGTTCAGGATCTTCCTTAGCTGCAGTGCTATAATAAAATGTTAACTAAACCTCCGCTCACTAGAGAGTTATTCATCTTTTCATTATTAATTGTGCTTTTCATTTCTACAGCTTCTGCCACCTGGGTTCTAAAGAGTATATGAGACATCACTTTTCCACAACAAGGTGCCCACCAAGATTAATGACATTAATCACTAGCTGTAACAGCTTATTCGTGGAAAGTAAGTACTTCTTGCCGTTTGAAATTTCATGCTGCTGGGCTGTAAACAACGAATGGAGTTCTGCCTGAAATGTCTTGACTTCATTGGAATTAAATTAGTAGTTATCTGAAATTTGCTTATCTACTAGACTGGAAGTTATTAAGCCAAATGAATAGGTCCTTCTGAAGGTCAGGGGCTTATCATTGTTAGAAAGCTTTTTTTAAAAAAAAAAATTAAAATAGCAAATAAGAACTGGCCTTTTGATCTTTAAAATCATTTATCAGTTGGGGAAAAAGGGGTTTAGAAATGAGTGGAAAAATCTCTCACTATTTCTTTATCGAGAAAATATATATATCCTTAAAGGGACATTGTTCACATCAAGTAGACAGCCACAACTTAGATTTTTAACTAAAGAGGTGTTGATAAATTATATAGTCAATTGGTTGACCACACTTTAGTTCATTATTTTGTTTTGAAATATACTCAAGAGACCAAATAACCTGTGTCAGTCAGGTTTATTAATATGATACAGGAGAAAAGGTTCTTTACAACAGCAGTCTCTGAAGAACAGTCCCTTGTAGTGATGTCACATTCACCTTACATAGAAGGTGTGCTATCCAAGTTGCATACTTCAGTTGGTATTATTTATATGATTTTACAAGTTATACATTTCTTTACACATGACTAAAATTCAACCCATTAGTTTGTTCCAGTTCCCTAACCTGTTGTTCTGTTCCTTCCTTATATTTGTTTTGGACACCTGGAGCATTCCAGGTACTGATCCCTGCCTTGTACTATGACAGAGTGTGAATGACCTTGATTTTAACAAGTTTCCTATATGTTTGTGCTAAATGCTTATTTCATCAAATGTGAGAAGTTATGGTAGAGGTCGGCAACCTTTCAGAAGTGGTGTGCCGAGTCTTCATTTATTCACTTTAATTTAAGGTTTCGTGTGTCAGTAATACATTTTAATGTTTTTTAGAAGGTCTCGCTCTATAATTCTATACATTATATAACTAAACTATTGCTGTATTCTAAAATAAACAAGGTTTTCAAAATGTTTAAGAAGCTTCATTTAAAATTAAATTAAAATGTTGATCTTACACCGACAGCCTGCTCAGCCCACTCCTGGTCTAGGGTTCTGTTCACCTAGGCCGGCAGCGGGCTGGGCGGGCCTGCGGCCAGGACCCCGGCTGGCAAGGGTCCGGCAGCCAGAACGCCAGACCATCAGCGGGCTAAGCGGCTCAGCCCACTGCCGCTCAGGGGTTCCATCCGCCGGCTCCTGCCAACCAGGATCTTGGCTGCCGGATCTGCTCAGCCCGCTGCCGGTCTGGGGTCCTGGCCTTGCCCACATACAGTGGGTACATACCTTATCCCTGTTTCTGGCCCATTCTCTTCGTCTCTCTGCACTGAGCTGAGGGTGGGAGGGCACTGAGCACAGGGCTGGGGGTGAAGGGTCTGGCCAGGAGCTAGAATGAGGGAGGGGGCTCAGGGTTGGGACAGGTGCTTTGGGTGTGGGGCACTTACTTGGGCAGCTCCCATTTGGTGTGAGGGGTGCAGGTGGGAATGTATGGGGGCGTGCATGAGCTCCCGTTTTGTGCTCAGGGTGGGGGTGGGGATGTGAGGGGTGCAAGAGTCAGGATGTGGGGGGCGGGGGGCGGGAGGAGCAGGGGGCAGAGAAGAGCGGGCCGGGCCGGGCAGGTTTTTTAATGGCACGCTGCTGCCTGTCAGGACTCCAGCAGCTAGCAGCGTGCCATTACAAATTGGCTTGCGTGCCATCTTTGGTACGCATACCATACGTTGCCGACCCCTGAGTTATGGGATACTATCCATAATCCTGTTCACTTATGCTATAGGCCAGTTCAGGCTATATCCCTATACAGTATATGTTTATATGCTAGTCAGCATATATTAGTCACAGGTATTTTAAATATTGTTCATTAGCTAAATCATTCTATGTAAATATTTAAGTTCAACCAGTAAATAGTTTTCCCTTTTTGTTAAGTATTTGTCAATGGTAGTGGCATCTCTAACTCAGTTTTCGGTGGAGTCACTGAAGCCCACCTTGACTGAACATGCATTCATGTCCTGCACCTCTGCTGTTGGGCTGTTTAGCTGTGTACTGCTTTGGCGTTCAGTACTTAAATGCACTCTACGGTACAGACTGCAGCACCACAGCATCTGCCTCTGCATAGATCTCTATGTCTAGAAGATCTGTTCTGTTAAATGAACTGCTGTTGATGGCAGATAAAACTAGGATGAAGATCAGTGAATAGAACAGTAATTATAATTCCTCACTTTCAGTGAAATAGTGTGGCCTGTGGCATAGAGCACAGGACTGAGACTGAGGGGATTTGAGTTCTGTTATGAGCCTGCCTAGTGGCTGACCTTGGGCAAGTCACTTCACTTCTCCATGTCTGATTCCCCATCAGTAAAAAGAGAATAATAATACTGACCTCCTTTGTAAAGTGTCTGGAGATGAAAAGCACTACATAAGAGCTTATTACTGCGAGCACGACAGTGCTCTAATGATAGAACTGCTACTTCTTTAAGGTGTTTGTGACCCAAACATGCTTTCAAGTGCTCAGTAAGACAGCAGGCAGATGGGACAGAAGGAGGTAGCAGTCCCCTGACATAACTATGATGTTACTTTAGTCATATCAGATGTCACTTTGCCAGAGGCACAGATGAAGCTGTTGCTGTTTCACATTTCAAGTTTAGTGATTCTAGCTGCTTCCTTATATACCTTTTCTTGCTGTTTTCTTTATTTTATTCTTATTTCAGTCTCCAATAAATCTATTCCATAGCTAAGGGGTTAAACTTTGGCTCTACTACCTCATTCACAATTGCACACAATTTTTGGATAACCTATTGTTTCTACTTCGAGTGCCGGTCCCTATAAGTATTCACTGTGAATGTATGCATGCTCCGTGAACCTGGGACCAGAAATTCTTCAACAGCAGTGTCTGCTGGTCTACATCTGCATGCTGTACCTCCTCATACTTCTACCCAAAGGCATAAACAGTAGTGTAGACCGACTGCCCCCAGTTGCTTTTCTGACACTTGCAGTCTGGAACAAAAGCTCCTGTATCCCTTTCTTCTCTCTGGTTTTCCTCTAGGAGCTGTAAATTGTAAAAAGTATTCTTAGTTAGTTTAGAGAATGTTAGTTGGAGATTGGGGGGGCTTCCCCTGCTAGTTGCCCCCTTTTCTTTAGGGTGTTGTATCCAGGGTGCCAGGTTTTAAACATCACCTGTCATGCCACAGGGTTTTCCCAGCGAGTGAACCTCAAGAAATTTGTCTGTACTGCCTTGGAGAAATGCACATCCCCTCAAAGCATGGTATCTGCTGCACCTTCCCTTCATGCACCACAAAAGCTCATGATTTCAGGCTCCACAGGCACCTTATGGAGCTTTCTGCCTTGGACCCTCCCTCTCATCCAAAACCATCAGGCAGTTCGCTGTACGTTTCTGGTACCAGTCATTCAAATCTCCTTCAAACACAAGGATTCTGTGAAGTGGAGATATGAAAGAGACACAAACTTCCCCACATAAGTCCTCCACTTCATCCCTTCCTCAGCACCACCAGAGACTTCATACCCTAGAATGGATGCAGTCAGAGCCTGTACAGCAAAGACAATATTGAAGATACTGAGAGCTCTCAGTGCCCTGAAGCCATATATATACAGACCATGAACAATGTCTGTGCCTCAAATGGGCAGGAAGGACCATTCTACCTCTGCTTGCCTGTACTATACACACACTGACCTTCTGTCTCTAAAATTGCATCAGTGGTCCTGACAAAGTCAAGAACTGGGCAACTATCTCAGGCGGGTCCTCAATATGTTTTCCTGGAGGACTTCGTTATCTATGCAGACCTGTAACTTCTGCAGATACAATACTGTTACAGGAAGTCCTCACTCAGTCAACCTAACATTTGCCAATACGGGGGCCTACTGGGAACTGGAGGCTTGGCATCAGTCTCTTTTCCACCCACTTCTGATCTGACGGGTCTGGATACTATGGTATCTCCAGCCTTGATGATGTAATGAGGAGGGCTATTCATCGGATAAATATGAGCCATTACCAATGGTCCCTCCAGCTAGACAATAGGACTATCAGTCCAGTCAAGGCTTCCAGATCCACTCTACCTCCCCACCCACATAAACAGCAATCTGGCCCAGGCATCTATGGTAGCCACCATCAGGACTACTTCCATTCCCCTACTATCAATCATGTCAATCTTATTGGAGTCCATGGAATCCATACTTCTAGGCACCCAAGAATGAGGAACTTGCATTGTGCACCCAGCAATGGACACTACCAGGTGAAGAAACACAATCTCCATGAAAGCAGTTGATGGAGGAAGATCAACCGTACCAACGGATTCACCAGCAGTACTGTACTTGTCCTCTCCAGAAAAGGCATTATCACCAGCCTCTACCTCTTCTCTAGACAATTTAAGCAGTACCAGGACTTCTCAGGATAATTGCAGACACTATCCAGATTCCTTCTGGAGGACATCTGGGATTCAATCAACAAGCTCCCAGACATACTTCAGACTACAGGTCCATCTAAAGTAGCACTTCTAATTTAATGAAGCATTCTGAGAACCTGACAGAGTACTATGGCATACATCTGTGTCCTGTGCCCCAGCCCCAAAGTGGTCTCAGAAATATTACTTTGTTTCCCCCATTCCAAGATAGTGGAATCTTTCTTTCCACCCAAGCCCAAATTCCCTGGTGTTGTATACAGGTGGTTACAGAACAAAGTCAGCTACAGCCCAATTTCACCCCACCAGATATACACCAAGTGACTAGACCTTTTTGGAAGGAAGCTGTTTGCTTTGGCTACCTTAGCATTCTGGATAGCTAACCACCATGCTTTAATATTCAAATTTCATCATCTTTGTTTTCCCTTTTCCCTTTATGCTGCTTTTCCTGGTGAGGGTTGCAGCATCATCATGGAGAGTAGGGAGACCTCCCTTTTCTCAGCAACAGGTTCTAGCTCCTCCTAGGGAATTCGCATGCATTCCCAGACCAGCCAGGAGATATAATCCCTCCAACGTGGCCTGAGTTGGCCTCAGGACCTCCTATCAGTAGGATATGCCCAGTAGAGTTCCAAAGGAAGCCTCCTAGGACACATCCTTATCAGGTGTCCGAGCCACCTCAGCTGGCTCTACTCAATCTGGAGGAGTAACAGCTCTACCCCAAGGTTCTCCCTCCTGAATTGCTGAGCCCCTCATCCTGTCTCAGAGTAGCCCATCCACCCTGCAGAGAAGCCTCATTTACACTGCTTGTGCCTGTGATCTAGTCCTTTTGGTCATTAACCATAGTTCATGACCATAGGTGAGGATGGGGACATATATCGACCTGTAAACTGAGAGCTTCATCCAAGAACTCAGCTCCTGCTTCAGTAGGGTGACTAGACAGCAAGTGTGAAAAATTGGGATTGGGGTGAGGGGTAATAGGTGCCTATATAAAACAAAGCCCCAGATATCGGGACTGTCCCTATAAAATCGGGACATCTGGTCACCCTATGCTTCAGCACCACAGATCAGTACAGCATCCATATCTCTGCCGCTGCCACACCAATCTACCAGTCAATCTTACACTCCTGCTTACCATCACTAGTGAACAAGACTAGATTCTTGAGCTCATCCATGAAGAGCAATGGCTCCTAGCTCACTTGGAGAGAACAATCCAATTTCTTGCAGGATAGGATCATGACCTCCAATTTGGAGGTTCTCATTCTCATCCCAGCCACTTCACACTCTGCACAAAACGTTCATGTGCACACTGGAGATCACAGCCTGAAGAAGCCAGGAGGACATCAAATATGTCTTTTTAAATTACAATAAGCTATTGTAATTTGTGAACCAGCTCCCACAAAAATGCAGACCTCAGTTCCAGGTCATCCTGGATGAGGGAAAGCAAGTTGCACAAACGTCCCTCCAGGAGTCCCTTGTTACAGCCAACACAGCAGCGCATGCTCCATGGCTACCACAATAGTCATGAGAAGAGTGTCATTGATGCAGGAGTCTGGTTTTCCCCAAGAGATCCAGACCACCATTGATGATCTCCCCTTGAGGGTACCAACTTATTAGGCTAAACACTGATGGGTCTCTTCAAAAACTCCTGAGCTACTTCCCACTCTTTGGGTATTTATACTTTGGCACCCAGGAGAAAGTATTCTAGACTGCCTCTACCTCATCATCACCCACTGCCTCAGTCTTTTTTCCAGCAGAGGACATATGAACCTCCCAAGAAGCAGTGAAGTACCAGTGGAGTAAGCACTTATCATCTCCACCACCTCCAGAAAAGACATTTTGAAGTGGCACTCGAGGGTCCACAGCCAGTCTCTCTAATGGCTGCTAGCATCCCATTTGGTGACCAACTGATCATTTTCTTCCTAAAGTAGTGGACCATCATAATGGACAAATTGGTGCTGGGTATTATATAAAAAAGCTACAGTCTAGAATGACTTCCTCCCTCCCCACCTTTTTTTTTCCCATGACATGAAAGGATTCTTAAGAAAGAGGTGTACTCCTTTCTTCAAGTGGGGGCAATAGAATACATTCCATCCTCTCTAAAAGGGAATGACTTGTACTCCAATTACTTCCTCATTCACAAAAAGAACTGGGGTTGGAAACCCATTCTGGACTTGAGACAGTCGAATGTCTTTATATGATACTCAAAGTTCAGAATGACCACTTTGGCCTCTCTAATACCTCAGATGACTGGTTTACAACCCTTGATTTGAAGGAAGTGTATTTTCATTTGGACAGTCACTCTGCTCACAAAAGGTTCCAGCACTTCACAATGAGCCAGGAGCACTTTTAATACAGGGTGCTTCCTTTCTACTTCTCCACAGCCATAAGAGTATTTACAAAAGCCCATGCAGTGGTGGTCACATTACCCCCACAGACAAGGGAAAGCAATATTTCCTTACCCAGAAAAATGGCTGCTCATGGGTTTGTCATGCTAGGAAGTACAAACAACCACCAACACTGCTCTTCAAATTGCCTAGGACTTCAAGTGAATTTAGACAAGTCCATATTAACATCCACACAAACCATACAGTTCATTGAGGCAGCCTTGAACTAAGTCATAGCAAGGGCCTACTTACCTAAGGACTGATTCCTAGCCAGGAGGGATCTCATTGGCCAACTTCATCGCCACATATAGTGGGGTTGCTATACTAACTGCTTACAAATTGTATGTTCACTCATTTTTATCCTATTAGGAGTCATTTGCTGCTTGCTTGGTTTAAAAAAAACAACAACAAAACCCAGCTTCTAATGTTTTCAATGGGCTTCAGCATTTCCTTTTAGCTCTGAGTCTCAGTGCTAGGGAACAATGAGGATGTGGTCTTGGAGGGGGGAAAACTTTGTTAGCAAGCAAAAGTTTGCATTTGGGTTTCAGTACCTCTAAAGCTTCATTTTATTTCAGTACAAAACTCCTATTCAAAATGAAAATGAACAACATCATGAAGGTATTTCCCTCCCCAACACCAGTCCTCCACACCCACACACTATCTTAAACATGGGAAAGAATTGCCAGATTTGAAGGGTTTGCTGTGCCTAGCTTTTCACACAGCAACATTTTCTTTTCCCTAGGTGAATGAGCAAATTGTGGCATCATATCATCTTTAATGCCAGGTGTCTAATTAGAGTTGTTTGTAGAGTATATAAAATAGGATGTGATGGTTAGGAAAAAATGGTGTTGGGGGAAAAATGTGAAAAAGAATATGCTAGAAATATGAGCACAAGTACTTCCCATGGTGGCAGAGACAGTACTGATAAATCTGTATTATTCCAAAAAAACAAAACATAATTAACTTACATTATACTGGCTTGAAAAAAAACCACACCTTTAATATACAGTTTTGTGAAAAAAATCTCATTACAAACTCAGAAATAATGGGGATGGTTTTGTTCACAATGACACAGCCCATGGTAAACCTTAATTCCCTTCCTTTTCACTCCTTTCCATGGGCAAGTAATCTTTCTGGCCTATACCAGCAGTAAACCTCTACCCATTCTATGCCAGCTCAACTGTGCTGTCCAGTGAGTTGGAGGGTGGAGCCAAGGTTCTAATTGTTCCCCACACTCACCTATTCTGTGGCGTAATTAGGCAAGGGAATATGTAACCCTATGTGGTTCTGAAGGCCCAGACCCAAGTTCACATATGGATGGACAGGCATAGTCCAAGTCATATTACATATCAAGATATATAAAATACTAGTCACAACTTGTATCACAAAATAACCTACAAAATCTTGCCTTTGCTCACAGATGTTTAAATACCTATCAGGTAGAAAATAATTCTTCAGTGGACGTTAGGTTGATGATGAACACTATAGAAAATCCTGTGTAAAGTTTTCAGCACAGAAGAGTTTAACTGATTCATCTATGAGCCAGTTTCCTTCTACTTCCCCAAATCTTTCAGAAGCAGACTAGGTTCCCAGTAGGTGTCAGTGCCCTATGGTGCTTTCACAATGTGAGGGAAGTTTGATAACCACTGAAGGGTGTGTGCGTTCTGGGGTGGGGCTGAGGATGAGGGGCTTGGGGTGCAGGAGGTGACTGGGGCAGGATGTTGGGGGGGGTGCAGGCTTAGGGAGGGAGTTTGGGTGTGGGAGGGGACTCTGGGAAGGGGAATGGGGTGCGGGAGAAGGTGTGGGGTCACGGTGGCACTTACCCGCAGCTCCCAGAAAGTGGCCCTGCAGCCCCTAGACGCATGGGCGGCCAGGGAGGCTCCACACCTGCAGCTTCAATTGGTCATGGTTCCTGGCCAATGGGAGCTGCAAAGATGGCCCTCAGGGTAGGGGGCAGCGCATGGAGCCTCCTTGGCTGCCCATGCGTCCAGGGACCGTGGGGCCCTGGTGGCTGCTTCTGGAAGCTGTGCGGAGCTAAGGTAGGCAGGGAGCCTCCCTTAGCCCCAGATCGCAGCTGCGCTGCTGACCAGAGCCACTAGGGTCCCTTTTTGACTGGGCATTCCACTTGAAAACTGGATGCCTGGCAACCAGACACTTGGCAGCCACTCTAACATAAAGTTAGAGAGGGCAAAGGGCTCACAAAAAGACGCTTTAATTATGGAACCATGGCCAGTGCTTCCATTGTAATATTAACAGTGGCCTTTAAAGTGTGAGTTTCATGCTGGTTAAAACTTTAAAATGCCATATTTATCTATTCAATAGATATAACTTCATACAGTTTCTTAATTTCCTTTCTACCCAGTTATGATGGGATGTGTATACCACACATGCCCTGAGAAGCCAACTCTATTACCTGGCTGCACCTGGAGGGAGAGACAGATTTAACTGAGCAGTAGTCCTAGCTGGGGAATGAGCTGGATAGTTCATATAAAAGCAGGAAGTTCCGTGCAGAAGCAGGTTTCAGGGAGGAACTCTGCAGTCACTCTCTGGGTTAGAGTGGAGAGAGCAGGAAGACAGATGGCCCTGGGATCCTCTCCTGAGTAAGGAAGTCTGCAGACAGGCAAAGAAGTCACTGAAGTGGAAGAGGCTCCAGTGGTGAGCCCTGATAAAAGGGCAGGATTTGGTATTCCAGGGAGGCCTCAGTTGAGGAACAGAGTGGGGGGAAGAGGAGGGAAACTCAAGCCCAAGAAGGGCAGAAATTGTTTTAAGTTTATACTTTTGGCTTGGGGTTTTTGTTAGGGGATTCCAGGGAAATCCGTGAGAGTCCTGGCCCTGAGAGGTGGTGCGGGGGGTGGGGAGGGGGGCGCGGGGGAAGGGCTACAACAGGAAGAAGCCCAGGGAAGTAGCAGTCAGTAGTCTGAAGGAGCAGACCTTGGCTCCTGATTTTAGGGTCCCTGGGCTGGAACCCAGTGTTGTGTAGAGGGTAGTGTGATGCCACCGAGAAGGAGATAAGAATGACTGAAAACCCAAGGACAAGTGTTTGCAAGGGCTCCTGGGCCCAGATTTGGGGCTGAAGACCTGATATAAGGACATTAGACCCTTCTTTGTGGGGCTGTTCCCCTGGAATGGGTAGATGTTAATCATGACTTCTCTGAAGGGCTGAGTCAGGGAAGAGGCAGCCCACTGGGAGACCAGAATAGCTGTTAGCAGAGAGTGCCAAAAGGGTGGAGAGCCCCTACACTATGCCTGGCCATAAGGAGGTTCTCCAGTGTGACTGACACACAAAACTACACAGATCACTGTTTAAACACGATTTTTATTTCTGTAGCCTACTTACTCCTACATAGTCTTAAAGTGAAGTAATGATATCAAATTTGTGACATTAGCACTCTCTCCTATGGCAACAGACTGATATCAACAATAGAAAATTAGACTTTCCCTGCAGGATAGAGCAGCAGGAGAAGCAGGATTGCAGAGTGAGGGAAGGCTTTTATTCTAACACAAATAGCTTCAGTAATGACCAGGGTAGAAGCGGAAAATTTCTGGGAGAATAAATTGCCTTTTTTGGTTTTGTTTTAATGTTCTTTTTCAGCTGGCCCTGGCATGATAGTCCCTTCCATACAGAAAGGAAGCAGTCGCTACTGAAATAACATGACTTGCTGATGATTTTTGTTGCATTTCTCCTATAAGCAGGGGCCACAGCATTGGCTTTCACAGAACAACAACAACAACAACAAAAAATACTTGTTGCTGACTGCAATTCTGTAGTGCAAAGAATAAGAAAAGCCAGGCACTTGATTGTGACTGACTCCAATACAGCTTGCATTACTCCTCTGCAGCTGCATTAAGGTTCCCACATATCTTAGGGCCAGCACAGTACTATCTGTGGTACTTCTATGGCTCTGGTCACTGTAGTATCTGAGTGTCTCATGATCTTTTAATGTATTCATTCTCACAACAATCCTGGGAGGTAAGGAAGTACTATTATCTCCATTTTACGGATGAGGAACTGAAACAAAGTGGCAAGCCCAAGGTTATACAGGTAGTCTGTGACAGAGCAAAGAACTGAACCCACGTCTCCCGCATTCTAAGCTGCTGCCCTAGTCACTGGAACATCCTTCCCTTCAGTAGGGTGATGCATCCAATACTCTTCCACCTTCAGGAGTGACTGGAGGGGGTGAGGAATAGGTGGTATTTTGGCTCTGCTGCCAGTGTGCTGGCCAGCACATCTGATCCAGTGCAAGGAGGAGTTTACACTATGGTGACAAAAAGGCTGTAATGAATTACTTCTCTCCCTCCCTCCCTCAGGAACAAAGGGATATCGTTACCAACTCTTCCTTGCATGGTACAGCTATGCATTATCCCATACTCAGAGCAGCAAGCAAAGGTTCAACAGTGCTGTTCAAAATAAGTATACAGCACTTCATATTAGACTTAATATTTTTTAAAAAAAAGGAAATTTTCAGTCTTGCCATTTTGAGACTGACACATTTCTCTTTAGCTATTTTTCTCTACAAGACAGTTGCAGAGCTCCTAGTAATTTTCAGAGCAATGTTAAGGCACACAGGGTTATTGAGAACTGCTTATAGTAATTTTTCTTCTGCCTGAATTTTTGATAACCTGTTTCTTCACTGCATGAAAGGCTCTGATCAGATTTTATATACAATGCTAACCTACTTTTTCAATGGCAAGCACTTCATAGTTGATGTGTTGTAGTATCTTAAAAGAAATGGATCTTCCCATTTGACTCCCTTTCCCAATCAAATTGTGACTTCAGATTATTCATACTGAAAGGGATACGTTTATAATTTTTTTTCTGGTTTACAGTGGTTGTTTTTAAAATTTTGAAAGCCCTAAATATTCTTAGAGAAACCTAAGGAGAAGTGTAGGTTTGATGCCAGATGTTTCTTCAAGCACCTGGAAGCTGTTGAGAGTTGAGTTCAACTGGGATCAGCTGGTCCGGATTTTGTCCGGAGAGGCTGAAGGTAACCACATTAGACATTTAAGCCTTGTCTAGACTAAGATGTGTTGTTGGAGCGCACTAGTGTTAACCTAACACATTCTAGCAAGGTACTGTTTTTTGTAGCCTAGATGCAGCCTATTTTCTGACAGGGCTGTCTTGATAGCTTAGCATGTGCCTAGCATGAGCAATAGGAGACTCAAGCTCTCAGTGCTCAGGCTGCAGGGCTATAAAATTTCAGCCTAGCCCTTGGAGCTCAGACTCTAGTCTTGCACATGCTTAACTTTAAGCAGAAGAGGGTTTCTACTGAAGGAATGGAATTACTTGTGTGTTTAGGTTCCTTACTGAATTGAGCTCTGTTTTTTCCAAGTCAAAGTGATTCTTGTGTGTGTATATATACTCTGTATCTACTTAAGGAACTGTCATAATGAAAGGTGCTGCAGAAACTTAAATCAGTGTTAAATCTCTTGTAAAGTACTTAGGGCGGGGGCAGCAGTTTAGTATAGATGGAAGTCACTAAGGCCTGGTCTACACTAAAAAGGGGGGGAGGAGGGGGGGACAGCTGCTTATTATAGAAGCTTATATTGCCTTTTTAAATCTAAGACTGTAACTCACTTGTGTGTATGTTTCCTGTTTTAACCTTGTAAGTAACTCATTCATTTTCTTAGTTATTACATCTTTAGTTAGTTTATTACAAGATTTGTACTCAAACCTTAAACTAAAGACAATGCCTGTAGCCAATGACCTGAGGTAAGCGACTGGGCCTTTGGTAATGGGAGTACCCTCAATATTGTTGTGATTTTTGGTGTAAAGTGACCATCTGTCACACCGTCCAGCTTGCCTGGGTGTTAAGATAGACTGGAATGCCCAAGGGGACTGTCTGTGACTACATGGGGAGACTGTTATAGTGCTTTAGGAGTTCAACTTGGTCCTGGGTTGATGACTTCTATTTATACAACATACAACCAGTTTGGGTTTTCTGCCCTGATTTTTGACCATCTGCCCTGATGTTGACACTCAGTTGTGAGCCACTCCAGACAATGTAAAAAGCAAGAGTCCTGTGGCACCTTATAGACTACAAATGTATTGGAGCATAAGCTTTCATGGGTGAATACCCACTTCGTCAGATGCAGTGGGTATTCCCCCACGAAAGCTTATGCTCCAATACATTTGTTAGTCTATAAGGTGCCACAGGACTCTTAGTCTGGATCTGTAAAAAGCAACAAACACGGCTACCCCTCTGATTCCAGACAGTGTGGCACTTATTACGAATGAAAGCCCTGTGCACATAAACCATAACCCATGTCCCATAAATATAGTTCAGATAATATATCAATTACAGTAGAGCCCCAGCTCTCTGGTACCCCTCCAGCATCCCTCACCATGTCTCACTCCCAGCCTCTGGTCCTCTCTCTGGCCCTCAGGCATCTCCCTCTGCTGCTCTGAGTCTTCAGCTCTCTGTCTTCTCTGGCAATGGGTTTTTTCCTTAGGAATGGCAGCAGACATAGCCCATCTATTGGCTCCCTAGCCCTTTTCAGCTTCCCAGCAGTGGCACTGGCTCAGGACGGATAGGCAGCTAGACCTTCCACTGGCTTTCTGGTCCTCAGCTCTTTTCAGACTCCTGAAATTCGGTTTTGCTCTTGAAAGTCAACTGGCCAACTCCTCCACTGGCTTCCTCATAATTCCGCCCTCTTTCCAGAGAGGACCTGAAAAGAATTCCCCAGAGATGCCCTCTCTTGATTGCAGCCCTGACACACGTGCGCGCACTCTCTCTCTCTCATCCACCCTTGCCCCCACTTCCTACCACAGGTCTCCCTGATCTTTTACAGCCACAGATGCTGCCCCTCCATCTTCACTGGCCAGGCTGGGAGCATCTGTTTTGGCACAAGGGGCTGGATCTGATTAATTCATTGGGGCCTGCCACCCTATGATAGGGAGTTGATGGTCCACGTGTACAGATCAGCGTGAAAGAAGAAAGGCTACTTCAGAACTTCTCTCAGGGATATTCTTGTATGTAAAATCATGCTGCAAAGGCACCTTTCTATACTCATAGTATTTCAGGGATTTAAAGGTCAAAAAGAGGGGCCAATATAATAATTTCATCTACCCTTCCACATCACAGACAATGTGATATTGTTTCCAAACTGTATGTTTATTGATCACCTTCCAATATTATGACTGTTTTCAAAAAACATTGTCCTGAGAAATCCTGAAGTCATAGATCAGTCTATTGCTATCATACACCGAAATCTCAGTATCTGTCTTTGCAAGATGCAGAAAGTGGAAACACCAAATAAACTGGTCACTTATCTCCAAAATAAGTGTAAACATCACCAGATTTGGAATTTGTGTACATCTGCAGTGGCCTTTTCACCAAGGGCCTCTGAAGAGACCTGCCAGTAAATACATGAAAGACCTCACCCAGTGTCCATTGGAGTCAGTGAAAAGACTTCCATTGACTTTAATAAATGTTGGACTGGGTCGATCCAAAGAAGTTAGGTACCATGTTAATGAAGTCATGTAGTGGTACTTTTGTGGTGTTAAGCCTATGATATGGTGATTAATAGCTCCTTAAACTTGAGCAGGTTCTCTTTCCTGGATCTCTGGCTGCAGGGTTGTTATTCATTAATTCCAGATGAATAGATTATGGAACATGGTGAGGCCAGTGAGCCACGCCCAGCCACATAGCTTAGTGAGCATGATAGTAAATAACCATGCCCAGCACCTAATAATAAAAGAATAAGAAGGAAAATGTGAGTTCTTGGAACAGTAGCCTGATGTTTCAGAAGTTCCTGCAGCTTCCTTGCTGTTAGTTGGAATTGAAATTCCTTAGTATCTCTGAAAATCAGGCCCAAACACTTTGTTTCTTCCTACTAGCTTTTATTAAAAATAATCTACTTAGCTTAACCTAATAACAGGAACAGGTTCAGAGACGGGCTACTAGGATGATCCGAGGAATGGAAAACCTGTCTTATGAAAGGAGACTCAAAGAGCTTGGCTTGTTTAGCCTAACCAAAAGAAGGTTGAGGGGGGATATGATTGCTCTTTATAAATATATCAGAGGGATTAATATTAGGGAGGGAGAGGAATTATTTAAGCTTAGTACCAATGTGGACACAAGAACAAATGGATATAAACTGGACACTAGGAAGTTTAGACTTGAAATTAGATGAAGGTTTCTAACCATTAGAGGAGTGAAGTTCTGGAACAGCCTCCAAGGGGAGTAGTGGGGGCAAAAGACATATCTGGCTTTAAGACTAAGCATGATAAGTTTATGGAAGGGATGGTATGATGGGATAGCCTAACTTTGGCAATTAATTTTGGTCTGTGATGGGATGTTAGATGGGATGGGATCTGAGTTACTGCAGAGAATTCTTTCCTGGGTGCTGGCGGGTGAGTCTTGCCCACATGCTCAGGGTTTAACTGATCGCCATCTTTGGGGTCAGGAAAGAATTTTCCTCTGGGACAGATTGGCAGAGGCCCTGGAGGTTTTTCGCCTTCCTCTGCAGCATGGGGCATGAGTCACTTGCTGGAGGATTATCTGCAGCTTGAGGTCTTCAAACCACAATTTGAAGACTTCAATAACTCAGACATAGGTTAGGGTTTGTTATAGAAGTGGATGGGTAAGATTCTGTGGCCTGCTTTGTGCAGGAGGTCAGACTAGATGATCATAATGGTCCCTTCTGACCTTAAAGTCGATGAGTATATGAGTCTATAACAGAAAGGGATTGTGGGGAATCTACAGTTATATATAACTTACATATATTAAGATCAATAGTAAGTGAGGCAGGAAAAAAGTTGACATTCAAAGACCAAGAAGATATGTTGCAAAACAACTTAGATCCAAAGCATATAGTAACATCAGAAAGATTCAGATTTCACAAGCGTGAAAGTGGGAAAGGGAAAGCATCAGCACATACATAGATAAGGTAAAGAAATTATTGGAACACTGTGATTCCAAATACTTTAAGTAATTCTTTGTGACACATTCAGTGTTGGCGTAAGGAACAACATCCAAAAACGTTTACTTTTAATAGATGAGCTAATGTTTAACCTTCCTCACACACAATGGGCTCTGTTATTAGATATAAATTGAAACTGCAGGTCAGGTATATGCACAGCTGATTCTGTTAGCTGTTGTTTCAGCAGAAATTCAAAGATGTCTATATTAATCTTTGTTATCAATCATCTATGGAGTGTACAAACAATGAGATTTCCTACAGGTACACATGAAATCTGGGATAGACGTGGTACAGAAAAGGAATTAAAGTAAGGAAAAGTATAGAAAGATTAACAATGGGAGAACAAGGTAGGAAGGATTCCTGGAAGATGTGTGATTTGAAGGAGCAGAGGGAGAGGGCACTCGGCAGTGAGATGCAGAGTGAAATTTTATTTGTGCATTTAGTGTTAGTGGAATGGTAATGTAGAAAGATCTTACAGATGTAATAAGGAAGGACATAAACCTGAAGCATGACAGTTTAGGGCTGAAATGTGCTTCAAATGTTTAAAAAAAATAAGGAAAGAAATCAAGCATTGAATGTCTGCTAGGCAGCAACAGAAGAAAGCAATAAAAGAATAGTTAACCAGCTCCTACTTCTGTTTTCTTTGTGATCACAGATAGCCAATCTTTTATGTATAGGGCATGACAGCAGGTTTGTCCATGTTACATTGCTTTTATACACTTCATGACCGTATCACCATTTGGTGTATATCAGTGCTGCTCCATGGATTCCAATGTAAATTTATACTAGTTGAGTATCTGGCACCAGTCTTTTTTTGGGGGGGTGGGCGGGAGAGTCGGGAGGAGGAATTGGGTCTCTACTGCTAAAACAGGACATTGAGTGAATCTCATTTATGAATGTTTCAATGTGCAGGGAAAAGCCACTTGGCCAAAATGTCACAGAAAAGCAAAATTTCAGGAGGTGCAAAAATCACCCCAAATGAAATGTCAAATGGCACATAATTCTGCACTCAAAATATTAGGGTGTTCCTGGAATTAGCCAGACTATATTTGCCCATCCTTAATGAAAAATAGTTTGGTAATTTTTGCTGTTGACTTTGTCCAGGACATGAAGCTCTCAAGAAACAATCAATCCCAAGATCAATTGCTGCATGGATAATTCATAAATTTTATGTTTGCAAGAATATTCCCAGGTAGCTTCCATATAGTATGAAGGGAAGAGGGACTAGTTAAGAAGAGTAGAATGTGTTGCCTTCTGAGGCATGATTTAAAAAGGCCTAGTGAAGTTTCAAAAAATCCATTTAAGGCTCCTGATCCTACAAACTTTTCCATGCATGTTTACATTGAAGCATGCAAATCCCACAGAAATCAGTTGGACTACTTGTGTTCAAAGTCAACTACACGTGTTTGAAGGTTTGTGGTCTAAGTGATGAATTGTTCACATCCTTCTAACTTCCATCTGTTCACATTGGGAAGGGCAGGGATTTCAAAAACAATAAACATTTGTCCCTGAATACTGCATTCAATGTAGATGATGGACACATGATGAGGAAACCAAGAAGTTCTCAGGAAAGAAATGAGGTTTAGGTTTGTAACCCACTAAGCTTTTTAACAACATAGTTTGTCAGTCTGGTATCTTTTTCTGTGCACTATTTTGCCATTTATTTATTTTAATCAACCTTTTTCTGTATTCCTTTCTTAGTCTTTGAATATCAAGTTACTTGGAGTTTGTGCACAAAGAGAAGTTATCGCATTTAAGATTTTGTTTAATTCATGTGATTCTACAAGTCAGTTTTTGTAATCTCACAATGGCTTCCAGGGCAATGAATTATCTTTGGTACCAAAAATTGATACAATTGTATCATCACTGAATGGATCATGCAGTTGAAGATTCACTGTAAATAGAAGAGCTGCTGTGTACCCTTAACATATAAATCATAATGATAATGAAATTATTTTAACAAAACTGATCACCTTAGGTTCACTGGCATCATGCAAGCCATATTGCAGTGCTGATGATACTATTGTATATCATGTTATAATTTTTCTAAGCTTAAATCTAAAGTAGAGGTTCAGGAATATGCATGAGGAGAAAAATATAAATCAAATGTCTTTTTAAAATCAGTTTAATCTAACCTGGGACCACAACACTGAAACGCATTAACTGAAATTGTATGGTTATTGCCTGGTGGCTCAATAAGGCAGAGTAAACTTTAAGTCTGTGTGCCTTATCTGAGAATTTTCATACATTAACATGTTTGAATATCTTTTACATAACCTTAACTCTGAATTTCTTGTGTTCATAATGCTTGTTTTTAAGATAATTACAACATCCCTGTGAAGGTTTTAATCTAAATTACAGCTTTTTACTCTGTCCCATATTAATGTAAATTTTATTGGGGAATTCAGTACAACATTGTGCTGTAAACTGTCTTCTGAAATACCGCTGTCACACTGCTACCAAAACTCTATTGCAATAGAAAATGTTTTATTTTATTGTATTTGTGAAGAAATGAGAAATCAAATGAACTTGAATATTTTGATATTTGGGATGTAAAATCATCCATATAATCAGTGTGCATTTATACTCTGTGAATTCTGGAATATTTACACTAGCAAAATTCAGGCTGTTTAAAAATGTGACATTTCTGGAGATATTCTGAACTGGATCAAGAAGGCATTAGTATCTCTAAATATAAGGTGTTTGTGGGGTGCTGTGTATGAGCATGGGCTTTTTTGGGGAGGGGGGTTGTGGGTTTTTTGTTTTGTTTTCATAAACATTGGTAGAATTTTCTGTTTAATGAAATTAAAAGAAATTGAGTTCTAACAATAAAACATGGGAGTAGCAGTTTTTGCCAGCTAATGAGGTAGTAAGACTCTGCTAGATGCCTGGCTGTGGTCAAAGAGCATACAGCAGACCTCAGGAGATGGTGTCAAATGTGGTTTAAAGCTCACCTGATCCTGGTCTGGCTATGTGGTGGAGTGGTCTCTTCTCCTACCTTAGAGCAGCCAGGAAGGCTGCTGGCCATTAGTCCATTGCCATATTGGCCTCTTACACCAGTGGGTAGCTGGTGTATCAGTGGGCATGACAGAGGCTATAGTCATGTTCCCTGTACTCAAGCTAAGCCTTCTTTACGAGCAGCAAGAGAACATATAATAATTGCTCATGCTGCCTCAATGTCATCAGAGGATCCCTACTGATGGCTTTAGGTCTGCTTTTTACCAACAGCACAGCACAAAATGGCCTGAATACTGAAGAGAATTTGGGACAATGTGACTGAACCATGGATGTGCATTAATACCAAAATGATATATGAATATCATCACACTGAAAACTGAATATGAGATGAAGAGACAACTCATAATGTTACTCACTATTTTATATACCTCATCAAAATTCTGAAGCTTTATGTTGCTGCAAGCTTGCTTGCTTTGGGAAGCTTGCATTGGGAACGCTTCCTCTCTCTCTCTCTCTCTCCCCTCTGACCTGCTGCCTGACCCTTCCTTGAAGCATTCTCTTTTGATGATTTTTAGGTCAAGCTGGATGTTTAAATAGTTCTAAAGACATCACTTTAAACACAAGAATGGAAATGACACATAATGCACCTCAGTCTGAATAAATTAGAAAAACCAAAACGTCATCTCAAGCATGTCATAGTTGACATTGGGCTGCTTTTTGGCTTGCAAGAATTTAGACCTTCCATTTTGGAGAGACACAGCTGTAGCTAGTGAACCTAATTCCATAGGCACAAAACTGGAAGCCTCAGATTTAGCAGCACAATTCCCCATCGGCATTAGTTCAGCAGTAGCCATAATATCCCTTACAGACCAGTACTATTTTGCTGTAAACTTGACTCCCTTTGTTGCCACTGGGGAACTTTCTTCCTCAAAATGTCATCTACCTATTTCCTCTATTGTTGGAGCAGTACTAGTGGCCCAGCTTCATAAAGTTATGCGATTACACTGTAACACAGAAGTCATTCACTTCTGTAGAAATTGGAATACAGCCATCACAGAGGGAATAAAAGCATGAGTTAAGGCTTAAAGCAGTAACAAAAGTATATCATGTACATCTTGAGCATAAAGGGTAAGATACCGTTTGCCCTCTGTGGCATAGTACAGATCATAGTAGAATGCTAATTGCAGTATGACTTCTTTTTAAAGATAAAAGAACATTTTTAAAAACACTTTTTTGTAGAGAACTAATTTCAGGACAAAATAAAAATTCTCATTTTACTATTTAAGCTGTCATATATGAGGCTTTTGTGACACAACATAGCAATTTTCTAGTAATATACTGGTTGTAATTAGATACCTTGGTATTGTTGCTGACAACTATATCAGTTCACTGATATTATGAAAATCAAAATGTGACACTTTATGACAAGATATGACAACTAATGAGGATAATGGAATTTTATGATATATTTCTGCTCATTCTGTCTTAATAATTATCTTTGACACCAGAAGAGTGTGTGTCTACAGAGACTTTTTTCTTACTGCTTAAAGTTTAAAATTAGCATAAAAATTGCCATTAGATTTAAGCAATTACACCTTTGAGTTTTGCTATCGGAAAAGAGGATTTGTTATATTTACCATGGCCAGATTCTGTTTCACTCAGATATAGTAGTATCTTGCTAGGTACGTAATCCCATGGAAACCAGTGGAAATATTTTTGCATTAGAGTTACTATTCAACATAAATACAGGTGGCAGAATCTGACCCAGTCGTATAAATTGTTCAGAGACTAAAATGATTTATTCTATGAATGAATTCTCCTCTGATACTGGAATGAAGAATCTGAACTCATACCCATTGATGGGTTTTAAATTAATGGCAGCCAGGAAAAAAGCAAACAACTGGGTGTCATGGACAACTCAGTGAAAATATCTGACCAATCCACAACAGCAGCTAAAAAAGCAAAATAATAGTAGTGTGCTATAGTAGAAAGAGAGTGTCTAAAGCATGGGGCCCGGTATGAGGCCTAAGGCCTGAACTAAAATGAGCAAAAGTCAGGCCCTATTATAAAGGAAATACCTGCTTGCAGTTTCACTGTCCGATACATGAACTTGGCAAGAACAGGGCTGGCATTATAACACAAGTGCTCCTAGGCACTAAGTATTCATGTAAACACATTCCAGAAGGGTAGTACCAGAACATCCCAGAAGACAATACAGGGAGACACTGATCCCTTCTGAGGATAACAGGGTGATAGATAGAGATGTTCTGATCTGACCAATAGGTATAAAGTAAAGGGTGGTTACTAACTATATCAGAGGAGCAAGCAATATATAACTTTTGTGGTATCAGTGCATAAAAGAGAGGTCAAAGAAGAGGTGTCTGTCTGGCCGAAGTGGGAACTAGTCCATTGTAATGGGCATGTGTGTGTTACTGTAACCATTCACCAGGGCACCAGAATCGTGTTTTGTTAACAATAAACTTGGCTGAGCGCCTTTGCCACTGAACTGAGTCTATGGTCTTCTTCAGCAGCTCAATCAAAGTCTGCTATACAGGCTATCTGGCCAGAGCCAGTGCGGCATGCAGAGAGAACAAACACGTAGCCATCAACTTACAACAGGTGCAATATTTAAGGGATAGGGAACAGCACTGAAGCTATTAGAATATATCGGTAAAGTCACCTTATTCTGCGTATTGTTTCATGAATAAGAGAGATGCGGGGGGGGGGGGGGCAGGGATAGAGCAGAGGCATGGCAAGACTTCAATATCTCTCAGAAGTAGGGAGCTGGATGACAAACAATGTTTTTAAACATAAGCTAAGATAAAACTGAAATACTGGCATTTGATACCAAATACTTGTTAAATTATTTTCCTTTATGATTCTGCTGTCTATTGGGTGCAGCCTTGCTTCAATTTAATCTGTTAAGAAGGGTGTTGTCCTTGATTCTGGGTACTCTGTGCAGGAACACATTTAATCTGTCTTGAAATGTGTTCTCCATCGCTGTCCTTAGGAACATTGTTGGAGTATATTCTTTTTTTTTTTTTCCTCTCAGGCATCTGTGGAAATGCTAGCCCACAACAGTGGATTTGAAGCTGGACTATTGCAATTCTATTTGCTGAGCTCAAGGTACAGTCAGAATATGGTGCACATCTTGTATACTATTCAATTCCTATAAGAGGCTCCTTTCTGATTCTAATTAACTCAATATATTCTTGAGGTGCTTGAACAGGATGCCTGTAGAGAGTCCCCAGTATTTTAGGGAACAAAACCAGCATGTTTTACTTGCTGTGTATGGCAAGTGCATGTCTGTTGTTCATGAGTATTCCTGTTGCTGTTGGCCACTTGTAAAAATAGGAAACTTCTGGGATTCTGGAACAAAATTTACCTCAAATAATTTCTCATCTAAAAATTTATTCCAGAAATGAGTTATTCAGTATTTGCTGTTGGTTTTCCATTAGTCTTCTGTTTTTAAATGTTGCCTAGCCACGTATGGAGCAGATAACCTAAGTCAAATTATGATGTCAGCCACACAACATAAATAATGAACAGAAAATAGCTCCAGTGAGTACTCTGTGAGAAACCTACAACTGGAATATTGTTGGTCCATGCTATTCAGTTGAAAACTTGGTTTGTCTTCTCTCATTTCTTCTCTGTTCTTTCTTATCTTTTTGTTATGTCAAGCCAAAAAATAGCTCTCCATTGCCAGATTGCTCTCTTAAATGTTTTACAGTACAGCTAATCACATGTATGGCTGCTGTAAACCTAATAAATAACAATGATAATTACTGTTTGTGAAAAGGTAACGATTGGCAGGCTTAGGAACATAACTTCCTCTATTTATCCACAGAAAGTGTGTGATTTTGACCTTGATGACTCACTAGTAGGACAGACTAATTTGAGGGCTAAAGGGCTAATTGCAATTGCAATTGCCATTAAAGTCAGAATGCAGTGTTGTTGTAGCTGTGTCAGTCCCAGGATATTAGAGACAAGGTGGATGAAGCAATATCTTTTATTGGACCAACTTCTGTTGGTGAGAGAGACAAGCTTACACAGAGCTCTTCTTCAAGTCTGGGAAACTTAATCAGAGTGTCACAGCTAAATACAACATGGAACAGATTGGTTAGCATAAGTAGATAAAACATTTCAGTGGTGAAACCAGACAATTATTACAGTCTTGAATGAGCTCACCAGAAAATGATAAAAGACAAAAACACATCACCTATAAGTGAACCCTTTTTTTTCCCCCACAAAGTGATCACTCTGTGTCTGACCTATAAGTCCTCATCCTCAAAGGAAACCTGCACAAGGTTTTCAAACGACAAGCCTGGGAGCTTAAATTCATAAATCTCCTAGACACTAAAAATCATGGACTGAATAGAGACCTTATGGCTCTGGATTTATGGCTTATTATAATAATATATAACCCACTAACACTTCCTCCTCCCCCAGTGCTTCCCCACCTACTTTTCCTCCCTATGACTCTAGGAGTATTCACCTTGAATGATTCCTTGAAGTATGTGTTAACTGTTTAGCAAAAGTAAACTGTTTAGCATAGTAATCTTCTCCATGTTGTATTTAACTGTGACACTCTTTCCCAAATTTGAAGAAGAGCTCTGCGTAAGCTTGAAAGTTTGTCTGTCTCTCTCACCAACAGAAGTCAGTCCAATAAAATATGTTACCTCATCCCCCTTATCCATTTCTGCGTGGGAGGGGAAAATCTCAATTTTTCATTTTTATTTCCCTCTCCCACAATGTAATATGAGGATCATGATATGGAAAAAAAGTTGAGCACCATTGTTTAAATTATCACTGAGGAATAATATAGGTGTTTTTTTTTTAAAGAGAGGCCACTCCATGCTTCTACTTACTCAACTCGCCCTAATAACTATAGATACTAAAGCTTGTTGTGGAATGGTTGTATCCACTACTGTAGAATGCCACAGCAACAGGAATGTTACTGCACCATATCTGAGCTGTTGGCTAGGAGTCTTTTTCACTTTGGAAGGATTTAATTACTGGTATAGTAGAAAATGGAAAGAGGAAGCAAGGTGAAATCTGCAAAGGGAGCTGTGAATAATGTGGAATTGGCTTAGGAAGTAGGATACTTAGTCTGAGTTATTAATGCTGTTTGGCCAGATGTCTAAAGATTTGTGCACGTGCAAATGGGTGGGGGTGAGTGTATGTGTGCATCTGCTGGTGTAAAACCAAACACAGAAATGCATATAATTTTCAGATGGTGCAATTTGAAGTGTGTATTCATTTAAAGTTGTCCGCATGCAATTGAGACATTATGGGCATGATCTGGAAATTATGGGACTTGAAACTTAAGTCCAGAATTACACATCCCTGTTCAGGTATATGCATCTTAAGCCTGTTTTTTATGTATGTGCAGTTGAGGACTTAGCTGGTAGTGGTTTACATTTCTCCTTCAGAGCAGAAAACCATGAATGGAGCATTAGGGTTGCCAATTTTGCTTGGATCAATTCCTGGAGGTTTCATCACATGACATTACCTTTCATTAAAGATTAAACTTTAATTCCTGGAGCCTCCAGGACAATACTGGAGGCTTGGCTACCCTATGAAGTATAGGTGGCAGGAGTTAATACTCTGATTAGAGGGTTAACAATGGAAGTGGGAGGAGTTTTAAAGAGAGTAGTGTTGTAGTTTGGATTTGTCCTTTTAGCCTCAGTGATCAGCACTGGCATTAGTTCCCATTGAATCAACTTAATAAGGGGACTGAAGACAATAAAATGCCCCCTGTTAAATAAATGGCACCAGCAGGTGATATTCACCTACAGAGTGTATTTATATAGACTGTAATGAATTGTGAAGTATTATGTGATACTTGAAAGGCAACCTACAAAAATTACTTTTATTTACTTAAATAGTGGTTTAGAAAGGAAGTATTTACCAAATGTTGTCACCTGAGAGCCTGGTTCATCAGAAGGGTTTTTTGTTTTATTTTTTCATTTAAAAAATAATAATTTAAAAAACATAGTTTTTTAAAGTATTGTTTTATATAAAAACAAATAGTGCTAGTGGTAATAACTTAGATATTCTGTTATTAGAAAACCACCATATCTATGCAGACAAAAGCACAATTTAATATTTCTGAAAAGTGCCATTTTACCATAAATATAGGGATTTTGTAGTTGTCATTAGAACTATCCATTACTTATCTGAATGTCAAATTCAGTCAATAAGAATGGCATCTGTTCATTAATGTTTCAAAAATGAAATGTTACTGTTTGTTATACCTTTGAGTCAAGATTCTTCTCATCGCTATACATCCTGTTAATTTAATGCCTGTGAACGATGTCAAACTGACAGTCCTAGAGAATGAAGCCTGCTATTAACAAAACAGATATGGCATGAGTAATGGCAGAGCAAACTTCTCCACATTGTTCTATCAAGGTGCCTTAATTCTAACTTGGAGGGACCATCTTTAGGAATGAGTAAGTAGTTCACTCACTATGCACATTCAGTCCTCAGCTCAGATACCACATTGGGAGGGAGAGGGGGCCACATGGGGTCATGTGCCCTCCCTCTCTCCGAATTGCTGCTTGGCTTGTACTGAGTATGCTCAGTTAACATCTGCTGAAGCCACTCTCATCACTCTGCCTCTCCACTATAGGCAGGTATGGGTCATCTCTGCCTTAGAGTATTTGCTGAGACTGCCAGTTGTGAGTGTGTGTGCAGCTGCTTGCATGGAACTGGAAGGAAGCATGGAGTGGCTCAGACAACCCGGAATGCTGGGTTTCTACCAACAAAACCTTGCACAAGCCTGGGAGTAGTGGAAAGGAGTCTCCCACCAAGAGAAATAACACAAACAAGAAGTGAGAGGTTGGTTCAAAGTTCAGAATACCTGAAGAAATATGAGGTCTAACAGGCCACAATAGGCTGGTGGTAAAGGCCATGTCTTACAGTAGCCTATCTACTAGTAACCATTGGCCTCAGCAAGCATGTAAACGCTTGCACAAAAGACACAAAAACAACAGAATTAAAAACAAAAAAGATGTAGCAAGCAATAGACATGCAACATGGAGGAAGGATAAGAGGTTGCAGTGAGGAACACTTTGGAAAGGGCACCAGGAAATCAGTCTGTGTATACATGGCTTGAATGCTAGCTGTAGTTGCAGCATCTCTGTAAATAGTTCTCTTAATAAAGATCTGGTTTAGTTTTAGAAACATGGAGTCCTCTCATTATTCCCACTGCACAGTACATGAACCTATGTGTTTTTCTTTTTATAAGTAAGGGAGTCTCCTATGAACTATACTGAGGTTACCTATAATTTACTTCACAAGACCAGTGCAAAATCTTTTTACTATGTCTAAACCAGTTTATCATAGACTTGAGCTTCATGTGGTGAGTTTTCAGAAACGGAGACATTTCTCAACACACACCTTTATTCAGTACTACTGCCTTGATTTAGGAGCAAGAACTGGTCATGGTAGCAGAACAATCTTTCAGTCATTATTTAGCTAGGTACTCTTCAGTTCCCTTGTACAGATTTTTACTGGTAATTGGTCTCCCAGGAGTGAGAATCTCCTGAGGCAATTATCAAGGAAGATAAACGTACCTGTTACTGAAGTTCTTTGAGTATATTGCCTCAACCAAATGCTGCTAACCTACACCTGTTCCTTGCTGCTTTGGAATCTTCCTGTGGCATTCTGTATTACCAAATATGGTAACAGTCCCTTTCCTCACCTCAAACCAAACAGTTTTGCTGGCTACCATGCTTTCTAGGTCAGCGGTTCTGAGCGCATGGCCCATGGGCCGTATGTGTGTTAAAGGCCAGCCCGCGTGCCTCGGGTCCACCAGCTTCCCAGTTTCCTGGCACGGAGGGGTACGAGCTGCTCTGCTCCCTGGCATGGAGGGGTCCGATCAGTCTGCCCTGCTGCCCTGCATGGTAGGGGTGGGGCTGTTGGCCTGACCCATGTGGGCAGAGTCCGGAGTCGTGGCTGCCGCCCTGCCCTGCAAGCTATGGGGTCCAGGTCCAAGGCAGCCGGCCACCTCGCATGGCAGGGTCTGGGGCAGACAGCTGGCTCTGTGTGGTCCAGGGTGGGCTGCTGGCTGCCCCACGCAGCGAGGGTGGGGTTGGAGCTGCCTCTACCCTGCAGCCCAGGTTACACAGTGTGGGCCAAATATGCAGCCCACAACGTGTAATCCGTCAAGAACCACCGGTCTAGATGGTTCTCAGATTGCCATACTGAGGCTGTGAGCCCAAGAGGGGAACCTATAGGGGTTCCATTCTGGACCTGTTTCAAAGCCCATAGAAGTAAGTGGGAGTCTTTCCATTAAATTCAGTGGACTTTGGATTCGGCCTTGGAGAAGCTTTGATATTGGAGAATAGCCTGCCTTCTTTCCCTCCTTTATAGTCTGATATTATTTTTATTTATTTATTTATTTATATATTGTAAACTAAATTGTGCTCTGTATTTACTATCCTCTTGATTTATTGGTAGTCCTCATTAAGTCATTTAACTGAGTAGTAGGAGTCATCCTACCACTCACCCTTTCCTAATTTTATCAGGGAAGAAAACTATATCCAATTTATGAACAAAACACCATGGAATTTTAATCTTCTCACTCCTAATTTGGATTGGAAGTATTTGTTTTTCAGGGTCTTTTTAAAATTCTGCAGTGCCTGATTGGAGAAAAAGGATTAAAAAAACCAATAATACTGCTTTGGGGATGTATACTTCAATGATAAACAGATGTCATCAATCTGTTGCACTTTAATGAGTTGTAGAGTATGCCTCCCTGAATTAATTATCTCCTGACAAATATTTGCCTGCCATCAGTTTTATTTTTCCATGCTATGTGCTTTATTTTTTAAAAAAAACTTGTATAACAGTGAATAATTATAAAATATAGAAAAGGAGATCAGCACCCTTATGCTTTTTGAATAGCACATTAGCAACAGCATCCTTGAACTGCCTTGTTTGTAGAGCAGCAGCAGTTCCACTTGAAGGACCCTGTTCTCAGAAATTCCATACAGAGTACTAGGCTAAACAAAACATAACAAAAAGATGGATTATATCTTGTGTGAGGAGCAACAGTCTCTATTTCCCTACCCCTTCCAATTCACTCTATTATTTGAGAGAAAAGCATCATTTACAGGGGAACAGAAGTATATGGGCCAACTCTTAGGGTACGTCTACACTACCCACCAGATCGGCGGGTAGCGATCGATCTATCAGGGATCGATTGATCATGTGTAGTGTAGATGTGATAAATCAATCCCCGATCACTCTCCCGTTGACTGCTAAACTCCAGCTTGGTAAGAGGCAGAAGCAAAGTCGACAGGGGAGCCACGGCCGTCAATCCCGCGCTCCAAGGACACGAAGTAAGTAATTCTAAATCGATCTAAGTAGGGTGACCAGATGTCCCGATGTTATCGGGACTGTCCTGATATTTACTTGTTTGTCCTGCATCACGACCGATGTTCAGTCGGGAAGCAGATTGTCCCGATATTTTGCCCTCCAGCACACAGGTGGAGGGCGCTCGTAGAGTTCATTGCAGACCTGGGAAAAGTACTCTGGTCTTCTGAATCCCAGCTCATTGCCCAGTCCACAGGGACATACTGCACTGAACTAGCAGGATATCTCACTTTAGCAAAATCCCTGCTCCATGACAGATTATAGGCAAATAGAATCTATTTATACATGGAAACCCCAAGATTTTCCTCTTTTTTGCCATCACATATTGCACCACCTCCAAAACTCAAACTTTGGAAGTGTACTCTTGCACATTCCTCGTTTCCTGCATTCACATGTAAGGTGTCCTAAAAAGAAATATTGGGACCAACTGGATGGGAAAGGGAAATGCTATTTAGTAACGAGATATGGAACCTTTTACCTTTAGATCATTAGTTCAAAAATAAAACCAGGTCAGTAATGAATGACCAAGAGCCACTATCATCTTATCACTGTTCTCTGGCCTGTAAAAAAGGAGGCTTTTTGTCTGTTGCTTTTTTTGTTTCTAATATTTTACTTTTCACGTAAGCTTCAAAAGGGGCCTAGTAACAAGTGATCTATAAAGGATGAAATCATTCACTATGAGTTTACAAGAAAGTTAAAGCCTGGGAGAGAAAAAGGTACAGCTTTAAGACTGAAATAAAAACATCTGTTTATTCAAGAGAGATGTTTTGAAAGGATAATAATGGAATGTGTGACATTAATTGGAAAGATGGGAGGAGTGGAGAGGGGCTGTGTGGGGAGAAGGAGTACCAACTGGGGATTCAGAGGACCAAGATCTCAATGTTTCATGATCATTAAGGCCCCATTCTAAAACTGGATCCATACGCAGAGACACTAGCACCGACCACACAGCCTTATTAATTTTGTGAATTCAGTGGAATCAGCGCTTCTCACTGGGACTCGTCATATGTGTAAAGTTATTCACAAATGTTGCTGGATTAGTCACTAAATTGTCATGAGTTGGGATTTTGAAAACCATTCAGCATTTGTCTAATGTTGCTTCCATTGAAGTCAGTGGGGGTTTCACCATTCATGTTGGGGGGGGGTGTTGGGCCAACACTAGGCATTTCAAAATGCCATCTACTCTCTCTTTAGTTTCTTCTCATATGAAAGCTTCTTATTACTCATGCCACCTAAGTTGCACTTTTTCTATGGGGCTTTCATTTTAGTATGTTTTTGTGATGAAGTAAATAATAATAATTGGTGTTGTATCCAAGGTGCGGGAGAAGTATCATTTTATATAATGGCATTATGACAGTATTATCTCTAATGCCTTCTTAAATTTAGTTTCTCAGTCACTAGTTCATTTACACTTCACATTGAACAGATCTGTTCCACAATGACATCTAGCTGTTTTTCTTTTCAGTAGTATCACTCAAAGTATATCTTTCCCCAGCCAGGAGTTCTGGTTGTATAATCTAGTCCAAGGCCACTATTCGTTCCTTTTAGCAGTTCATCCCTCTAAGTGGTGCAATTTGTACCATCTTTCCAAAG
Organism: Mauremys mutica; assembly: GCF_020497125.1. Lineage (NCBI taxonomy): Eukaryota > Metazoa > Chordata > Testudines > Geoemydidae > Mauremys > Mauremys mutica. Next base: position 50,987,670 of record NC_059079.1, on the reverse strand, counting down.
CCAAAGTCCTTTCCATGAGGCATACTATTCACATGGCATTCCCTGGACAAATGGCCTAAAAGTTACTCTGAGCCCTGATCCTACCATTACGGATCTGACTACTTTCTCTCCATATGTCCTTAAACTGTGCCACGGGAAATGAGGACAGATTAAAAAGTGATTTTGAGAAAATTGTTTTAAATTCTCTTTTACTTCCAGTATTCGTGCCCTATCTACTATTCCTATAAATAAAGTGATATAACTATACATTTATACTGCCTTGCAAACAGTGGCACCAATACATGCAAACACTTAAGAGCTTGCATAACTCTGATTACATAAATAGTCCTATAGATCACAAATGGAATTACTCACATGACTAAAATTAAGCATATTCAAAAACTATTTGTCAGATCAGGGCGATACAGAAGATTTATTCCAAGCCCCAAAGAGATTATAATTTAAGAAAAATAAGCAAATATTACACAGGTCAGTGCCTAAATTTCAGTAAGGGCAAATGTGGGGATTGTTGATGATCAAGTGTGAAGGATTCCTTTAAGAGGTGGGGTTTTAAGGAACCTTGTAGCAAACTTAAATTTATGAGTAAATATCCAGTACCTGATTCTCCATGGCCCATGATGTGGTGTAGTCATCTCCACTGCAGAGGAGATGTAAATTATTAGTAAAGTTGAATGGTAGTATTTTTCACTCACTTTGTACTGGCATAAATGATCACACATGGTCCAAGTATAACCCACTAGTGAGTGTGTTACAGTGCTCACTCTGCACCTGATCTACGGAGGATAGGAGACTGTTACTGGAGCAGCAAGGAAGCCATGGCTATTTAAATCAAGCTGTATGGCTTATGCTTTTTGATGTGAAGGTCCTCAGTGTGTTGGCCAACATGGCAGCCATTACTCAAGCCAATGAAGAGTTGGGACATCGAAGATTAAGGACAGTACCAAAATGGGCCTGAAATTTCTCCTTTTTTTTTTGGTTAGCTCTTTTTGAGTTAAATCAACAAGACAATCACATTTGCTTAGCATTTTATATTGGAGGCTAAATTGTATCTATAGTCAGATGACTTCAATCAAAGTCCATGCTCTTTTATTTCAGGAGAAAAGTGTGTGTAAGTATTTCAAGTATTTTTCCATGCACAAAAAAATTAATAAGGCAACAAGACTTCAGAAGTCAGAACTGAGAATTACTCTACTGGAAGTGATCCTGTCACCCAGGCACTTATAATGAGAAACAGAGGATTTGAAAATTTGGTTTCAAAAGACAGTTCTGCTTTTGTTTCCCTTTATCACTTCTGTAGTCAAAATAAAGTAAATTATAGACACAAAAATGTCCATCATGAACTGATGAGCTGTAAATGTATTATCAATATCACTAGCACAGTATTATCTTGTTTTGCTATTTTAAAAATAGTGTTAAGTTATCTTTAATTTTTTTAAAGGATAAAGATTTTAACAGAGAGGAAGTTTGATTCCTTTCAGAACTAATCCTGGAAGCTTTGCTCATCCTTGGGAAGAAGAAGGGGACCAGGGGAGGGTCTTTCTATACAAAAAAATATAAAGCTCCTGAAATCACAAAATAGATATGAATGTGACATTTTCCTTCTCCCCCCTACCCCACCTGTTTTTTCTCCACCTAGAAAGCTCTAGTGTGAGCCTTTTCAGCTTCCCATGTGTAAGTGACTGGTTATTCATTAAACCAAATGTCAAAAGGTAGCGAGCAACAGAATCTCTTGAAGCAACAATTTTAGTCATTTGTGTGTACCTCATGCTAGCAAATGGAGCAGAATGTTCAAAATCACTTACTTGAGGACATATTTATCATTATATGGGCCAGCTCTGGTGAGCCTTTCAAATTCTAGCCAATTTTGTATGTACTCATGGCCTGGGCATGTGGATGCTGACTGCAATTTTCCACTGAGCAGCTAGAGGAAAGATTTTTCTAAACTGCATCTGTGTGATGCTTATCTATGGTTTCTTGGCATTTCATATCACTAATACTCAAATTGCCAACCCTCACGATATTTGTTGTTTTTCTAAAGCTGCAGCTCCTGGAGTCAAGGGATTATGTGGGAATCTCCATTTTTTGTAAAGTAGGTTTCCAAGCCTAAGGGTTGTGGAGAAAAGCTTAAAAAAGTGACTTCAGTGCACCATGAAGGGAAGGAGTGTTATCTACGGAATGGTGTCTAACTTCTGATTTAACTCCTTTTAGTTGTACAGGTAAAATGTTGAAAATCTGATGTGTGCTTAGAGATAACTCACTGACTCTCATTCACTGTGGCAAAATGTTACTTTTCTCCCCCCTTTTCTTAGTGTCTGTTGTTTTTACATTTTCACACTCCTCTGCCCCCCAGATTCATGTGCACCCCAGAACTGAGATTACCTTAATGTAACAATTTATTGTTTCTTCATGTATTTTTTTAACTAATATGTTTGGGTTGGGGGTGGAGGGGGGAGAAGAAGAGGGAGGGGTCAAATCCTAGCCCTCAAATTGACAAAGTTTAGATAGGTTCCCTTGGCGCAGCAAGATTTCCTGCCCCCATCAACTGCAATTCAAATCCTGAAAGGGAAGTTTATTGCAGGGTAGAGTTCTAGTACCATTTCAAATGGGTAGAGAGTGTGTTTTAGTTTCCAGTATTCCTGGGTTGTGGGAGGGCTTAAATACTTTATAAAGGCCCTTTATTTAAATAGTAACTTAATAAGTAGCTTTAACAAATCCCAGTGTGGGGCATGGATTAGGTGAATAATGTTGAAGGAAGGAATTAGTGTGGATGATAATTCAGAAAAGTGGCCTGTGTAAAAATAGTCAATAAAATGTCAGATTTCAGTTCTCCTATGAGAAGTTAACACTTTCTCTCTTTCTAGATGACATTCTTCTCTTTTCATCTTCTGCAATACAAACTGACTTCTCTTCCAATGGCCCCAATAACACACCCCTTAACCTTATACCCTCTTATCCCAGGACAAATCCCATTGGTGCATGGACCAACATATTATTTGCTGAACTTCTGGAGAGACCAGCAGAAGGTCCCCCTCCCTACTGGTTCATGGTACTATGCATCAAATTACATTTTTGTAGCTGTATCTGGCTTCAGATTTTTATTATGTTTAAAATAAATTTATTTTGTCTCATTCTATGCTACAAGGTGAGACACATATGCTAACCTGTAAAATTCTGGAGCCAAATGCTGCCCTCAACATGCCCATGAGAAGACTCATTGATTTCATGGAATTACTTGAGGTAATAAAATTAAGCATGCATGTAAGATTTTGCAGAATCAAGGATCACTTTTAAATCTTGACATACTTTGAAACCATAACATTTCTAGACTCTTAATTACTCTTACACTTCTGTACAATGGGCCAATCCCAAAGTCCTTCCTAGAGTGACCAGATGGGATGAATAAAATATCGGGACACATGGGTCGGGGGTGGAGGAAAAAAAAAAAGCGGAGTCCCGCTGGCAGAGCAAAAAACAAAGAAGCCCTGAGTGCAAAATATCAGGACAAATTGCATCCAGACCAAACATAGGTCAGGACGCGGGACAAACACCTAAATATCAGGACAGTCCCAATTTTATCGGGATGTCTGGTCACCCTAGGCCTTCCTCAGTTTTTGTTCAGTAGACCTGGCTCAAAACCCAGAAAAAAATGAAATTTTCACTGATATATTCAAAATTTCAAGAAGAATTTTCATCTCATATTTGTAATTTGCAGGGTGTCAACTAGACTCTACTTCTCTACATCCTTGTGCAAGCAAAATAGGAGCCAATCAGAGTGAGGAAAGAGTAAAAAAAAATGGCAACTTAGTAATTGACTTCAGTGGGTGCAGAAGCAAGCCCAAAGGAAGGATTTCAGGATTTGGCCAATTTATTCTATTATATACTGATCTATTGAGTGGTATGCTATATTCATGTGAAGAATATAACATCCTTATGATGGATTTTAATTTTGTAATATGTATTTGTAACAAATTCTGAGTGGTTCTGATCATGCAGTGAAGGCTCTGAGGAGTGAAGTCAGTGGGAGCTGTGTTTTTAAGAATGTGCCTCCATGTCTGTTTACTTTCTAAATATGGAGTAAAAAATAGATATAATATATGCAGAAGTATATGACCATGGCCATGTTACCTCTGTCTTCAACAGATCTCTGAGAACATTGAGCAGGACTATATGGGATCTATATAGACTGCGCTCTATGTGGAGAGAATGACTGACTGAGGATTAGAAGGGTTGGAAGAAGGAGTGGATTGGCAGAATGGGGATACACCTTTTTTTTTTCCTGTCAGCCTAGTGGAACTCAAAGGAAAGACAATAAAGCCCTGAAGCTGTCTTACAATATTTCTTCAGAGTCCACTACCCAGTGGGGATCTCCCTTTAAAGGGCTTTATGGGGAAAGCTTCAGCCAGGTGATGTTCCTAGTAGTGACTCCTGCTAGCAGGGATGCAGGAGATGGGTGATTTGGGGTAAAGTTTCCAGGGAGTCACAAGTCATCGTGCACATGGTCATGGACTCCTACTGCACCCTGGGGTTTCTGGTCAGATTATATAGTTTAGTTTATTTCCTCCTTGATGGAATGATATGAGGGAAATTTTGTGAAGGTTTCCTCATGGATATTTCTTCTCACAGAGATCTCCATCGAGGGGTTTGCCTCAAGAGAAGGATGATCCAATCATAATAATTAAGGGCTAGTGTCTCTTTCACCTTAAGATCTGCTTCAGTCTAGAGGTTGGCAAGCCAGTTATGAGCAGCTGATTCTCAAACTGCCCCAGTCCCAGAATTAGTGAGAGCAATCCAGGGGTTGCTCTAACTTAAGCCAATTGTCTATGGTCCCAAAGAGGCTTTATGCCAGTTTAGAACTGTTGCAAAAAATAAGTATCCATCCTGCTTTGACACATGCCCTTTCTTTTCATGTGCTGAGGTGTATGGGGGAGAGTCAGGGACATTTTGCATAATTGTAGCTTAACCCTCTTTTTGTCAGTTGAGAGCTTCCTATACTGAGAGAATTTTCATCTGTCTTGTTAGGGCCAGATTCTTCCACTTTGAGCCAACTGAGTGCCCCTTTTTGCCTATATTAGACTCCATTTGTAAATATCAAGTCACCATAAATTACTTGCAATATAATCAACTGGTCATCACCTATTAGGTGTAGTCAGCAAATGGAATAAAATGTCATCTGTGTTCAATCAAATACAATAATCCATCATTTCTCACTTCTTTTAATTTGGATTATTTTTGTCTATTTACTTGTTACTAGAAATCCTGCGAACATTCACATTTAATGGAGAGGAATAACTTTATGATGTATGGTTGTTAATTAAGAATAGCAGGTAACTAGACTGATGGGGTTTTAGTCCATTTTTAAAGAGCCATTGGCAAAGATTGACTATCAGTATGTGGGTATAATGTGACACTTCTCCTCTTCACCTCTCCACCTTCCCATACTCAGTTCCCTTAAAAATAGCAATAAACATTGGGTAGATGGAACTCCACGAAAGAGGAGATAGATTTACTACAGGCTAAGACTTTGGAGAGAGAACCTGCAGGTTTATCTCCACTCTTGTCTACTGCACCATACCTGCTAAAGAGTTCTGTGCTGGAATCAAACAATCTGGTTTGTAAATATATACTTGTTCTTGCACAGATAACAGTTGGGAAAAGTGACATCTTTTATTATGCCAACTTAAAAAAAAAGTGCTATGAGAGCTGTCAAGATCTCTAAAGAGTCCTTTGTCACATATACCAAACTACACTTTCTTTAACTCTCATTCAGCCAGCTAGTTTTACACCTTAATCTGTCCAACAGAGATCTGTTCAGATCCCAAGTCTCAAAGTGCAGGTTTAAAACTCAGTGCTTGTTACTATGAAATCTTAATATTTGATATACATAGTTACTGTGTTTAAATTAATACTTAAATCGAGTATAATGACATTATACACTGAAATCTGAAGATAATCTTTCCAAGCAGCAAGATTTGGTTACGTTCACTATCAGGTTTCTTCTGTCATCCCTGTGCCCTGTAAGCTTCTCAGTCAAATATCTTTCATGGTGACTTCTATAAATGTCAAACAGTATCTTATGCTGGTATGTGATAAGCAGTTCTATAGCTCTTCTACAATTATTATGCTAATGGTAGGTAGTTAATGCTTTGAAAATAAAAAAAACAATATCTATAGTGGTTGCTTGCCAATTGCCTGAGATAATTCCTTAGCTATATAGATTAGTTCATGATGGACAATAGTCAAGGTGTTTCATACAGCAAGGGAAAGGAAGATAACATTAGTAATACAAAAGTAATCTTTATCTCTTTATCTTAGGGAAATTGGCAAGCATGTTAGAGTAACTCATTTGTTTTCAAGAATCTAGGGAACTTATTTAGGCCAAATGTTTTTAGATATTGAGAAACAAAGGGTTTAATTGTTTTAAGAAACAAAATATTAACTTTCTCAGCACAACTAAGAGTGGAGCACTGGGGGCAGCTTGGCTCTAGTTCTTGGCTTTTTTATAAATTTCATGGCTCCAATATGGTTACAGTAACTCCTCACTTACTGTCCTCCCGCTTAATTTTGTTTCAAAGTTACGTCACTGCTCCATTAGGGAACATGCTCGTTTAAAGTTGTGCAGTGCTCCCTTATAATGTCATTTGGCTGCCTGCTCCGTCCACTGGTTGTAAGATTCTGTGGAAGAGCAGCAACTTTACAAGGGAGCATTGCACAAGTTCATCTTCTCTGCCTCCTCCCACCCCCGCACAGTGCTTCCCCCGCCACCAAACAGCTGTTTGGCGGCGCTTAGGACTTTCTGGGAGGGAGGGGGAGGAGTGGAGACACAGTGTGCTCTAGAGAGGAGGTGGGGAAGAGGTGGGCCTGGAGTGGAGTGGGGATGGGAAGAGGTGGGTCTGGACCATCCCCTGGCAAAATCGTTGCCAGTTATTCTGGAGGGAAGCTGCCACTGCTGCTGTGCAAGGTGCTTCCTAGCATCCTTGCCTGCAGAGGGCTGTGCCTGTGTGGGGTCACCCAGGGGCACCTCCCAACCACAGGACAGTACAATACTGTACTGTATATAATGCCTTTTGTCTGCCCCCCAAAAATGTCCTTGGAACCTAGCCCCCCGCATTTACATTAAATCTTATGGGGAAAATTGGATTCGTTTAACATCATTTCACTTAAAGGAACATAACTACAACATTAAGTGAGGAGTTACTGTATTTACCATTAGACACTGATTATGTGAGAAATATGGTAAAAGGACAGGGAAGAGGGTAATATTTAAAACTGATGAGCAGATGCACTTTCAGCAGTCAGTGCTATGCCCACTAATACATAAATGCATACATATATAAAGACTGATTCTCCACTGTTACACTGGTTTTATGCTGGCCTAATTCTATTACCTTCTGCTCTTTAAGACTTGAAGGGCAATTTATTTCACAAAACTGCTCTCAATGCACATTCTTAAAATTCTCTCCATGATTGCAGGAATCTCATGGTAAGAAAGTAGATTAAATTATTTGAAACTAGGGTTTTGTTTTATGCTGAGATAGCCCAAATTAGAGCTGGGCAGAGAACTGAAGCTCCATTTGTGAAGGATTTTGAGGTTTCAAAATCAATTTTTTTTTCCAATTCAGAATGAAACTAGAACATTTCAAAATTCTCCATGAAAGATTTTTTTTTTAAAAAAAAATCTTTATCAAAAAAGTTTATTTTGACAAAATTGAAATGTTTTCTTTAGTATTTTATAGTTTATATATAAATATATATAAAACAGAATAAAATTTAAAAAATAAAAATCTAAACTTAAAGTCATTTCAAAATGTTTCATTCCAACAGTATTAAACTGGGATGGTGTGACATTATTGGAACTCTTTCTGTCTTTTATCTCTGAAATGAAATTTCAAACAGAAAGCTTTTCTGTTAATGTGTGTCCAACTAGCTTGGCCCCTTACTCAAAGATGGACTACAAGCCATCAGGAACAGTATCCCCGATAATATCACGGCTAACCTGGTGGCTGAACTTTGTGACTTTGTCCTCACCCACAACTATTTCACTTTTGGGGACAATATATATCTTCAAGTCAGTGGCACTGCTATGGGTACCCGCATGGCCCCTCAGTATGCCAACATCTTTATCGCTGACTTAGAACAACGCTTCCTTAGCTCTCATTCCCTACCGCCCCTACTCTACTTGCGCTACATTGATGACATCTTCATCATCTGGACTCATGGAAAAGAAGCCCTCGAGGAATTCCACCGTGATTTTAACAATTTCCATCCCACCATCAACCTCAGCCTAGACCAATCCACACAAGCGGTCCATTTCCTAGACACTACTGTACTAATAAGCGATGGTCACATAAATACTACCCTATACCGGAAACCCACTGACCGCTATACTTACTTACATGCCTCCAGCTTCCATCCCGGACACACCACACGATCCATTGTCTACAGCCAAGCTCTAAGATACAACCGTATTTGCTCCAATCCTTCAGACAGAGATAAACACCTACAAGATCTCTATCAAGCATTCTTAAAACTACAATACCCACCTGCTGAAGTGAAAAAACAGATTGACAGAGCCAGAAGAGTACCCAGAAGTCACCTACTACAGGACAGGCCTAAAAAAGAAAATAACAGAACACCACTAGCCATCACCTACAGCCCCCAACTAAAACCTCTCCAGCGCATCATCAAAGATCTACAACCTATCCTTAAAGATGATCCCTCACTCTCACAGATCTTGGGAGACAGGCCAGTTCTCGCTTACAGACAGCCTCCCAACCTGAAGCAAATACTCACCAGCAACCGCACACCATACAACATAAACACTAACCCAGGAACCCATCCTTGCAACAAAGCCTGATGCCAGCTCTGTCCACATATCCATTCAAGTGACACCATCATAGGACCTAATCACATCAGACACGCCATCAGGGGCTCGTACACCCGCACATCTACCAATGTGATATATGCCATCATGTGCCAGCAATTCCCCTCTGCCATGTACATTGGCCAAACCGGACAGTCTCTACGCAAAAGAATAAATGGACACAAATCTGGCATCAGGAATCATAACATTCAAAAACCAGTGGGAGAACACTTCAACCTCTCTAACCACTCAGTGACAGACTTGAAGGTGGCAATTTTGCAACAAAAAAACTTCAAAAACAGACTCCAAAGAGAAACTGCTGAACTCGAATTAATATGCAAATTAGATACAATTAACTCTGGCCTAAACAAAGACTGGGAATGGTTGGGTCATTACACTAATTGAATCTATTTCCCTATGTTAAGTTCTCCTCACACCTTCTATTGGCCATCTTAATTATCACTTCAAAAAGTTTTTTTTCCTCCTGCTGATAAGAGCTCATCTCAATTGATTAGACTTTTCCTGTTGTTATGCATATTTCCACCTTTTCATGTTCTCTGTATGTATAAATATCTCCTGTCTGTGTGTTCCATTCTATGCATCCAAAGAAGTGAGCTGTAGCTCATGAAAGCTCATGCTACAATAAATTTGTTAGTCTTTAAGGTGCCACAAGTACTCAAGTTCATTAGGGTCACTGGCCAGTTTTGAGCTTTTCTTGTAGATGGCTGCTGCTGTATTTCATTGCCTTTTAAAATGTTTTCTCCCTCAGTAGCAGGTGTTATCATCTGCCTTGCTTGGCTGTATATGCATTCATTTGTCACTACTTGTACTATTAGACAAAAGGGACAATAAAGAGCAAACTAGTCAACCAGGCATTCTCCTAGCTTCCTTGCATCTTCCTCCTTCTGTCTTTTCCTCATTCCACTGTTCATAATTGACAGGCAAGCTGTGAAGATGTTTCTCCATGCTTATTTTTCAAGTGGTTTCCTAAAGCAGGCATTCCCGTTTATTCCCTCTAACTTTTTGCTATACAAACACTAGCTCCGAGTGCTGCTTCCTCTGGATATACACAGGAGGAAATGCTACAAGAATAAGTATTTATTTTCTAGGTTGGATGATGGTGGTATACAGCATGAGGGGACACACCTGAGCTTCTCCCCCTTAAATTGTAGCATTGTTCATGGGAAAGGACTTCTTTTGTCTTCCTTTCCTTGTGGAGAGATCTATTACATCCCTCCCTATGTTCTCTTTAAACTTTGTCTTCCTTTAGTCATTTAGCATCCATCTTGCTCCTATCGTGTTTTTTTTTTCCTCCTGTTTAAAAACTTTGAAGTTACTGGAAACTCACTCTGTAGCCCTATGAATAGAGCTACATGACATATTACTGCTTTTCATCCAAACAGAGACATTTGCCTTTCTCATCACCCACCCAACTCTCCCATTACAACACACTCCACACCCAAATCAACACAACCAGCATTCACAATAAGCCCAAACACAGCCCCTCATCACAGACCATACCCCTCATTCACCACCTGCAGAAATCCAGACAGCTCTCTCCACACTTCACAACCCAGCCACACAAATCAACACAACCTGCACTCAGAATCATCACAATCACTCTGAAACCTAGAATGTCTGTGGAATCAGGGTAAAGATATGGAAATAGCTACACGGATGGTTGAAAGTCCCTTTTTGTTTTGAATACCCCAAAGTTCAATTATCAGGGGGATTCATGGTTTGTTGCCATCCAATTTTTTATGTTCCAAGTCACTTTCTGCTTTTTTACACACATGACTTCACGAATGTACTCCCATGTTACAGTCCAGGCTTTTGGCAACAAGTAAACCATATGTTTTATAACCAAACTCAAATACACTTCTTTTGAAGGTCTGGAAGTTCCAAAGTAAGATTTGTTATTGGTCCATTTCCCATTTCTGGCTAGTTTTCTGGGACCAGAATAACAAAGAGAATGTGTTCTTCCAAGAGCTCCAGCACAAAGTTTTAGCCTGAAAAGGTTCCGATAAAGGATGAGGGTCTGATCCTCAGCTTGTGTAAGCCAAGGCAGCTTCATGGATGTCAATGGAGTTCTGCTGATTTACACAAGCTGAAGCTCTGGCCTTGGATATGGATCCATTTTTGGGTGCTTATTTAAGATTAGAGATGGTCAGAAAATGTGGTATGCTGTTATGCTTAAAAAGCACACGAGATCTTTTCAGGGGAAAAGGCAATATGCTGCATTTATTGAAAATATAACAGTTAGCATATACACACACACAGGTCCTGCAGATGGTCTTAATAGTTACCAGTCTGTCATAGCTTGAGTCAATCTAATGGCCACTTCGATTGGGCACGAGTGAGGAGCTGGGTTCTGTTGGTTGTGATCCAATGCTCCGAGGCTTTGCAGGACTGAACTCAGAGTTTCATGGCAAAACACCCCATCTTTATAGTTGAAAATTCCCATTTGAGTCCATGCATTTTGCAATGTCTTCCTATAATCATTAGTCCTTAAGTGGTGTTAACCTTGGGGTTTTCTGCTGTTATCATTTGATGGCTATTGTCGGGCTTCCCATCATTATCTCCTATTTGTTGTCTCGCCTTCGGGGGTGCCTGCCTCACCTCTGAGGTTGTCAATGCTGCTAACATGTTTAGCATCGGATACAAGGGATGTTTTTTTTTGATTGTCTCCTGGTGTTTCCAAGTCTCTCACTTTTTCTTGACCATCTGGACATTTGTGGTGGGCTTTTCACTTATTTTTAACTATGCACCCATTCCTCACTTACACCAAACAATTTTACAGAAACTTTCAGGCAGGATAACATTTTGGAATGGATTATATGGTTACTAAAGGGATTACAAAAGAACCTTACACAATTTAGTTTGCAATACATACAAGAAGCAAGACCTTATAGCAAATACTGTCATGAAATGTTATCCTAAAACAAAAGGTGAGCATAATTAGCCATAAGGACTATTGTGATCTATTCCTGCCTTGAAATAAAAAAGGGTGGCTGGCAGGGCATATTAAATCATAATTATAAAATACTTCAATACATACAACATTCTAAATCAAAACATTTATTAAAATAGGATTTTCCTACTACAGTGCATTGTGTGTGTGTGTGGTTGGTTGGTTGGTTGGTTGGTTGGTTTGTTTTCCCCTGCCTTACCCCTACTGCACCCCCCATGCACTCCTACCCTGGACTTTTTTGTAAAAAGTTGAAAAACAATATATTTCCATTGTAAACAAACAAATTAATCAGAAATGCTTCTACAGAGCCTCCTAGGATTTGCATTTGTGATAACTTATGCTTCCATTCTCCTCTATGATCCATGTTCCCTACTCAGACTGTATCCCACATGATTCATCATGGTATCCACCTCTTGGAGGGAGGATGTGATGCATTATGGGAGTCCTGTGGCTGTAGTGTGTCATGGGAAATGTAACTCAGCTGGGGAGCTTAGCCTATAGAGGAGAATAGAGACATGAGGCAAATTACAACTCCCATGAAGCACACATCCAGCTGAAAATATTTCAGTTTTGGAGCAGCCTTTTTTTGTGAAAAATCAGAATCTTCCATGGAAAGAAGACACCTCTAGTATGTCTATAATATACAAATATGCAAACCACCACTGTCTGGAGAAAAATAGTTACAATGGAAACATTTTGACCAGTCCTAATTTTCTCTCCCATCCTTTCTTTGAACTGGCTCATCCATAATCTTCTCAGCAACAATGTAATCACCTACCACCCAATAACTGTCAGTGTTGGTACTTTTATGAAAGTCCACTTTACAAAGGATATGTGCAGGAGCATACTTTTAGCAAAAAATACAGTATTAAGGAATTTCTTAGCTTGTCTAAATTGCTATAAAAGCTGTCACTAATAATGAAGCTTCAATTTGTAGTTCCTCTAACATTCATCCCTGGCTGGCTGAGCTATCCTTCATGTTAGCCAGAGCCAACTATTTGTCCAATATGTGGCTTAAGCTCCTTATCACTACTGGAAAAGAAGGAGAATATCTGGCACATACTGTACAGCTTTCCCTGCCTAATGTCAGCACAGGACCTGCTATTGGGGTTATTTTTCTGAGTATTATTGCTGGTTCCTTTATTGTTCAATCACCCATTTGGGGATTTCCATATATAGCTATAAGAGATTATTCTCTGGATAGGAGGGGAAACATGGAATGCATAATATGGCATTCTATGGCTGACAAAGTGGTGAGAGCAGTATAAATACAATGGTCACCCTTGGAAACTGATTAATTGTCTTAGGTACTGCCCAGGTATCTCCATCCTTTGACCAGGGATTCTCAACCTGGGGGAGAGGTCCTCAAACAAATGTCAGGGGCTTGTGACCAACCCTGTCAATCCCTTATAGATAAGTAGCAGAGGAGTGTGTGACACATGGCCAGAAAAGATTAAGCTGCTTGTAGGATAATTGACCCAGATTCAACCTTTAGGGACATATTGGTAGATAATGTTTGTGGTTTTGTGTGTTTACATATATATTGTTAGAGGTTAACTGTGTAATGGAGCAGTCCCTGTCTATGCTGTATTCTGTTAATTCAGAGAGCAAAAGGAAATATTAACATTTAAATGAACTGTAAACTTAGTGATATCACTGTATTCATCTCTCTTTTGAAATGTATAGCAAATCACCTGTGAATGGTGGAAAACAGGCAATTGCCTTATGTTAATCCCTGTAGCTAATTACCAGTGATGCTTAGGAAATAGGTCTGTTTCAAAGTCTTCATGATTGCCTGTTGCAGAAGGACTCCAAGCTGTCAAGAGAAGACCTGGAACTGTATAAAAAGCCCTTGGGTCCTGGTCCTTTTTATCTCAGGTCTGCTTCATGCAGGGGAAAGTTAAGTCCTAAGACTGAGATCTCCAGTTCTATCTGAATCACCCTGAATATGAACATTAGACTGTAACATATGGACTAAATCTGAAAGAACTCTTCACAACTACAAAGCTCACCATCTCTACTATGAATCTGATCTCAGAACTGTATTCATGTCGGTGTGTATACTGATGTTTTAACCAATTCTCTCTTTTCTTTTTTAATAAATTTTGGTTTAGTTAATAAGGATTGGCTGTAAGCATGTATTTGGGTAAGATCTGAAATATTCATTAACCTGGGATGTAATGTGTCCGATTCTTTGGGATTGGTAGATCTTTCTTAAATGATGAACAAGATTTTCAGTAATCCTCGTCATATTTGACATGGGTGTCTGGGTGGAGGCCTAGGGCTGGGTTGCTTTAAGGGAACTGTGTTGTTGGCTTCTGGGTAACCAGTGAGGTATTATAAGCTGTTTTGTGCTGTCTTGGTAAATCTAACTATTGGAATATCCACCAGCTTTGGGGATTGTCTACACCAGTATTTCCCAAAGTGTGGTATGCAAAAGGGTTTCAAGGGGTACGCGGCCCGTTCACCCTGGCTGGCAAGGGGCCGGCAGTGGGCTGAGCAGGGCCGGCGGACAGAACCCTAGACCCACGGCGGGCTGAGCAGCTCAGCCTGCTGCCGGTCTGGGGTTCCGTCCACTGGCTCCTGCCAGCCGGATCCCGGCCGCCGGTCCTGCTCAGCCTGCTGCCGGCTGGGGATCAGTGGGCTGAGCTGGGCCGGGGGCCAAGACCCCAGGTGGCAAGGGGCCGGCAGCGGGCTGAGCGGGGCTGGCGACCGGGACCCCAGACCTGTGGCGGGCTGAGCAGCTCAGCCCGCTGCCGGCCCGGGGTTCTGTCTGCTGGCTCCTGCCAGCCGGGGACCCGGATGCCGGTCCCGCTCAGCCCGCTGCCAGATGGTGGTCCTGTTCACCCAGGCCAGCAGCAGGCTGAGCCGGGCCAGTGTCCAGGACTCCAGCTGGCAGCAGCGTGCCAGTAAAAATCGGCTGGCGTGCCAACACAAACCACACGTGTGGCGTTACCGCGGCTCAGGCAATTCATCTGCCTTTGTGGCATGCACAGTCATACTGATGGATAAAAGATAAAAGTGAATAACTACTCCTGGCAAGTACATACTTGGTGTGTATTAATATACAATATTTCTCTTTTTGGTTTTGTTAAATCCATTTACAATGGATCGCTGGCTAAAAACGGGAAGTTTGAAATGTAGAAAAGAAAATTATGAAGGAAATACAAATGTTAGTGATAATTATGCTGAAAAATGCAGTGATATGGCTACATCAGACAGTTGTGACGACAAAATTAGTGAACCGTGTGAACCATCTGTAAGTTTATTGAACATATCAGCTGCAAAGAAAATGAAAGAAGCCCGCAAATATTTTGAAGAATATCTTAAACTGGGATTTTCACGGACTGGAGATGAGGTGGAGCCTGTTCCACTATGTTTGATTTGTTACGAGACTCTCACAAATGAAAGTATGAAACCATCCAACCTAAAACACCATTTCGATTTCGATAGCCAACATAAAGAATACGAGGGAAAACCTGTAGAATTCTTCGAAAATAGGCGCAAAGATCTCCAAAAGTCCCAGAAAGCAATTCATAATGTGACAGGAGGTGAAAATATGAAAGCTTTGGAAGCTTCATATAGTGTGGCATACTTAATTGCAAAGTCCGGAGCTGCTGAAGTGATTGGCGAGACATTAGTAAAACCTGCAGCCAAAGTAATGGTGCAAGTGATGATTGGAGACAAGGCTAGCAAAGCTATAGATCGTGTTCCCCTCTCAAATAAATAACACTGTTTATCGTAGAATCACAGATATGGCCGAAAATGTAAAGCAGTAATTATTGTCAAGAGTACAAAAGAGTCACTACTATGCACTGCAAGCAGATGAATCCACTGATGTTGTGAATTTTGCTAATCTTATGATGTTTGTCAGATACGAGCTGAATAATGAAGTCCACAATGATATTTTGTTCTGCCAACCTGTGCCAACATATGCAACTGGAGAAGCTATTTTTAAAGTTATTGATGACTTTATAAAAAACAGTGACTTGGATTGGAGTCATTGTGTTGGAATAAGCACGGATGGCGCCAGAGCCATCATTGGTTCGAAGAAAGGAGTTGTTGCATGTATTCACACTGTTGCGCCAGAAGCAAAATCGACTCATTGTTGCATTCACAGGGAAGCACTCGCCACCCAGAACATGCAGGCAGATCAAAAGCAAGTACTGGATGAAGCTGTGAAAATAATCAATTTTGTGAAAGGCTGCCCTCTGAACACCCGGCTGTTTTCTCAGCTTTATGATGAGATTGGCAGTGATTACACACAACTCCTATTTCACACTGAAATGTGTTGACTTTCATGTGGAAAAGTTTTGAATCGCTTGTTTGAGCAGCGAGAAGAACTGCAAATTTTTTTAGATGAAACCTTTAACCTGCGAGACCACATACACGACTGGAAATGGCTATGCAAACTCGCAAAAATTTGCAGATATCTTTGCTCATTTAAACAACCTCAATCTATCCTTGCAAGGGAAACTAATATCCATATTCGATATTCAAGACAAGGTGAGCGCCATGGTCACAAAATTGAAACTGTGGCATAAATATCTTAGTCATCATGAACTGGATTCCTTTCCATCTCTTCATGACTTAGTAATAAACTCGACTAATGAACTTGATAGTGATGTGTTGCAAACCATGAAGCAGCATTTGGAAAGCTTGCAGAAAGATCGTAAGTATTTCCCTGAACCGGATGGCACCTTTGAATGGATAAGGAACCCTTTTATCATCAATGTTCAAACATTGCCAAATAACCTCTCTGCTTCAGAAGAAGAACAGCTCTTGGAGCTGGTTTCAGATAGGTTTCTGAAAACAAACTTTGAGCAAAATAAACTCATGTCATTTTGGTTGGGGGGTTAGCTCTGTCTATCCAGCTCTTTCGGACAAAGCTGTCAAGTATCTTCTGCCTTTTCCCACCTCGTATTTGTGCGAGATCAGATTCTCTTTGCTGGTTGGCATCAAAACAAAAAAATAAAATTGTCTTATTGACGTGGAGCCCCATCTTCATCTTAAGATCACAAACATTAAGCCAGATATCCCCGCGATAGTGTATGGTCAAAAGCAGTTCCATCCCTCGCACTGAATAGTTTGGTTTGTACTGAAAATTTTTCAATACCGAAATAGTAAATATTAAAACTAGTGCTTTCTTCACTAACCCAACCAAACCAGCATATTTTAAGTTCAGAATGATACGAATTCACCATATATATGCCAGCCTGTTGATTTGCTTCTATTATTTTACTTATTTCTAGTACTATTTCTATATGTAACTATTATTTCTATTAAAAGTTTTGTTTCAACTGTATGTAATATAATTTTGTATTTATTTCTAATAAACATTTAATCCAGAATGAAACTTATAAAAACATGGCTACCACCCTCTCCCCCCAAATTATCTTCATCGGAGAAGGAGTACGCCGGTAAGACAAATGTCTCAAAAGGGGTACGCAAGTGTTGTAAGTTTGGGAAACACTGGTCTACACCATTCTTTGCAGTTTACTCTAATTGAGTAACTTCAGTGAGGCTCCCTGGGACCCCGGTCACAGGGTGTCTCACCATATTCCAGTTTATTGGTAACGGGATGCCATCAGGTTCCCAGTATAGAGAAGGCTGATAACCACTGATTACATTCCATAAGTAAGATCAGAAAAGTTTAAATGCTGCTGCAAATACAGAGGTAGCCACATCTACATATCTATTGCAGAGTGGGCATATTTTTAAGGGTGACGAGATTTAGAAATTTTGTAGTTACCCTTAGGATTAACTAAGATTCACAAAGTAATGGCAAAATCCTACTATAGGAACAATGGGATTATTTGCGCCAATGCAGACCCACCCCACTTGGTTAGGGCTCTCAGAGAAGCAGGATTCTTCTCACAGCTTCCCAGCACAGAAAGGGAATAATTGCTGATACATCCCTTCAAGGGATGCATCATATTCCTCTACCCCGATGTTCCCAGACCATTCTGCAGGCCATTGCCAACGGACATGATCCTTGGCCCTGCCGTTTCATTGTCCTTCTCCCTGATCTTTTGGGGTGCACAGAGGGATCTGTTCCTGCTTTCCAGGGGGAACTTGGACTGCAGACTTGCCTACTGTTGCACAGGAGTGATCTGTTCACAACCCACTGGCCATTGTATGTAATGTGTCTCCCTAAATGTCCATTCAACAGAGGCTAAATGAGTCTTTTACATATCTTAGCTACCGAGCTTGGCTCTTTAGCTTAAGTGGTAAAGGGTACAAATTTTAGTTCTGGAGTTCCCAACTGGAGCTGTATGGAGGATGGAAATCCTGTATTTTTGAAGGATTTTGACATTTGTCTTCATTATGATTAGGTATAAAACTCAATAACTGTGACATTATCCATGAAAGAAAATTCTGAAAAAAATGTGGGTTGATCAAGACATTTAATTTAAGTAAAGTCAAAATGCTTTATTATAAATTATTTTCTATATTACAATAAATACTAGAATGAAAAATAAAGTCAAAATGAAAAATTGAAAGATCACATTCCAAAAAAAGTTAAAATAGGACATTTTGACATTGTTGGAACTTTTTGTTTTTTCCTCAGACAAAATGTTGGCAATATGAATTTTCAAAGTATTTAATCATCAATGATGGTGCATTCTCTGATATAAAATGGCTCCATCAAAGTTTTTCCAACCAGTCCTTGATTCAGTCCCCACTGTCAGTCAAGATGGCAGCAGTCACACTTGGCCCAGCCCTTCCCCTTTGCCTAGCAAATGAACACATTATGACACTTTGTTTGTAAATGTGAAGTTATGTAAATGTTTAATGTTTACCATACACTATTATGGTATATTTCAGTAATTCAGATTAAAGCAATACATGTTTTGTAGGCAATACCTGAGCTGGAGAATTCAGTTGATGACTATTGCAGACTAAACAATCCCAGTTCCCTCAGCCTCTCCTCATAAGTCATGTGCTCCAGCCCCCTAATCATTTTTGTTGCCCTCCACTGGACTCTTTCCAATTTTTCCACATCCTTCTTGTAGTGTGGAGCCCAAAATTGGAAACAATACTTCAGATGAGGATTCACCAACGTCGAATAGAGGGGAATGATCACGTCCCTCAATCTGCTGGCAATGCCCCTACTTATACAGCCCCAAATGCCGTTAGCTTTCTTGGCAACAAGGGCACACTGTCAACTCATATCCAGCCTCTTGTCTGCTGTAATCCCTAGGTCCTTTTCTGCAGAACTGCTGCCTAGCTATTCGGTCCCTAGTCGGTAGCAGTGCATGGGTTTCTTCCTTCCTAAGTGCAGGACTCTGCACTTGTCCTTGTTGAACTTCATCATATTTCTTTTGGCCCAATCCTCTAATTTGTTTAGGTCGCTCTGTATGCTATCCCTACCCTCCAGCGTATCTACCGCTCCTCCCAGTTTAGTGTCATCTGCAAACTTGATGAGGGTGCAATCCATGCCATCCTCCAGATCATTAATGAAGATATTGAACAAAACCTGCCCCAGGACCAACCCTTGCGGTACTCTGCTTGATACCGGCTGCCAACTAGACATGGAGCCATTGATCACTACCCGTTGAGCCCAATGATCTAGCCAGCTTTCTCTCCACCTTATAGTCCATTCATCCAGCCCATACTTTAACTTGCCAGCAAGAATACTGTGGGAGACAGTATCAAAAGCTTTGCTAAAGTCAAGGAATAACACATCCACTGCTTTCCCCTTGTCCACAGAGCCAGTTATCTCATCATAGAAGGCAATTAGGTTAGTCAGGCAAGACTTGCCCTGGGTGAATCCATGCTGACTCTTCCTGATCACTTTCCTCTCCTCTAAGTGCTTCAGAATTGATTCCTTGAGGACTTGTGGCAGTGCCTCATGATTTTTCCAGGGACTGAGATGAGACTGACTGGCCTGTAGTTTCCCAGATCCTCTTCCTTCTCTTTTTTAAAGATGGGCACTACATTAACCTTTTTCCAGTCATCCAGGACCTCCCCTGATTGCCATGAGTTTTCAAAGATAATGGCAAATGGCTCTGCAATCACATCTGCCAACTCCTTTAGCACTCTTGGATGCAGAGCATCTGGCTCCATGGACTTGTGCTCATCCAGCTTTTCTAAATAGTCCTGAACCACTTCTTTCTTCACAGAGGGCTGGTCACCTCCTCCTCATGCTGTGCTGCCTAGTGCAGTAGTCTGGGAGCTGACCTTGTTCGTGAAGACAGAGGCAAAAAAAGCACTGAGTACATTAGCTTTTTCCACATCCTCTGTCACTAGGTTGACTCCCCCATTCACTAAGGAGCCCACACTTTCCTTGACTTTCTTCTTGTTGCTAACATACCTGAAGACATCCTTCTTGTTACTCTTAACATCTCTTGCTAGCTGCAATTCCCAGTGTGATTTGGCCTTCCTGATTTCACTCCTGCATGCCTGAGCAATATTTTTATACTCCTCCCTGGTCATTTGTCCAATCTTCCACTTCTTGTAATCTTCTTTTTTGTGTTTAAGATCAGCAAGGATTTCACTGTTAAGCCAAGCTAGTTGCCTGCCATATTTACTATTCTTTCTACACATCAGTATGGTTTGTTCCTGCAACCGCAATAAGGAGTCTTTAAAATACAGGCAGCTCTCCTGGACTCCTTTCCCCCTCATGCTTTTCTCCCAGGGGATCCTGCCCATCAGTTCCCTGAGGGAGTCAAAGTGTGCTTTTCTGAAGTCCAGAGTCTGTATTCTGCTGCTCTCCCTTCTTTCCTGTGTTAGGATCCTGAACACGACCATCTCACGGTCACTGCCTCCCAGGTTCCATCCACTTTTGATTCCCCTACTAATTCTTCCCTGTTTGGGAGCAGCAGGTCAAGAAGAGCTCTGCCCCTAGTTGATTCCTCCAGCAGTTGCCGCAGGAGGGAAAAAACTCTTCATTTTTTAAAAAACATTGTTAAAAGTTTCTAAATTGTCTAAACAGGATGTTTAGATTTTTCTAGATTATTGGTTTGGTAACATTTTTGGGATTTTATTTTTTTCCCCATCCTGAATTGGGACAAAACCCGAAATCTCAAAAATTCCCATATAGGTCTATCAAGAAAGCTCAGGAATCTAACTGGAGCCATATAAACACAGTTTGCATGAAGTAATAATAAATCCTATATAACTAGTTACAAAGAAACACAGCTAGTAATTAATGAATGATGGCAAATGCAAAGCTGTATATTATATGCTGATTCCTGCCTTTTGCATAGTAGTTGAAGGACCTTTGCAAGACAAATTGTTAAGCTGTAGAATATGTTGCTTTTTTTGTTTTTTAACGCCAAGGCTTATTATCTTTCATTGGTCTTTCACAGTGAGGAGCCTGTCAGCCTGATATTACTTGACAAATTAGGGCTGTCTTTGTATTAAGAGAAATTATTAAGATTGGCCATTTTGCTTTCAATATCAGTATCAAACTAATCTAAATATGAGAAATTTCTCAGTGCTGAATCTTGTAGCATACAACTAACAAGTTCTGTGCAGAAATTGTCTTTTATTGCATTGATGGTGCAATTTTTGAATGCTTCCTACAGAATCTTGGCTAATAAACACTGTCTGGCCAGATTTTGACTGGCCATTTTGCAGGATGCCCAGGTCAAACTCTTTACACAAATGCACTCCCTGAAACCTGATGTCACAATCCCTACATTTGGGGGAATTCAGAGGCTGCTCCCTGGGGCCCACACTTCACTCCAAATGAGCTGTGTAGTAGATGATGCCAGGGCCCTACCTCATCCTATGATCCAGTCAGTGAAAAACTTTCCATTGATTTCAATGGGCATTGGAGCAGGACGGAGATGAGCCTGAGACATAGGTGTCACTCCAAGCAGAAATATTTGCCTAAATATTTTTTTATATCCGCCTTAGGGAAAGAATGAAATGCTGGTCCTATTTGAGTCCCCTAGATTGTGTATCCTGTGAGTTTGAAATCTGCAGCGTAATGTCCTTTTTCACACTTAGCTAAAAAAGAGCTTCCATGTTCATAACATCTTCCTCTTTTGGTTCATTTACAATAGGTAAAGATACCTGGAAGACATTCTAATTGGGTGAAAACAAAGGAGAGAGACTCATAGATGCAGGACTTTAAGCTATTTAAATTCCACACATACCCTCATAGTTTCTAATTTGTGACACAGGTACATCTCCATTCTTATGTTTAGATATGGCCAATAATAGGTGCATATGCCTCTGCTCTCCCAGCACTCTAATGCAGTCATTGATGACTACATATCTCTATCTATCCTCTCTATTTCACTTGTATTGCCCCATTACCTTAGTATCTGCCCTCCCACAATCTTTAATGTATTTATCCTCAAACACCCCAGTGAGGTAGGGAAGTAATATTAGCCTAATTTGACTTAATGGATGGTATTTGTGCTTTTGTTTTCAGATTTTTGAGTGTGAGTTCTATTTTGTAATCTAATTCTTCTTGAAAGAAAGTACAAAGATTTAGTATCTGAAAGCATGCCTTTATATGTTGTCTTATGATGCTAGTTTGCAAAATGTGCTGAATAATCTGAACAAGTAAAGGGATGATACTTAAGGAAGGATTTGCTCCATTTATTCCAAGTTTGTAAGCCTTAGGAGCATTTGAATTTTTATGACCTAGTTTATTGTAGTAGTGCCATTTGGGCTGTTATAGTTAGTTATTTCAGCATTTCCATTATAAACCTCTATTTTCAGAGGGTAGTAACTCAGCCACACAAAAAAGCCCACTTTGGGCTGAAATAGTGTGCCAAATTTTACCCAGAAGGAATGTTTCTTTCATTGTTAAAATTAACTAAAACTCTAATCATATTTAAATGATGGAAGAACAAACTAAAATGAGTTTTAATTCCAATTTCTATGCACCTGTAACTCAAATGGCTTTTGGCTTCTTATCCCACAATTCAGGGAAGACATGAAGAGAGAAGTTAAATAGAGGAATATATGAAAATATTATTTGTATTATAATAGAACCTAGAAGTTCCATTTGTGATCAGGGCCTTATTGTACTAACCACTGTACATACCCATGGCAAGGGATAACTCCTGTCCCAAAGAGATTACAACAGAAGTAGACAGTACAGATAAAGCATAGGGCAAAAGTAGTAGTAGTATCCCTATTTTACAGATGGAGGGATCCAAGGCATGAGAGTTTAAGGGACCTGCCCAATGTCACGTTAGCAAAGCTAGAAACTGAACCGAGATTTTCTGAGGTGCAGTCCACTAAATCAATCTTCCTCTAAAATAGATTTAGAGCTACCAACAAATATGTTCCTAGAAGTACAGTCAAAAGAGTATGTCTGTATGCACTGGAGCAGGAGGTCTGGCCAAGAATACACATGTAGATCCAAATAAAATGCAATAAATTCTGGTAGGAAAGATACCAGACTGGTGGTGATACACAATAGGCAATAAAGGTCACTTACATAAGTTTACAGATATTGTTCCTCATATGAACATGTGCAATGACCTTTAAAAAGGCAAATGTCAAGCAGGTGTAAAGACATTGGTATCCTTCCATACAATGGGTGCACAGCTGCACCACAGAAATTCTGGCAGTACCATATCTGCATAATGCTTTGATGCAGGTTTATGGGGTGTCTGCTAGGTTTCTGATTTGTTCTTAGCTTTTTGTTTTTGTTTTTATCAGGAGGAGTAGTTAATATTGATGTTGGTGAGAGGAGGAGCAATACCAGTGTTCGTGGTGATCTGTGGACCCGTCTGAAAAGACCATAAACATCCCAGCTGATGGAAAAATGGGTATGGTTACAGTCTGGGCATGATATTTTTGTGTGTTATTTCAGGAAAGAAAAGAACTCCACATTTACATCATTGGAGTTCTGTACAGGTACAAGAGATCCTGGTTACATAGAACTTCTTGCAAAATTGGGGCTTAAAACAATCAATGAGAGCCAAATTGTCTTCTCAGATACACTGGTGATTGTGTTTTATATTGTTAGTGTCTCTCTTTTTGAAATAAGGGATTCCCTGCATGACTTGAGCTATAGTCATTCTAATTTAAAGAGGATTGCAAGAAAAGTAGTAGTCCAATGTTAACAATTAATAATAATGTCAAGTTGTATCTCTCTTTATTAAATGTGCTCTTAATGATGTACAGAATGAGGGGGAAAATCCATATTTATTACAAATAGTTATAGCATATGACTGGAATCCTGCCAATATCTCACTATGCAAACTGTCAAATACATCTTCCACAGCCTTTCCAATCTTCTTCTCAAGCATGAAAAAAACCCAACATTGAACCAGAATTCAAGGTGTGCTGTTAACATCTTTGGATGAGTCAATAATAATTAGGCTTGGAAGGATTAGATTTCTATTGGTAAATGTTGATTTCACTCTACACACACAAACCAACAAAAAAAAAGTTCCATCAATGAAGATAAAAATTTACAGATAGAAACAGTAAGAAAAATGCTGCTTGAGAATGTTAGTAAGTTTTATTTACCGATATTTACTTTGTATGGTTAAACGTGGTGTTAACAATTTGTGTTTTAACTCTTACAAAACTTTGACTTCTTGAATCTCAACATCTACTCTCATTACATAATTATTGTTTGGTCTCTCCTATTTTCTGACCTCCTCCCATAATTTTCTGCAAATCTGAAAAGTTAAATATTTCAAAATAGGAAAAAAAAACCTAAAACCCACAATTTTGTGCAACTGTGAAAATTTAAAAATAGTTAAAAATAAAAAAGTCTGTTGAAATTATAAACAATAAAAATTCAATTCTGCCAAGCCTAATAACTGTGTACAATTTTCTTAGGCTTCTTGTAGAAATTGTGAAATATCTTTAGGATTATGCTTCCCATTATGCCATTTATGAAGACCAAGTGGTTATGGATCTAGATATTATAATTACATACGCCTCTTATGTGGTGATGCTACACCATATCTACATTGCTTACTCAACCCCACCCCTGATCCTGGCATTGCAGCTCCAATGCACCCAAGGTTTTACAGTTTCTGCATTTAGTAGCTGACTCCAGGACTCCCTTGAAAGATGGATCCTCAACCAGTAGCTGGTAAATAAAGAAAGAGTGATTATTGCTGCATATTGTCAGCTCTAGGGGAGACAAGTGCTGTTGTACAGGGGCTTGGGTTGCATTAAAGTTTTTACAATATGGTCTTGCTTCATTCCTTTGGATGTCCTACAATACAATTGTAAACAAGAGGTTTAAATACCTATATAGTTAGAGATTGTTCTAGTATTCATTTCCAAATGTTCAAACTGTAACATAGTTTTTTAAAACCGAGTTGGGCTGGTAATCAGATTCAGAAATATTTTACTTTGTTGTATGACAGATCAGTTTTATTCCACAGATATACTTGTTAAAATCATTCACCCAACTCTAGTCTATGGATTGGCATTCATTTTATTTGATTTAAGTTCATTACTGTGTAATAAAACTGTTGTGATAGTTTTGTTACACAGTAATGAACAATCTGGAGTTCATTAAATAACAGACCAGAAAATGAGAAAGGAATAAAACTTTAATAAAAACAAACTGGAGAGCATCTCTGGTGAAATGTGGCAAATAGCCATTCAGTGTTCCCAACCCCTGCCTTCAGGCACATCTCCAAATTCCTATGTTCATAATATTCTTGCTTATGAGGGAGCATCTCTAAATTATAATAATCTATAAACATATTTCTACATCTTCCCTCTTAAAGAAAAGCAAATTAATTCATATACATAAAAAATCTAAAATCTGCGCTGGAAAATTGCAGTCCATTATCACTAATGACTTCATCTGGAATTCCATGTCTGGAGAAGATTCCCTCCATGCTGGCTATCACTGATTTATTATTAGTACTGTGCAGTGTGCAAATTTCTGAATACAGAGAATAATAATCTGTGACTATTAATTGCCTTTGATTGCAAGGTAAATAAATCAGTGCCTACCTCTATTTATTTATGGGATAGCTCAGTGGTTTGTGCACTGGCCTGCTAAACCCAGAGTTGTAAGTTCAATTCTTAAGGGGGCCATTTGGGGATTGGTCCCGCTTTGAGCAGCGGATTGTATGAGATGATCTCCTGCGGTCCCTTCCATCCCTGATATTCTATGATTCTCATAAGGCCTTTGTGGAACTGGATGAGGTCTCAGTGGCTCTGCCAGTTGGCTTGTCTTGTCTTTCAAGCATGAAAAGCAGTTCCCTTTTATTAGTAATGTGATTGATCTGTGACCAACACAGCACCTCTCATGCTATTTGTTTGCACTTCTTAGTTCCTAAATGACCCTCCTGGATCTTCTGTAGCATTTATTTTTGGAGGCTCACTGGAATTACAACCTTATTGCCCTTGAAAATCACTCCTTCTATCACAGTAAATTCATGTCTGTAGTTCCAATAGTCTGTTATACTTGGACTGCAACTACTTTTTTCTTCAGGCCACCATTTAATTCTCACTTCTTCAAGGATTCCCAGCAATTCATCTTTCTCCATTTCTTTTCTTATCTGTTGCAGTTTCCTATTAGCTATGAGAATTGACTTTACAATCAAATCTACCTAGGCTTGTATCTCTGTCTCTAAAATCTTCTCTGGTCTCATGGGACCCACTGCTCTGGAAAGTGCACCTGCAGTGAATATGAATTTACTGGGCATATAGGTCACAACCAAATCGTACTTTTGTAGCTTTATCATCATTCTTTGAATCTTTAAGATTCAGTCATTTATCAGTTTGCTAAATAACACTGTCAAAGGCTTGTGGTCCATTTCAACTTCTACTGTCTGTCCATAAATATACTGTTTGAATTTTTCACAGGCAAACGATATTCCTAAAAGCGCCTTCTCGATCTTTGTGCATCTGGTTTTCTGCCTCAGTCAGCCCTGCATGTGCCAGTGGGTGCAAACAATTTTCATGCTTCTGTAAAATCACTGTGCTTAACCCAGACTGTGAAGCATCTGCTGAAATTTTAATAGGCCTTCCTGATGCATAGAACATTAACACTGTTTTTGTATCAGTGTTTTTTTTAAACCTTCCCATGATTCCTCCTGTTCAGTACCCCAATACTATTCATTTTTATTTTCTAGGCATTTGTTCAAAGCTGTTACTTTGGTAGATAGATTAGGTATGAATTTTCCAAGATAATTAACCATTCCCAAGAACCATTGGACATCTTCCTTTGACTAGGGACATGGCATCACTTCAATAGCTGAAACCTTCATCTTATCGGGTTTAAACCTTTGTTGGAAATAATGTCCCCAACAAAGGTCAGTTCTGTAAACCCTAAAACACATTTCTCCCTATTTAGTTTGAAGTTTGCAGCTCTAGTTGCATCCAGGACTTCCCTAACATAAGTACAAGGCTATAAATTTTTTTTCTAAGTCTCAGCACAAAAATATTAAGCAACAGCCCTGCAAATGTGCATTTGGCAATCCTCACTCATCTGTGCACTCCATTTAACTTAGTGCTGTGTTTGCTGGATCAAGCCTTAATGTGTTTTAAGCAGAAGGCAGACAGAGATGGAAGAAAGGAAGGAAGTATTAGGTTGTTTTGGTTTTGTTTGTTTAGATGTGGAATCTTCATCCCTGGAGATTTTTTAAGAGCAGGTTAGAAAAACACCTGTCAGGGATGGTCTAGATAATACTTACTCCTACCATGAGTGCAGGGGACTGAAAGAGATGACTTCTTGAGGCTTTTCAGATCTCCCTCAGTCCTACAATTCTATGATTCTTTGTCACCAACCTTAAAAAATTATATACAGATTTTGAACCTACCCTACCAAAATTGTGTGGAGGAATTTGTGTTCAGTCCATTATGAAGATAGGTATAAGTTACAAAGGTTGAATCCAGATCTGAATCATCCCCAGGTTTTGGCTTTGCGGAGATTTCCTGCTGCTTTCAATGATCCCCAATAGTGGCAATTCTATTTATGGTTGAGAAGATGAACACTGTTCCCGTAAGAGCTTATCTGTACTTTTAACAGAACTTGAAAAAATGAGAGCTGCTCTGCTGTTCTTCTAGCCCCTGCTCAGCACACAGCACACAAATGGGCTGGTTTATCAAAGTTTTAATATAGAAGCACTGTCTTATGCAAACTTTCCTGAGGTAATTGCCTATATCTTGACACTAAGAAGTAAATAACATCAATGAAAGGATATTCTGAAAGAAATGTTTAATCACAAATCTCCTTTAAAAAATACTTTAAAAAGTGGATGCTGTTTTAGCACCTAGATTTAATTTCAGTAGGGTCACCTGTGCTTCTCCTGAGATTAAATATGAAATGAGTCTTGAGACAATTTTAATAATTTTAACCTGGATGACCTATGAACAAATAGAGTGCAGCCGTAATGCAGATATGCATTTTCCTTAGTTTGCAAATGCTAAAAATTTCAGTTCATTAGCTACTTTTGTACTCTAGGAAAAATTACTTTTTCACAAATTCTGTCAATTGTATATATACATTTTTAGTTGGAAATTATTTTCAGCAATTCAAAATATTAGAGAGATTAATGTGTTTTGGGTTTGCAAGGGAGATCCAGTTTTCCGAGTAAACATGTCATAGTCACAAGTCGGTTACCATTTTGTAGACAAAGATAAAATTTCAAGTACACAACAACCAAGGCAGAATGCATCCTGTTTCCTTGATACTGCATCAAGGAATATCAGTGGAATAGACTCTTAGAGAGCTATGTTCTTTGCTCCTCCATAAGATTGTGTAAATTGAGTATTGCTAAAGATCAAGCAAACAGGATAATCTGACTAGAAAGCAGAACCATTGGGCCTGATGCTGGTGAAACTCCACAGTGAGTAGGCTAAGACAGTACTTTTTAGGGTTTGTTTGTTTGTTTTTAGTAATCTACACAGTCATTAGAGATAAATGACCATCGTCAGATTAAGCAGATACTGTAATGTACCTCCCTGGGCTGAAGATGTGCCTTGGAAAGATAGAGTATTATTCCCTGTGAGACTCTAAAGATTATATCTTGACTCAGTATAACTGTAAGCAGAGTCAGGATGAGCTCTACCCTGACATCTGATGGTGAATTGTGGAGTGTTGTGCAAAAGAACTTTAGGGGCTGGTCTTGTTTGCATAGGCACACCCACCCCACCTAGCATTAGCCCACAACTGCCCCAATGGTCACTTTGGCTGCTGTGGGATCCCCAGTTTCTCTGTTATTGGGGCAGAAAGAATAAAGTGTTGTTACCCTGATTATGAGAATCAAGGCCAGTTGGAATTGTTTTATGACAGAGGGACTCACCATCAACTAAGTAGCACTTGCTAGACAAGGGATATGGGTTCCAAAACTCAGTAAACTGAGAGAGGCTGGGGACAGGTATTTGTACCTGGTGGTGTGGGCCCCTTTTAGAGGGCCTGAAACACCAGTTGCATCTCTTTTTCTCTCCTCTGTTGAATAGCGGAGCTAATTTTGATTCCATTAAGAGTCTAGTTACAGGCTGCCATGCTGAATTCACTTTGGGCCAAGGATGCACCAGCACTGGGGCTCCCCTATTACAAGCTGAAATCACTAAAGGGCTAAAATTACAAAGAGCTGTGATCACTGAGTGCTGCGTTATCTTCAGGCTCCCCCACTAGTTATATTACTAAGCAGCTGGCAGAGCTGAGCAGTTTGCGGGATGGTTGGAGCAGCCCACGGGATGGCTGGTGGAGTGGAGCGGAGTGGAGCTGAGCAGTTTGTGGGACGATTGGAGCGGCTCACGGGACGGCTGGTGGAGTGGAGCGGCTCGTGGTGAAGGCTGCAGCAGAACCCCATGGAGAGGCTGGGCAGTCAGCCTCGCACCATGTAAGGTGCCCCTTAACACCCCATGTGCCCCTTCTCCCTTCCATTTCCACCCAGGCTGGGGCGGTAAAACTCTGCAGATAAACTTTTGAACTCTGGGGCTGCACTGACCAGGGACAGAGACTTTTGGGTTGTTGGACTTTTGGGACTTTGGGTGATATTTGGGTTGCTGGACTCAAGAACCAAAGGGAAAGGACACAGCCCAATTTGCTGGGGTGGGTCTTTGCTCATGGTTTGGCCTATGAACCCTAGTTGTGGTGTTTTCCCAATTTAATGCTGATGTCGTTTACCTCATGTTATTAAAAATTTTCTGCTACACCGAGACTCTGTGCTTGCAAGAGGAGAAGTATTGCCTCTTTGAGGTGCCCAGGGGTGAGTGTAGGATTTTCCCAGGTCACTGGGTGGGGGCTCCAGCTGGTTTTGTGTTACATTGTTGAGAGGGGACCCCTATGTACTGAACCCGGCCCTTGCTTCTATCAACTCGGCATGGCAGAAGGGTTACATAACTAACATCTGTTGAAATAATGCACTCCTCTTGCTACTGATAATGATACTGCGCACATATACTGTATAGTAAATCAATGCTGCTAGAGATGGCATTGGAAAGTGCAGCACTCTGCTTAAGTGGACAGAGGGTCTCAAGGCAGAGAGAGTTCCTAATGCTTACCCAGACTTTACTTCTCTTTATCTGTTTGAGGAAATAAAATATTTTTTACATTTCATACCTTTTTATGTTTGGAACCTGTTCAGTTACAGTCCCCCTACACATCACATCACCCATAGCTCAGGCTACGTTTTAGTAAAAGTCATGGATAGGTCATGGGCAGTAAACAAAAATTCACGGCCCATGACCTGTCCATGACTTTTACTATACCCCCTGACTAAAACCTGGGGAGGGGGCAGCTCAGGAGGGTGGCCCTGGGGGCACTGCAGCCTGGGAGGTGTTGTGGGTGCTCGGGGGAGGGGGTATTGGCCTTGGGGAGGTACCTCGGGTGCTCGAGGGTGGGGAGTCATGGCCCGGGGGGCAGGTGCCATGGGTGCTCAAGGTAGGGAGGGCTGGGGCAAGTTCCATACCTGACACCTGGGAAGCGGCAACCATAGCTCCATGTGCTGCCTCCACTCCACCCTGTGTCCCGGTTCTGCAGCTCCCATTGGCTGGGAACTGCGGCCAATGGGAGCTGCAGGCACAGTGCCTGCACGAGGAGGCAGCACGTGGAGCTAGGAGCTGAGGGAGGGGAATTGCTGTCACCCTTCCAGGGCATGTGTCAGAGGACTGTTGATGGTAAGAAACCAGTATAGTTCTCAAATTAGCTCGTGTATGATTGAGAGTGAATATCAAAAGTAGAGCTGAATTGGAAATGGTTGGGGGTTTTTTTAATGTGGGGAGAAAATATTTAAGATTTTTTTTCAGTTGTTGGCAACCAAAAACATATTTTTGTTTTGTTTTCAGCAAAAACCAAACCCCAACACATTTTAGATGAAAGCTGGGATGGGTGGGTGAAAATTTGTTTTCCCTAAGCAATTTTTTATGATTATTTTTTGATCATCACTAGTCAAAAGTATTTGGGGAGATGGGCCTTGGCCAAAAAGTTGTATGGAGCCTTTCAGCTACATGATAGATGAAAAGAGATTCCCCTAAAAAAGCTAAAGTGAGTGAAGACTTGATCCCCATAACCAGAATATACTGGTGTGGGTAACAAGCGACTGGGTCTCCACAAAGGACACACCACCAGGTGTCTCAGACAGGAGAATCTCAAAGGTAAGAGTTTGTGACAGATCCTGTAGTGGATACAGGGTTTATGATGGTTAACCAGAGTTTGTGAGAGCCTTATATTTAGATAAGTACCTAAAACTCTCTGGGTGCTTATCCAAAGCAAACTCTTCCCTCATCAGAAGTATTTATATGTATATTTACTATGGTGGAACTAGCTAATTACATTTTCCTAGACTATGCAGTAAACTGGTCCCAGTGTACCAAAAATGTTTGCATAGGGGGCTTTTTATTTCCGTGCACTCTTGTGTTCATTCTGGCAGGTCTGGTACTGGCTTTCTGTATTCACATATGTGATTTTTAGGCTATATTGGGTGTAGTGCTCCTGGGAGTATTTTGCCGCTACTGAGGGTAGGATTTGAATATTTTCCATTATTCCTTTTTTTTTCCATCCTCATAGTCCCAGAAGCAAGTCAATAATTATTTGAAGAGGAAAATTTGATGAGTGAGTAGTGGATGTGTACATGGTCTTTAGTTCTCTAGACCAAGAATCCAAAACCATCACAAAGTGAGAACACAAGGTTTTGGCTGGATATTTGCAAAGCTAAATAAACCACAAACTGGCTGCCTCTCTCTCCATGCAATAGGATTGTCTAAGCCCAGAGAATACTTTTTCATTTTCTTCTCAGAAGTCAGTTTTATTATAGGTGAACAAACTTTGTGAACAGTTCAAGCAAGAAATGGCTGAAACTTCCCCAAGGTATTTTGTTTGAGGATGGTCTGAATGACTGTTCCTATATTATACATCAAATCTCAGGAAGAAGTCAGGTCACTGTGGTGCAGAAAACTTATGTTGTTTCCCTGTACTTCATTATGTATAGGTTTGAGAATTAATATCAAGAAGTGTCTGTCAAGACGGAGCATTGAGCCAAAGAAGAAGTAGAAGATTTAAAAATTGAGGTTAGATATAAAATAAATAAATAAATGATTCCCCTCCCATGGCCAAATTCATAAAGCAAATGGTTCCTGCTGTGTGCCTTGAAGCAATGTGTGGCATACTGCATATTGCAAGCACACTAAATCTTAAAATCCTATCATACATATACAGTGGGACCAAGGCAGAGGGAAGGAGGGAGGGGTGTGTGTGTGTGTGTGTGTGTGTGTGGTATAGCACTAAGCTTCAAGCAATCATAAAACTGCATTTTTTAAAATTAAAGTTAATAGATGAGTATTTAATTGTGCAAAAAAAAACAAACAACAACCCAAAGTGGCTGGTATGAACTTAAAACATTTTTTTCTACACAGTGCAGCAGAGATGGTGGTAAAATATTGTCCTCTGTTATATAGAATGTGACTGAAAAGTTTCTACTAGTTGCATCAAGCCCTGTCCCATTATGTCTGCCATAAAGCAATGTTTACTATTTAGTGCCCCTCAAGGGACAACTTAAACAGCCTGAAAGATCATGACAGATGCTAGTAGAATTCTATGTAATCACAACTTCTATCCACTTAATTGTCAGGGTCATTATCTGTGAAATGAGATGGCTGTGAAGTTTGGGAAAGAAGCAAGGAAGTCATATTTAGGGTTTACTGTGGAATTTATTATTGTGATGGTACTGAACGGTGAATTTCAAAACAAAGAATGACTGAGGAACAAAACCAAGCTAATATTTTAAATTCAGTAGGGTGTTACAGTTTACAATATTAGAGGCAGGAATCGAAGCAAGATTAAAACATTGCTGAACAAATACTTTTACTTATATATTATTGTGTGACTACACGAGCTTCAGTTCAGGAAAATATTTAAGCACATGCTTAAATCAGTCCCTCATCAGGAACAACACTTAAGCAAGTCCTTAACTCTAAACATGCACTTAAGCAAAGTTTTGAATGTGGATGATTTCCAAAATGGGAGCTACAATAGAATATTGCATGGTTAGCTGTAGCAATTCGTGGCTGAAATTTGAATAAATTATTGGACTATGGTTCTCATGTAAAGCCATAGAATCACAGAATATCAGGGTAGGAAGAGACCTCAGGAGGTCATCTTGTCCAAGCCCCAACTCAAAGCAGGACCAATCCCCAGACAGATTTTTGCCCCAGCTCCCTAAATGGCCCCCTCAAGGATTGAACTCACAACCCTGGGTTTAGCAGGCCAATGCTTATGGAAAATTCATCTGAATCTCTGAGGAGCCAGACTCAGAAGGGTATTTGCTTACTGTTACAAAACAGAACCACTCTATTTTAATATTTAATCTTTGAATTCATTGAAATACTGAAATAACATTTTAACTTCTTAAATAGTTTAAATGTTAGGCAGAGCACAAATTGTATGCTGAAAGTGTTGATTTTTTTTTTATTTTATTTTCGGAAATATATTAACATATCACCTTTCTGTGTTCAGACTGTTTGCTTTATTGCCTGCAGAGGTACCAGTTCTGATATTTTTAGCATTTTAGCTATTCATCTGAATATAGAAATTAATTCTTTATAAGAACCCCTCATGATATTAAGTTGGACTTCCTAGAGTAAGACAAGAAACATTTTTTCTCTCCTCTTTGGAGTGGAAACAGTGGAAAAAAGGATATAGTAAAATTAGATACTCAATATAAGCATAAGGAACCTTTTCAACACTACTGCAGACCATTTGATTTCTGAAGGATAACCTTTCTAAAATCTATATTTATTTTCCTGAGAAATTCTCTTCTCTTAACTGGCTGTCCATGCAAATTAAGTAGCAAAGGAACAATTGAGCAACAGTAAATTTGGCATAGAAACAAAACAACTGGAATAGTTTAGAATTACATCAACCTCTTAAAGTCTAAACAAGAAATATAAAGACCTGCTGTATTTTTAGGAGGAGAGTCAGTGATATGAAGGCTTCAGAAACAAACTAGTATTATTCTCATATGTTGTTTTTCAATAATGTAGATTATGAATGATGGCTTGTGCTATATCATGTTGATGACATCATAGAAGATTAGGGACCTCAGAAGGTCATCTAGTCCAACCTGCTGCTCAAAGCAGGACCAATCCCCAGACAGATTTTTACAATAGTTCTCTAAATGGCCCCCTCAAGGATTGAATTCACAACCCTGGGTTTAGGAGGCTAATGCTCAAACCACTGAGCTGTCCCTCACCCCCAAATCAGCAGTGTCATGCTATCAGATTATTATAGTTCTATTATGAATACAGCACTAGATTATATCTAACATAAGAGTGAATCAGGTATGTTTTGAAATTATTTTGCAACAATAGAATATAATTGCTAATGGCTAAAGTTTATATGTCTCAATAATGGACTTATTCACGTAATAAAAGCCACATCTCAGATTTAAGTGGGGTTATTCATACATAATTATGTCCCTTACATTTTTATTTTAAACACAATTCTTTTTCCAGAGGGGAAGGAAAAATTGTAATTTCCACTTTAATTTGCCTTTCATTCTAAAATGTGTGATATTGACAATTTCTCCAAACCCTGAACAACATTATTATAGTGTATACAGGTCACACTGTGGATGAATATAGTTCAGGATTAATCTAAACTGTAGATTTAAAGTATCTTCCAGTAACACAAGTGTAACCCAAGGACTTAATGGTGCTAAATGACAGTGGGTGCCTAGGGTTTTACAGGGGTCCCCTGGGTTGGATATGTGCATAATAGTTCACCAAAGAGCGGCACATGAAGTCTCGACTGAGAGCCAGTAGCCCATTTACCATCATATTTATTGTGAAATGTATGTCAGGTTAATATTTAAGGAGTTATGTATCTATATTGAAAATCATGCTCTTGAGGTCATGGAGGTAAAGCAAGTCACGAAGAGATGACATACTTCTGAAATATTCCTTTCAGACAGGAGATAACTAGCACTTATCTTCCTGTATGACGCAGTTGTGTATTGCATGTCTATTTGCATACTGAGCCAGGTTTGAATTGAGAGATTGAGAAATCTACCAAAAAGGGAAATCTACAGGATTAAACAAACAGTGGGGGAGGGGGAAGTGTCCCGTTTATGAATAAAGACAAAGTATTGGTCTGATCCATCTTGGAGTGCATAGACATACTGAGTCCTTCACCTAAGAGGAAAACTGATAGCACGTATAAAGAAGAGTCACAGCCTGTCTCACTGTGAAGCACTGCAAAGATTTTGGGTGAACAATGCTTTACTAGACTTCGAGGGTATCTTGCTAATTAAGTCTAGGTTCCAGAGTGCGTGTTCTGATTTTTGTATGTAACCATTTGTTTCTAATATTTCTACTTGATACTACTTGACTATGCTTTGTTAAATACATTTATTCTTGATTTTGCTATAAACTAATCTAAGCGCTTTGTGATAAGCGTTAAGATGATCTAAGGTGAAACTAGTAAACTGGGATGTACTGTTTCTTTGGAATTGATAAATACTGAGTGTGAGTCCAGTGGACCTCTAGGGGGTCTGGAAGTGCTCCAAGGAGATGCTTGGAAGGCTTAAGGGTTGTAATGTGCCTAGTGCTAACACATAGAGTGACAGTGAACCTATGAGGCCTAGAGGGGAGTGCTTGTGTTGGCAGAGGCCTGTGGAGTCAGGGACCATGACCCCCAGCAGACATAGGTAAGGCTTCCTCATACTAAGGGCAGGTGCTAGTGAGGTGCCTCACAACCCTGGGTTCCTCAGGGAAGCCTCAAGTTCTCATTTATTTAATAAAACAAAGTTTGATTTTGTGTTTCCCAGATTAAATAGGCAATTAGTATTATTAAAATACACCTTTACCTTTAATTATTTAACCATTTTATTCAATTAAAAACATATTGATTATAACCCATCCCCAGAGACAATTCTTGTGTAGTGTCCTACCTTTTGATAGCCTCATTCCTTTTAATAATCCCATTGCAGGGTACAGAAAGTCAAGCAACTTCTTTGAAGGGTCTGTTGTTCTTAATTATAGTCTCCCCTGTCTTGGGCAGGCTGTACTCCCTAAAGCTTTTTTTGCCTACACTATGAGTGTATAATACTTTTAAATACACATAGTGGGGGCCAGATGAGATTGCCGACCTGCCAGAGCTGAAAAATCACGCTGGGTGATCCATGCTAGACCAGCTACTGCCTAACGTTCCTACTCCTGGTGCTGTCTCATGAGGATGAGAAGCCATCTGGCTTTTCTCCAAAGAGGAGTTCCCAACTAAATGGAGCCATGAGAGACACATAGGCCAGTGTCACAGGATGACTGGACTTTTAAGAAGGAAGAGGGCAGTGCACCTGTGACTCAGATGCCTCCCAGAGAGCCAATATCATGATGCTGATTGGTCTGGAGAGTGGTGACCTGAAGCAAGGGCAGAAAGGAACTGGGACTGGAGTGATGGTGGTGGACTCATGTGGGTGACCTGGAAGTCCCTGGAAAGATAAATGGAAAATCACTGTACTTTTCTGTGTTTTACTGTGGGGACTGGGAAAATGGTTTTACCATGAGGGTTCCATGGACCATTATACATTTACTGTGTTTTTTTGTGGCTGGACCAAAGGGAAACTGAGAGAGACATATGCTGCAGCCTGATGCAAGGCATTAGGGTGGAGAATGTGGGCACTTCTGTCAGCCCCTGATTAAAAGTATGCAGCAAAGCAGAGATTTCAAGGAGTGAGGGTTGGTAGCACTGCAAAAATGCAAGAATGGAAAGGACAGAGTGAGTTAGAGACTTGCCTATATGTAAATTGGGAGGAAAAGGCTGATTTGCTAAGGTGAATTGCAGGTGTGGGGCACCAAAATGCTACTGGGGCCTGAGATGTGGACAAGAAGGATGCAGGTGATTGTGCCTACTGGTTTGTGCAAATTAACCAGGAATCAAAGCCCAGGATCTGAACTGGCAAGCCTGGGAGCAATCAGGTAAATGATCTCTCGCAGCCATGGCAAATACTTTGAACAGCCGGTGAACTCCTGCTGCAACTGGGCTTAAGAGTCTGGTCTGCTGATTCTTCGAACCAATCAGGCAGTGTAACCAATTAGGCCAGCTTGCCTGGCGAGTGACTCTGCTGCAGATGATGATTCCTGACACACACCCTCAAATTAGGTAATCTTTATTCAGTAGTACTAATAACAGCATTCTAGTTATGCCTATGTTGTGCTACACACTGTCCACACACAGGAAGCTCCAACACTTCTTCAAAAATCTTACAGTATAAAGCCTGATTGTCCAAATTGCTCCATGTTTGTAGATCTAGACTAGCATGAGGTTCTGTTAAAGACCCGGAGCTCTCATAGTCACAGGAGTCCACCTGACTAGACGAATTAGGACCAATGAAGGCAAACAACATATGAAGGGTGAGGAAGAAGGATGCAATCAAAAATATGTAAGATCTTTATGTGGGTTATACACTTTTCCAAAAAAGGTAATCAAAACAGAGATAAAAAACTGCCCCTCAAGCCAATGGGGAGCCAATTGTTTATATAGAATTATGTAGGCTAAGGTGGTATTGACTGTAGTTTTTTTTAATCTATAGCAAAGATGCTGAATTTATACTGTATTGGAAGCTTGTTCTTATGGAGATAAGCTTGATAATATGTCAGGATATAGCAGTGAAATGAAATCAATGTTAAGTATTTATGGGAATGCTACTGCAATTCTTTGGAAGAAAAACTGCACTACGGGTGTGTGAGAGCTTTGTGGAATTAGTACAGAAAGCTGCAGGTGAACTATCCCTGCTTTCCGAGTGCACAGACACAAAACCACATGGTGTTTTGCATTCACTTCAGAGTTGGACTATTTGCTGAGGCTCAGCCAGAAATTCACACCATGTCTAGTACACCTTAAAGAAACTGGTGTGTTGATGTATTTGAAACTCCTTTTCTTTTTCTTTTTTTCAACACTGTGGTCACAACTGCAGCATTAAAGGGTTGGGAGGCAGATGGAGACCTTCCTACACCTATACTAAAAATAATAATAATTTAAAAAGTAAGCATTTTTTCTAAGCACTCTTCATTTAAAACAAATATTTATACTCCTTTGATTGTGAAATGAAATTCAGGACCAAATTCTCTGCTGCCTAGCTCCATCAACATTAGTGAAGATTTACTGATTTAAGCCAGCTGAGGGTCATGTGGTTTGAAATAGTTGTTGTTGTTTTGCCTTGCTCTGCTATCTAGTTATTTATCAGCAGTTTATTTAAGTATTGACCAGTCTGTAGTTGGATGATAGAGGTCATGTGATGTTTTTGTGAATAGCTTGTAAACCAATGTCTAATTATGCAACTACCCAAATGCAAATTTTCATCCCATCCAAATCCATTAATGCTGTAAAAACACAATATCTTCCTAACATAGGGAAAGTATTAAAATTTCAGGGCTGAACTTTCTGCTTTGCTGAGTGGAGGAGCTCCAGTCCTGAGCCAAGTGGGCATTTGTTCTTCCTCCAGCACTGGGGTCAGTTAGGGGTTATACCTGCCCAAGGCATAAGTCAGAGAAGCCACCAGAATGCTATAACTTATGCCAGCTGCGATGGACTGTTAGGTGCAGTGCAAAAGGATTTAAGCAATGCTGGGGATTGGGACCTCAGTTTGAATTTAGCTTAGTAACTTGTAGAACTAGGAAATCACAAAAATCATTCCTGTGACAAGAAGCAGTGTTTGGTCTTAGAATCTATGAATCTCAACGTATTACAGTTTAACTTCTCAGTTCCCAAGCAGAAGGTAAATGATGGTTGATAAAATACCTAGCCTATCTGTACTACATGTTCAGAATTCCCCAAACTTTTCCAAAACAGAGACAGGCTAAACTGAGATGCACTGCAGGAGGATTACTGTACCACAGAGAGTAGTATAGTAACACTCATCTGCAGTACAGATACATTGTCAAAGCAAATTTAGCCCTAACATAAGTGGTATGTGCAGATACATAACCGTCTTTGGCCCCAAGCCAGTAATAGTATACAGTGCAGGCTGTATTTTTAAAGGTTTTGATGAATTACTGTTTTCTATTTGTATTAAGGGGCTAGTACATCCAGACTATGCTGATTTTCTTCACTGCATCTGAAGTACTTTCTTTAAAACTAAGGGCTTCTTACAAACATTTCTGAATGGGTTCACATGATCCAGTGACCATTGAAGTAAACTAGAAATACTTATTGTTGTAACTTTTTTATTTTTCTCTCCCTGTAGCTAGCCTATAAACCCAACTGGAATTAATTTCCTAATAACAGGGATTAAAAAGAAATGGCTTTTAAAGATTTTAAATTTCAGTTTCCTGCTGTGTGGATTTTGCTTGTGCAACTGAGCGTGTGTGGACTAAAGCCCGTTAAAATTTAGCAGTCCTGCCTTGGCTTATATTCAGAGCTCCTGCAGAGAAGACCCCAAGGAATAAGCAGTATTAGATAGGTTCAGAAACTGTGACAAAGTCTTAATAATATGTATTTTCTCTTCCTCACTTTGAAAATGTAGGGCACCTTCAGTTTTAGAACATTGTTCATGTATTATATCAGTAATGATGTATTTGTTTTGATGTCACATATTAAAAACAAACAAACAAAAAAAACCCCAAAACCTAGCTCTCATTTTGTTGCTTGCTTGTTTATCCAACTGTGATTTTAACCTTCAAATATTAGTGGGGCCACTGGATGATTGAGGTGCTAAAGGAGCACTCAAGGAAGATGAGGCCATTCAGAGACGTTAAATGCATTCTTTGCATCAATCTTCAGTGCAGAGGATGTGAGGGAGATTACCAAATCTGAGTTTTTTGGTTTTGGGGATTTTTTAGGTGGCTGATCTGAGGAACTTTCACAGATTGAGGTGTCAATAGAGGAGGTTTTGGGAGGAAAATGATAAATTAAACAATAACACTGCTCTACAGGCAAAATGCTTCTGAAATAAATGTAGTCAAACTTTACTAATTCTGGGTCACTGAGAACGAAAATGATACTTAAAATTGTTGATTGGCTCTAGTTTTTCAAGGTATGCTATTGGATCAGTATATACGACCCTTGACTTGGGAATAGCAGACGATAAGTGAGTTATAAAGGGAAGGGATCTCAATTTAAACCAGAAATGACTAAAATACATCTTTGACTGGATCTATGAATAAATCTATGACTGGGTTTGGACAGTACTTGCTTTTTAGGCAAAACAATGAATGATGCAATCTGAAGCTGGTATTGCATCATACATGATATGAATTGCATCATGTTATTCCTAGAAGTCATGGATGATGCAATCATAACGAAGCTTACATCACTCTGCTGAACAAATTGCCCTACATCAGCTCTAGAAATCATACAGTGTCGTGCTCTCTTATTTGTCAGTGTTTGATTTTGCAAAGGGACACATTTCTGTTTAGCCAAAGTGAGCAGAGATGCCTCGTACTTGTGTGAACAGTGCAGATAACTTCTACTATGTTTGTGGTGAAGTGACTTTTGCATCCCAAACGTGCAGTATAACCACTATGGTTAAGAAAGCCTATCACCTTTATTTTGGCTGCAAAATTGGAGATCAGGACAAGAGGTGGGCCCCATACATATGCTGCAACACTTGTGCAACAAATCTTCGCCAGTGGTTGAACGGGAAAAGGAAATCTATGCCTTTTGCAGTGCCAATGATTTGGAGAGAGCCAACAGATCATACCAGCAATTGTTACTTCTGCATGGTGCCTCCAGTTGGGAAAGGTGTGTCAAAGAAGAAAAAGTGGACTGTGCATTATCCAAACATTCCATCAGCTATACGCCCAGTACCCCACGGAGAAGGACTGCCGGTTCCTGATGCACCAGAATCATTCTCACTTGAGTCAGACGAGGAAGAGGATGAAACTTCTGGTCCTGAACCATCAATATCACAGGACCCACATTTTCTCCCATCCTCCTCCTCTGAACCACACCTCATAAAACAAGGTGAACTGAATGACCTTGTCAGAGATTTGGAACTACCCAAGAGTAAGGCAGAGCTGTTGGGCTCCAGACTACAGCAGTGGAATCTCCTGGCAGGTGATGTTAGGGTTTCCATTTTCTGTGACCGTCAAAAGGACCTTGTCCCATTCTTCTTCATGGAAGGTGATCTTGTAGCCTGCAACAACATCGATGGTGTGATGGCAGCCCTCAACATCGTTCACGATCCAGATGAGTGGAGACTTCACTGATTCATCGAAGACGAGTCTTAAAGCTGTTTTACTGCATAATGGCAATGTTTTGCCATCAATTCCAGTTGGTCATGCAGTCCATATGAAGGAAACCTATGACAACACGAAACAACTTTTGAGGTGCATAAACTATGACCAACATCAGTGGCAGCTTTGTGGCGATTTGAAGGTTGTTGCTCTCTTGCTTGGTCTGCAGACTGGATACACAAAGTACTGCTGTTTTCTCTGTGAACGGGATAGTCGTGCAAGAGATTCCCACTACATCAAGAAAGATTGGCCACTCCGACAGTCATTGGAGCCTGGGAGGAAAAGTGTTCAGCATCCACCACTTGTTGAATCAAGGAAGATTACACATCAAGCTGGGTCTGATGAAGAACTTTGTCAAGACCATTGACAAAACACAAGCAGCTTTCAAGTACCTCCGTGGAAAATTTCCAAGGTTAAGTGAAGCTAAGATAAAGGTTGGTCCTCAGATTCGTGAACTTCTTTGAGATGATGCATTTGACCATGCACTGCATGGCAAGGAAAAGACGGCATGGAAAGCCTTCCAGTTAGTGGCAATAAATTTTCTCGGAAACAACAAGGCAGACAACTATAGGTTGTTGGTGGAAAACCTCCTCAAGGCATACAAAAGCCTTGGTTGCAACATGTCACTAAAGATACATTTTTTGCACACTCATCTAGATTTTTTTCCACCGAACTGCGGATCAGTGAGCGACGAGCACGGCGAGCGATTTCACCAGGACATTACAACAATGGAGAAACGCTATCAGGGCAAATGGAGCCCATCAATGCTTGCAGACTATTGCTGGACAGTGACAAGAGATGCTCCATTTAATGAATACAAGAGACAAGCCAAGAAGCGCCAAGTAGACACTGAATAGGACTAAACTATGTACATAATAGTTTTTTGTCTTTTGTTTCATAATAAATTTTAGTTATATAACCCTGTTGCTGATTTTTAAAGTGTTACATAAACAGGCAGGTGAAATATTATCATGTAAAGTAACTATAAACACATGAAAAGACCTAGGTTTACAATTTATGATTAAAACTCTACTATCTACACAATATACATAGACATAAAATGTAAAAACTGAAATAACTTAGAAACAGTAGCCAATCAGTTGTTTTAATTGTCATATTTGAATTCAGCACATCAAAATACATAATAAATAGCACATTTTATCTCTGAAGCAGACGACTTCTCAAAAATTGTAGACCAGTGTAATAAATCACCAGGACAAGATGGTATTCTCCCAAGAGATCTAAGGGAACTCAAATATGAAATTGCAGTACTACTAACTGGTATGTAACTTATCACTTAAATTAGCTTCTATACCAAATGACTGGAGGATAGCTAGTGTGATGCCAATTCTTTTAAAAGGCTTCAGAGACAATCCTGGCAATTACAGACCCATAAGCCTACTACAGTACCAGCAAACTGGTTGAAACTATATTAAAGAACATAATTATCAGACACATATATGAACACAATATGTTTTTGAAGAGTGAAATATGGCTTTTGTAAAGGGAATCATGCCTCACCAATCTATTAGGATTCTTTGATGAAGTCAACATGTGGACAAGGGTGATCCTGTGAATGGAGCTGTAGCTCACGAAAGCTCATGCTACAATAAATTTGTTAGTCTTTAAGGTGCCACAAGTACTCCTGTTCTTCCTGTGAATCTAGTGGACCTGAAATTTCAAAAAGACTTTCAGAAGGTCCTTTATCAAAGGCTCTTAAGCAAAGTAGGCAGTCATGGGATAAGAGGGAAGGTCCTCTCATTGATCAGTAACTGATTAAAAGACAGGAAACAAATGGTAGAAATAAGAAGTCAGTTTTTAGAACTGACAAC
Source organism: Mauremys mutica (assembly GCF_020497125.1). NCBI lineage: Eukaryota > Metazoa > Chordata > Testudines > Geoemydidae > Mauremys > Mauremys mutica. Next base: position 50,944,430 of record NC_059079.1, on the reverse strand, counting down.
AGGATCTGTACTGAGACCAGTGCTGTTCAATATATTCAAAAATGATCTGGGAAAAGGGGTAGACAGTGAGGTGGCAAAATTTGCAGATGATACAAAATTACTCAGAATAGTTAAGTTCAAAGCAGACTGCAAGATGTTACAAGGGGCTCTCCCAAAACTGGGTGACTGGGCAACAAAATGGCAGATGAAATTCAATGTTGATAAATGCAAAAAATGCACACTGGAAAACATAGACCCAACTATGCATACCAAAAGATGGGATCTAAATTAGCTGTTACCGCTGAACAAAGAGATTGTGGAATCATCGTGGATAGTTCTCTGAAAATAGCTGCTCCATGTATGATGGCTGTCACAAAAGCTAACAATGTTAGGAACTATTAGGAAAGGGTTAGATAATAAGACAGAAAATATCATAATGCCATGATATAAATCCATGGTTTATGCTTACATCTTGAACGCTGTGTGCACTTCTGGTAGTCCCATCTCAAAAAAAAAGAGAGAAAAAAAAGGAGGGGGGGTATGTTGGAATTGGAAAAGGTACAGAGAAGGGCAACAAAAATTACTAAGGTTATGGAACAGATTTCACATGAGGATAGATTTAAAAGACTTGGATTGTTCAGCTTGAAAAAGAAATGAGTAAGGGGGGGTATGATAGAGATTTATAAAATAATGAATTGTGTGGAAAAAGTGAATAAGGAAGTGTTATTTACTCCATCACATAACACAAGATCAAGGGGTCACCTAATGAAATGAATAGGCAGCAAATTTAAAACAAACAAAAAAGGATGTGCTACCTCACACAACACAATCACAAACTGTAGAACTTGTTGCCAGGGGATGTTGTGAAGGCCAAAGGTATAACTGGGTTCAGAAAAGAATTACATAAATTCATGGAAAGTAGGTCCATCAATGGGTATCAGCCAAAATGGCTGGGGATGCAACCCCAACTGCAAGAAGCTGGGTGTGGATGACGGGATGGATCACTCGATAATGGCCTTGTTTTGTTCATTCCTTCCGAAGCACCTGGCATTGGCCACTTCAGAAGACAAGACACTGGGTTAGATGGACCAGCATGGCCATTTTTATGTTCTTATGGGTTTGATTCTGTATAACTACTGGCATTTATATACCACACTGAGAAGCACCCAAGATTCCTCCATTCCTTATAGGCAGGAAAGAACACACCCAAGTGAATTCCATGCAGAGCTGTGCAAAACATTCACAATGAAACTCAAAACCAGAGGATCCACCTAGTTGAGGATGTTATAAACACAGTGTTCACACGAGATTCTTTTAAGACTTGTAAAGTTTTCAAACCTTTTGAAAGAACCTTGATTTATGACTTTGTGGTGATATAATGTGCAATTTGTAGCTTATTATTTTTACAGTGATGTTTGCGGGGTTTTGAATGTGGTATTTTTTTTTTGTTTTTTACTTTTCAATACCTTTATTGCAGAGTATTAATTATAACATGGAAACCAGGTTGCTACACAATAAAGGGCAGAAAAACAATTTCACATAATCACATTTTCTCTTAAAGATGAAACATTATACACTTTAAAAAGAGTCAGCGATGAAAGAGAGAGGGTGGAAATACTGATTCATGATTTATTTTTGGTTACTGATTTTGGGGAAGTTCAGCTGCTTGAAGTAACTGGCTATTTCTAACCTTCTTGGACTACTCACGCTTCTTATAGTTTTATAGAGTTCCTTATGTAAGTGTCCTTGTCAATACAAACTTCCTTGTTACAGATTTGTGTATACACTTTGACCTTGATATTTAACTCTTTGCTTTGCCTTTTTATTACTTATTAATCTTTTTTTTAAATTCTTTCAAAAAAGAAAGATGACTTTTAGTACAGTTTTTAAAAAAGCATGAACTTTTACTACAGGGGAGTGTTATAATGATCAATATGCTAAGTGTTCCTATAATGTGACCTGATTCAGTATGCCCCCCATTTTGACAAAAATCAGAATTATAGTATATTTTAGGTTTAGAATAAATATGATTTTCCATCATCTACTTAGAGAGAAGTGGTACTAGATCACAGAGGGTCAGTAAAAGTATATATGTAGAACAGCAATATAGCTTTTTCCAGCATTGTAACATCCTATAATAGCTGGCCCAAGTCTATTAATCCCACAGTGAATATTCTTCAAAGGATGGGAGTCCAATTCCCTATATAACATTAGTCACAGGATGTTTGGAAAGAGACCAACCAAGTTCTTTATTTTTTCTTTTCCCCCTCTTCCAAAGTGGGATGAATTTGCGACAAAAATGCAAGTTTGTCTGAAATTACAAACCCAATTCCTTGAACAGTAATTATAACGTGACACCTTGAACTCGATGGTGTGAAATTCTTTCCCATAATATTTTGCATTGTTCTGTCACAAAACCAATCCAACTCAGCACTTGTTATTGAACTTTTTTTTTTAATTTGGGATTTGTTGAAATTTTAAGCAAAACTCAAACTGTCAGTTTGCACAGATTGAAACCAAAGAAAATGTTCACATGAATCCCTTAACCAAAACTATTGAGTTTGCCCAGCTCTAGCTATAATGAATATTTATCTGTACTCAGTGATGAATAGACAGCTAGAAGGATTTTTCCCCCCATCATATTGAAGCAGAGATCTGACGGAGAGAGAAAACTAGGAAGTAACAGCACAAAAGAACTCTGTGATAATCATGGTTGAAACTGATAACTTGAACATTATACTTTGTGTTGTGGGAACTTTTATAAGTAATACAATTGGGACTGAGATATCTCTATTAAGCATCCTTCATCCATAAATCCAGCCACATTGCTATCAGTTCCAACTGGGTGTGTCTTCACTAGAACACTGGAGTCATGTTAACTAAAGTAATATTGGCCATGACTTTGTAGTCCATATAGTCAGAGATAAATCATGTTTTACAACATTAACAGCTGTTCATGGGTAAACCATACTAAAACCAGACTTTACCTGCAAGCTTCTGGTTTGATGTGAAACACAACTTTTCTCTGTTTATACTGACTGCAAAGTAGTGGTCAATATCATGTTAGCTAACTCACCTCCTCGAGTCATGCTATATGTCAATGTAATTTTCTAGAAAAGACAAGCCTCCTCTCATATCTACTTGATGGTTCTTAAATTTGAATTATCCTCAGCCTATCTGTGTGGATCTCCTAAATTGAGGGTGGATGATCTGTATATGTCGAGAGACTGCAGAATACCAAAAAGTTTAGTACTACTTACTGATCCAAATGGAGAATGTTTATTTTCTGAACTAGAACTGACTTCCAATTAAGTTAACATTTGTTTTGTATGCATTTTGTGACAATGTAATCATTTTCATTTATCCTATCCCTACAGATGTATGAAAACAGCACAATATAGTTTCAAACTTATGAGCAACAGTCTACATTTGAAATAATAAGTGGATCACCTCCCTTCTATTACATGTTGCTCTTAGACATATCAGTTCCTTGAGAATGCCTTTTCATGAATTCAGGCCATAGAAAAAAACATGTGATACAAAGATATGGAAAAGTACAAAAGTAAAATCCCTGCAAGCTGCATGGAAACTTTTTAAAGACACTGTACTAGAGGCTCAATTTAAATGTATGCCCCAATTTAAAAAACATAGTAAAAGAACCAAAAAAGATCCACCATGGTTAAACAACAAAATAAAAGAAGCAGTGAGAGGCAAAAAGGCATCCTTTAAAAAGTGGAAGATAAATCCTAATGAGGAAAATAGAAAAGAGCATAAACTCTGGCAAATGAAGTGTAAAAATATAATTAGAAAAACCAAAAAAGAATTTGAAGAACAGCTAGCCAAAGACTCCAAAAGTAATAGCAATTTTTTGTAAATACATCAGAAGCAGAAAGACTGCTAAACAACCAGTGGGGCCACTTGACAATTGACATGTTTAAGGAGCACTCAAAGATGATAAGGCCATTGTGGAGAAACTAAATGAATTCTTTGCATCGGTCTTCGCTGTTGAGGATGTGAGGGAGATTCCCAAACCTGAGTCATTCTGTTTGGGTGACAGATCTGAGGAACAGTCCCAAATTGAGGTGTCATTAGAGGAAGTTTTGGAACAAATTGATAAACTAAACAGTAATAAGTCTCCATGACCTAATGGTATTCACCCAAGGGTTCTGAAGGAACTCAAATGTGAAATTGCAGGACTAACTGTCATCTGTAACCTATCATTTAAATCAGCTTCTGTACCAAATGACTGGAGGATAGCTAATGTTACGCCAATTTTTAAAAAGGACTCCGGGGGTGACCCTGGCAACTACAGGCCAGTAAGCCTCACTTCAGTACTGGGCAAACTGGTTGAAACTGTCATAAAGAACAAAATTGTCAGACACATAGATGAACATAATTTGTTGGGAAATAGTCAACATGGTTTTTGTAAAGGGAAATCATGCCTCATCAATCTACAAGAATTCTTTCATGGGGTCAGCAAGCATGCAGACAAAGGAGATCCAGTGGATATAGGGTATTTAGATTTTCAGAAAGCCTTTGACAAGGTCCTTCACCAAAGGCTCTTAAGCAAAATAAGCAGTGATGGCATAAGAGGTAAGGTTCTCTCATGGATTGGTAACTGGTTAAAAGATAGGAAACAAAGGTAGGTATAAATGGTCAGTTTTGAGAATGGAGAGAGGAAAATAGTGGTGTGTCCCAAGGATCTGTACTGGACCCAGTCCTATTTAACATATCCATAAACTATTTGGAAAAGGGGTAAAGAGTGAGGTGGCAAATTTGCAGATGATACAAAACTATTCAAGATAGTTAAGTCCCAGGCAGACTGCGAAGAGCAACAAAAGGATCTCACAAAACTGGGTGACTGGGCAACAAAATGGGAGATGAAATGTAATGTTAATAAATGCAAAGTAATGCACATTGGAAAACATAATCCCAACTATACATATACAATGGTGGGGTCTAAATTAGCTGTTACCACTCAAGAAAGAGATCTTAGAGGCATTGTGGATAGCCCTCTGAAATCATCTACTCAATGTGCAGCAGCAGTCAAAAAAGGTTCAGAAAAGGGCAACAAAAATGATTAGGGGTATAGAACGGCTTGTGTATGAGGAGAGATTAATAAGACTAGGACTTTTCAGCTTGGAAAAGACATGGCTAAGGGGAGATATGATAGAGGTCTATAAAATCATGAATGGTATAGAGAAAGTAAATAAGGACGTGTTATTTACTCCTTCTCATAATACAAGAACAAGGGGTTACCAAATGAAATTAATAGGTAGCAGGTTTAAAACAAACACAAGAAAGTATTTTTTCATGCAACATACTGTCGACCTCTGGAACTCCTTGCCAGACGTTGTTGTGAAGGCCAATATTATAATGGGATTCAAAAGGGAGCTAGATAGATTCATAGAAGATAGGTCCATCAATGGCTATTAGCCTGGATGGGCAGGAATGGTGTCCCTAGTCTCTTTTTGCCAGAAGCTGGTATTGGGTGACAGGGCATGGATCACTTGATGATAACCTGTCTGTCCATTCCCTTTAGGGCATCTGCCATTGGCCACTGTCAGAGGACAGGATACTGGGCTTGATGGACCTTTGGTCTGACCCGTTATGGCCATTCTTATGTTATTAAGCTGGTCCATTTCTGAGGAAGAATTATTCAGAACAATTCTGCAAGTGCTTACACAGGCTACACTTTCAAAGCTGATAATTATTTAATAACATTTTCTGTAGCTGGTAGTTCTCAGCTAATTGGAAAAGAAGTTGCATTATTATTCCCCATCTGTGGTTGTATCAGAGTTGTAGTTTGGGCTAATAATTGGCAATATGGCTGGTGCTGAAAGGCACTATCAGGCCCTGTAGACATGACATTACATGACCTTTTTTAATTAACTCCCAGAACTGGATCTCATCTTAAAAACATACATTTTTGTGTCATTTAATTCAATTAAAAACATTACTGTTTTAATTCAGTTGCATCCACACGTTAACTCAGTGTTTGCTTTCTGGTTTATAAATGATTACTTTAAAACCAACACTAATTTTATATATGCCCTATAAATAGAGATAAAGAAATGTATAACTCACATGGTACCAACATTCCCACTGGTATTCTGTTATTCCATCTCCTATCTCTTTAGAAGGAGAACTGCAGGCTTAAACCTTGTAAATGCATCTCCATCATCACTATTCAACTTCACTGCAATATCATGAAGGGCTGTTCTGGGCAGATGGGTGGCAGGGCTAGTGAAAGTAATAAAGTAAAGCAGTGAAAGAGAGAATTCTCAACCATACTGATTTTTTCTCTCTCTTTCTCTAATGGATCTCCTCACACCAGCAGCACACAAACTACCATGTATATTTGGCACATAATTTCAGCTGTCAGGTATCTACACTCAGATTTAGTGCATAATAACTAGACCTAGATGAAATTTCAGAATATTAACATTGGTGTTCTGGCCAGACTCCAACATAAACTATATCAACCTAAATTGACCCCTGTTATTCAAATTGGACAAGAATGATCAAAAACCTCACCATTCAGTAGTCCAAGTGCATAACTCCTTTTTTTAGCCTGGCTTTCCCCCTTTGCAACACACACACACACACACATATATATATATATATATATATATATATATATATATATATATATTATATATATATATATATATATATATATATATACTTGCATTAACTTTGTTTTACAGTATATTCCCTCAGGTCCAGAGGGGTTAAAAATAGCCCTGGGAGGGGGCTGTAGCTGGAGAAATCAGCTTTTAGGCTGGGCTGATTGGGGGAAGTGGCTGCAGCTGGGGCCACGCCCCAAACAGACTCAGCTGGCCCTATAAAGTCAAAGAAGCCTTTATAGGGGCAGACAGGGAGTTTCCCTCTGCCTGTAGAGGGAAAAGGGTCTGGCTGCAGGGTGCTAGAAACAGGGTACCTGAGTGGAGCAGGGCTGGGGAAAGGCAGAGGAGATGGGGAGCTCCAGCCCCTGGAAAGCTGTGGCCTAGCAGAAAGCAACAGGTACTGGGGGTTGCAGAGGGCAGCCCAGGGGTAGGCTAAGGCAGCCGGTCCAAACCCAGCCTTGCCAGTGATGAGTAGGCTGATACTGCAGTCTGCCCCAGGTCGTGGGGACTAGACAATGACTGGTAGTAGCCATATACTGCGGTGAGGTGGGGATAGTGGGTGAGAGTTCCCCTGGGAGGGGGAGACCCTGAGATAAAGGGGTTACTGCCAGGGGGCAGCACCCCAGGTAAAAAGAGCACTGGGTCCAAGGAGGGACACGGGGGCTAACAGCAAGAGACAAGTGGATCACCGGCCTCCAGAGGGAGCTCTGGAGACTGGAAATTGAGCTAATTCCCTGAGAGACCAGCAGGAGGCACCGCAGGGGTGAGTCTGCATGCTTACACTCCCGTTTATCCAAAAACCTATTATCCAAATCCTCTCATTCTCTAATATGAGACACATGCCACCTTACAATCCAATTAGCACATTAGCAGCTATTTTAAAAGGCCTCTTTAGTAATTGCTGATCATTAGCAGCTACTCAAGCACTGTGGTACAACATAAAATAATCCAGTAAAATTACTGGATTAAAAGCCTTAATGTGGATGAAACACAGACAGCATGTGCTTGATACTGAGCAGGAGCTAAGAGTATTAAAGTGCCTTGATAATGGGGAGAGGGTTGTAGATGTGGTCCAAAAGTTCTGCATTGGTAATGCCATGCTATGCAGTATTTGCAGTACATGAGGAAAGCTGAGAGAGTATGCCTCTATCATGGATTGCTCCCATGGTCCCAGTCACTGCAAAAGCATGAAGAGCTGCAGAGAAGAGGCTCTGGATAAGGGTCTATAAATTTTGGGTTGTTCAAAATCAAGTTAGGTCTAGAAATGGAGGTGCCCTTATCTTAAAGCAAAAAAGCTACCCGCTTCCACCAGAGTATAAAGGGTGTGGCCAACACTTTTGGTACCAGTGAGGGATGGCTAAGAGCTACTACACTAGAAGCACTATAGCAGCACAGCTGCCCTGATGTAGCTATGATGCTGTAGCACATCTGGTCAAGATGCTTTATGCCCATGGGAGAGAGGTCTCCCTCAGCATAATAAAACCACCTCCATGAGAGGCAGTATCTATGTTGTCGGGAAAAGCTCTCCCACCGACATAGCACTGTCCACGCCAGCGCCTAAGTCACTGTAACTTACATGGGGGGGGGGTGGCTGCTACACACACCTCTGAGCGACATTAGTTATACTGACATAAATGATAGTGTATACAGTCCCTTCATCATTTGAAGAAGTGGCTTGGCATAAATTAACTATCTGATTGTTTGCCTGCCTGCACTACAAACATTGTCCCAGTTAGAAAAAAAGTTCTATGAACTGATGCAGTTAAAGAGTCTGAATACTGACCAAAACTACAATGAACACCAAACAGGTGATTATTAAACCTCCCACAGCGTGCTATTCACCTTATGGACAATTCATGCATCCACCCCTATTATAATCAGCTCACTTCCATCAGTAGAGATGTCCAGTGGTTATTTTTGCCTGTCAGCACAATCTCAAAACTCAAACCTATGCATGATGGAATTTTTGCAACCCTGCTTGTGCAGAGCTAAACTGGTGGCTAAATTCCTTGCCGAAGGTTGAGCAGCTGACCCTGACACATTTGGTTAAGAAGTTAACAATAAAAAAACACCTGCTGGATTTTGACTGAATCATGGTCTGAAGTTCAGCAGGAAACAATAGCTCGGTGTTGGAAAAAATCAAAGGTCCTACACAAACTCAAATCTGAGCTGGTTACACTGTCACAGGAGAGTGAGGCAAAAAATGTCTTGCATGCGATTGCTGAGCAGATATAATGGGAACCAGAAGCTGTCTAGGAATGGGCTGAGTGTGATGTACAGGACAAGGGTTATTGTGATCTGTTAGATGAAAACTGTAACATTGCCTAGAACAACACAGAGGTTATGGACCCAGCTGAGGATGTGGAGGATTCAAAGGTAGCAGCACCTTTGGATCAATTACTGACAGCCTCCAAGTAGTTGCTGCATTTAACAAGTGCTTACTCTGGATGGAGGGTCAGGAGAACACTGACTACCTGCACACCTTGCTCCTATGAAAGCTACACATACAGGCGGTATAAAAAATAAATAGCAGTGAAAAATAGGCTGCTGTAACAGAGTTCTTTGCTGTATTGATGACCGTGACTGCCCATGATTCTGTTTACAGGGTGCTTTGTGCGAGCTAGCATTCCCTAGCAACCTGATTTGTTCGTGTTCATCTACTTTTCAGTAAATGTGCATTCTTTTAATAAAATACAGTAAGTGATAGTCTGACATCTTATTTTTGTTTCCTCCACTGCTTATTCCATGACCTCTTGATTAGGTGATCTTCTAATTATCCAAATTAAAATGGTCCTCCATACTATTCAGATAAATGTGTATACTGTATATAACTGGCAAGTGTCAACTGCCTTTGCCTTTATAAAGACTCTAAAGTATATTGTTCCTTCAGTGAAGTCCTGTAAACGCTTCTGATGCTGTAAACATTCACTACCAGGTGTAATAATTAGCATTGTGTGTAGTGCCATGGACTGACAATGGTAAACACTATTCTAATAGTAAACTTCTCTTTCATTGGCTCATATCCCAGTGCTTAGGAGCAGAGGAACCAGGTAGTGTTTTTGTCCTGTAAATGGGTGGTGAATGAGAGTACAATTATTAGAAGTTTTCTCACTTTTTATTTAAATAATTTCAGTCTGCTTCAGTTAATTAAACCATGAAGGATATAGATGATCTGAAAAATTAAAATCAGTTTAGTTGAGATTTTATTAACTATAACTAAGAAAAACTGTAAGGAGAAAAAAGAATACAGACAATGATGATATACAATATTACAATATAATAATATTTCTGAAAGGAAGAAAATGCCTCATTAGAAAATCTTAAAACAGATCTGCTTTTGTTATTGCTTTGACAGTTAATGGAAGCTATAAAAACATACATTTATGTTAATTTTCTGGAATTGCAGCCAAATGAATAGAAACCTATATAATGGTTTACTTTTTTTCAATACTGAAAACTCACTTTAAGTGGCATCATAAAAATCTAAGCTCAGGCAATTTTTCAGAATTAGTGTGATCAAAGCTGTCATACTAGCAAAGCAGCATAAATGTCTGTGCATTTTTGAAGCATGGTCAGATTTTACCATTCTGTAATTGCTTGGTGATTTTGAAAAAGTAGATTAAAAAGGATAAGTTGAAACATTCAGGATCTCATAAATGAAAGCTTCTATTTTTAAATAATTTTTTGTGGCAAATAAAGTATTGCATCAATCCCAAATGCTGGGAATTACATGTATTTTCAAATGTTCCTGATGTTTTCCTTTACTTAATGCCATATAATAACAGTGACCTATGTATTTTAGCCACATTAAATAAGACATGAAATTCCTTTAAGCCTAGAAAATTTCAGAAAGCCTAATTAAGTTTTCAGCATTCACACTTTGTGTCTGCTGAACTAAATATCAATCTAAATGAAGTGGGCATTAGGTCCATTAGAACTGTAACTATGCTATTTATTCTGAAGAATTGTCATGTTTTAAAATAACTCTTTGCCAATCATAAAACTTCTCTTTGTGCGGCATACTGTACGTGTATATCATCCAACATTTATTAAGGAAATAAAATTTGAATTGTAAGAAGAAAGCGAAATAAGGAACCAGTGTAATGGAATACAAATTAAAATAAATAAATCCATAAATCAGAATGCAATTATGACTGAATTCAACATTTGTTGGGCACCTACTAGTGGGAGTTTTGTGTGTGCAAGGAATGCAGGATCAGATCAGTAATGACATGAAGGAGAACAGCTTCTTTTCAACCATTGACCACGTGATATATTTGTTTGCAGAAAAGTGTTACTTTGTTCCCAAATACAATGCATTTTGCAGACAAAATGAATTGTAGAATTTAGCTTTATTATAATAAACCTCATAATGAGGCTTGTAACCATATTTACGCATGAGTGATTGAACTGAGTGTATCTCGTACTATAAAAATATAAAATTCAAGGTGCTTGTACTACAGATAAATTATAAAGGTTTATATCTGACAAAAGTGAGCTAAGTAGGTTATATCAACAGTCTCATAGCACTGAAATTAATATCTTTTTCATCCAAAATGCTATTTTGAAAATAGAACTTCATTTTTGTTTGTTTTGTTAGAAGGATGGATAAAATGATCCGAGTTCACAAAAATCCCAGCCAATTGTTACACACTCTGGGCATGGTTCAGATACCACTGAGGTCAAAGGAAAGACTCCCATTGGCTTCCGTGGATTTGGATCAGGCATTTTAAGCTTTATATAAGTGCCATAGGACATGGTTCTGTCATACTATATTATGGGAATTTACCCAAAGGAAAGTGTGTGTGTGTAGTTTTGTCTTTTTGGCCACAAGAATATGGAGTGGAATGGGAGGGGAGCATATTCATACAGGACTTTGTCATCCCATTAAATAAGTAATGCCTTCAAGATAAACATATTGGTCTCACAAATGACTGTATAGTCATTATTAATTATTTATTTGAATTGTGGCAGAACTTAGGAAGCTGTATCATCAGCCAGGAAACTCTATGGTGCTAAATGCTATAAAAACACATAACAGAAATCTGGCCCCTTCTCCAAAGAGCCTACAATCAAATTGCCTAATCCATTCTCTTTTCCTTTCCCTCCTGCTCCCTCTTGACTATTTCCTTCTCATTTTGGACTGCAAGTGCAACATGATAGGGAATGCCTTTATTTAGGCCCTGATCCTACAGACATTCATGTGAATGCTTCAGATAGCTTTCCCATCTTGACTTTGTATGATTCTGGAAGACAACTACTTCTGAGCTAAATTTAGGTTTATTGCTTGTCTGTCCATATGTCTTCAAATCATTCAGTCAACAAAAATGACTTAAGTAAAATGTGTATTAAACATTTTTAAGGAGCTGATCATATTAGAGTAAACACTGTTGTCCCAGCCCTCTTAAGCTACATATCACCCGTATTGATGCACTTGCAATTTTTAAAATTCTGACTGACATTAATCCCACAAAATGCATAGACTTTTCATAAAGGGATCATGTTTTTGACTGAGGAGATCTGTGCACTTGTAATTGTCCACAGTGAAAAGACCAGGTTGTGATATATCACAAAACATCTTCATTTTTGTTTCTTTCATGGTTGCTTTTATTTAAGGGAAATCAAGGCTCTTCTTCTTTGATTTTTGCAGTGGGTCTTGTTAATGGATGAGTGACCCACCTTTGACAGAATGGTACATCTTCCAGCATGATGATTTATTTGTAGAATTCCTAGACAAAAGAGAAAAGCCACACAAAGGTTTCAAAGCTGTGGATCAAGGCAATACAAAATTATAGTGTAGATAAATAGGATGGCACAGCAGACTGATAATTAGATCTGGAATCTTTATCTGTTGTTTAGATTGTAATACCCCTCTGGCATAGGGACCATTATTTTGTTCAATATTTGTACAGACCATAACATAATGGGGTCTGATCTATTTAGGACTGCAGCTCCTAAGCACTATGGTAATACTAATAAGTAATAAATAATCATCATTATTTGTATTGCCATTGTACCTAGAATTCCCAGCCATGGGCCAGGACCTTGTTGTCCTAGGCATTGTATAAATACAGAATAAAAAGATGGTGAGATCAAATCCAGCCACATGTAGTAAAGTCAAATTTTACCATTTGAAGTCAATGGATAGACCTCTGTCAATTTCAGTGGGCTTTGGATCAGGCCCTCTGTAACTTGGAAGTGAACATTTTAAAACAAATGATAGAGGGCAGTAGTATTTCTCTGGATTCCCTGTCTACAGAACAAATCATTGCTCTAGTAGAGTTACCAGTTGGACACTTTTCTGTCCCCACCCATATTTAGAATAGACAGACTCTGACAATGGTCACCATTGAAATACCTACAGTTTTGTCTTTGCAAATGTCATTAGTGGTGCTAAGATACTTAGTACAGAGAATACTTAAGAAATAGCAAAAATGCTGGGGTTAAACTAATTTATTGAAAAAAGCCAGTATCAAGATTGCAATGATAATCTTTGTTGGCTGAATGTGTGCAAATTCTGTTAAGTTGAGCATCTTTTTTTGCATTGAATTTTTTGCTATTAGAAAAACTAGTACTTTAGAAGCATAAAGGGCTTTTTGCAGTACTATCATGCATTGATTTTTCAAATAGCTGTCCATTATAAACACTGACATTATAAAACTGACAAATCATCATTAATACTTAACATACTAAGAATAAATTAATCACTCAACCAGTTATTTTCTGACTGTAAAAAGCTGGGTTTACTCATGAAGTTAAACAGACATTGCAATGTGCAAATAGAATGTAAGTGCTGATTCCACTTAACAGTGGATTATCTATAAGATGTATTTTTATTTTATTTTATTTATGGCCTGCTCGTAAAGTCCACTCTTGTCGTTATTATCTGATTGTTATGGGTGAGCTTTTAACCTTTATACTGATGGAATTTTTACAGCCTGTCAGAAAATGAATAAATGTTTTAAGATCTGTCCATAAAACTGTTTAGTTTACATGTGGCTTTGGGTTTGGTTCCTGCTGCTCCTTCTATGCTTCAACTTTAATTAGAGGAACAAAATCTTTTCTTTTTTCCTGGCTCAGGGATAAGTGGAAAAGGGAAAAAATGCTGAACGCTAGAAGATGTTCTTAGTCTCCATATTCATATGAGCCTAGACTGTGCCCTTGTTTTATTCAGCTAAGTTTGTGGGTAAGTGCCCCACCAACCTCTTGTTCATCCAATTAGATCTTGAGTCCAGGTCTGGTGCTGAGTTCAGCTCCTGCTTTCTGGACACTCTCCGCTGTGAGAAAATGGGCAAAATGTGGGGTAGGGATGAGTAGACCAGGCAAGAGGAGGGGGAAGTAAGCTGCACTCTCTCAAGGCCTGCAGTAACTTACTTTCCCCCACCTGCCCCAGAGTAAGAGGAGAGCAGGGACAGAATTGCAATTTGGAATCATAATTCCTTCCCAGGGCTGCTTCTGGGACAGTACAGTTGCACAACATCTATTCCTCAGAGCTAAACCTAAATGTTCAATCTACTCCATGTATGCAGAAATCGGGCAATAACCTCACCAAGTGACTATTCAGGGCAAGGGAACTATCGTGACAAAGCACCCTGCAACAAGCTGTTCCTAAACATTAAAGGAAATGGTGAAGTCTCCTCTGAAATCCTTTACAATGTATTGAGACTGTAGGGTTGCCAACTTTCTACTCACACAAAACTGAACACCCTTGCCTCCCTACCCATCACCTCCAAGGCCACGGCCATATCCCTCCACTTCTCCTAGGCCCTGCCCCCCACTCATTCCATACCCCCTTCCTCTGTCACTTGTTCTCCCCACCCTCACTCGCTCATTTTCACCTGGATGGCTCAGGGAACTGGCGTGCACAAGTTGCAGGCTCCAGGGTGGGGCCAGAAATGAGGAGCTCAGAGTGCAGGAGGGGGCTCCATGCTGAGGCAGTGGGTTGGGATGTGAAGGGGGGTGAGGGCTTCAGCTGGGGGTACAGGCTCTGGGGTGGGGCCAGGGATGAGGGGTTTGGGGTACAGGAGCAGGCTGTGGACTGGGGCTGAGGGGTTCAGCATGTGGGAGGGGGATCAGGGCTGGGGCAGGGGGTTGGGGCATGGGGGTGGGAGTGAAGGCTCTGGCTTGGGATGCTAGCTCTGGGTTTGGGGTGCAGGAGGGTGCTCCGGGCTAAGATTGAGGGGTTTGGAGGGCGGGACTGTGTGCTTAATTGTTTGAAAAGAGTGAATTGAGTGCTTTGTTCCAGGTGGGCCTTGAGTGGGCCTGATTGTTATAAAAAGGCAGCCAGTTGCGAACCAGCTGAGCGGTCAACAGCGGAGAAGCTAATAGAGGGAGTTTGCCTGGGGAGAGCCCACTGAGGCTTTCATCTTGCAGGCGTCTCTGAGTAGTTACTGCAAAAGCTGAGGAAGTTCTTCAAAGGAAGGTAACATGGATGGTGAGAGATCAGCTGTTGTGACCTGCACAGGATGTGCCAGGTTTGTCTTTCTTCCACAGGACAGAAGTGACTTTGTCTGTACAAAGGGCAAGCTGGTCTCCGTATTGGAAGAGAAGGTTTGAGGTCTGGAGAAACAAATATCAACCCTGTGTTGCATAAGAGAAAATAAAGATTTCCTGGACAGATGTCAGGATATGCTTCTATGGGCACAACATTCTGAAGAGTCAGAGCAGGCTGCGCAGCAGGGACAGAAGGATGGTGAAGAAAATTGGCAGCATGTGACCTCCAGAAGAAGAAAGAGGCACATCCATGTACCAGCAATGCAGATACAGGTGAGCAACTGTTTTCATGTTCTCTCCACAGGTACTAATGCAGAGAGTGGACTAGATGATACATCTGAGGGAAGGGAGCAGAAGGAGACCTCATCGACTGGAAGTCATGAAATGCATTGTCCTAGGGATGAGGGTTCCACGACCACCACTCCCAAGAGAAGGAGGCTGCTGGTGGTGGTCGGGGACTCCCTCCTTAGGAGGACTGAGTCATCTGTCTGCCATCCCAACCGGGAAAACCAAGAAGTGTGCTGCTTGTGAGGAGCTAGGATTCACGATGTGACAGAGACTGCCAAGACCAATCAAGCCCTCAGATCACTACCCCTTCCTGCTTCTCCACATGGGCACCAATGATACTGCCAAGAATTACCTTGAGTGGATCACTGCAGACTACATTGCTCAGGGAAGAAGGATAAAGAAGTTTGAGGCACAAGTGGTGTTCTTGTCTATCCTCCCTGTGGAAGGAAAAGGCCCAGGTAGAGACCGGCAAATCATGGACGTCAATGAATGGCTATGCAGGTGGTGTCGGAGAGAAGGCTTTGGATTCTTTGACCAAGGAATGGTGTTCCAAGAAGGAGGATTGGTTGGCAGAGATGGGTTCCACCTAACGAAGAGAGGGAAGAGCGTCTTCACAAGCAGACTGCCTAACCTAGTGAGGAGGGGTTTAAATTAGGTTCACCAGGGGAAGGAGACCAAAGCCCTGAGGTAAGTGGTGAAGTAGGATACCAGGAGGAAGAACGAGCAGGAGAGCACAAGAGGGGAGGACTCCTGCCTCATCCTGAGAAAGCAGGACAATCAGCAAGTTATCTTAAGTGCCTATACACAAATGCAAGAAGTCTGGGAAATAAACAAGGAGAACTGGAAGTCCTGGCACAGTCAAGGAATTATGATGTGATTGGAATAACAGAGACTTGGTGGGATAACTCACATGACTGGAGTACTGTCATGGATGGATATAAACTGTTCAGAAAGTGCAGGCAGGGCAGAAAGAGCGTCTTCACAAGCAGACTGCCTAACCTAGTGAGGAGGGGTTTAAATTAGGTTCACCAGGGGAAGGAGACCAAAGCCCTGAGGTAAGTGGTGAAGTAGGATACCAGGAGGAAGAACGAGCAGGAGAGCACAAGAGGGGAGGACTCCTGCCTCATCCTGAGAAAGCAGGACAATCAGCAAGTTATCTTAAGTGCCTATACACAAATGCAAGAAGTCTGGGAAATAAACAAGGAGAACTGGAAGTCCTGGCACAGTCAAGGAATTATGATGTGATTGGAATAACAGAGACTTGGTGGGATAACTCACATGACTGGAGTACTGTCATGGATGGATATAAACTGTTCAGAAAGTGCAGGCAGGGCAGAAAAAGTGGAGGAGTTGCATTGTATGTAAGGGTACGTCTATACTTACCGTCCGGGTCGGCGGCTAGCATTCGACTTCTTGGAGTTTGATATATCGTGTCTAATCTAGATGCGATATATCGAACTCCGAACGCGCTCCCGTTGACTCCGGAACTCCACCACCGCGAACGGCGGTGGCGGAGCCGACGGGGGAGCCACGGACTTCGATCCCGCAACGTCTGGACGGGTGAGTACTTCGAACTAAGGTAGTTTGAGTAGCTGAACTTGCGTACCTTAGTTCGACCCCCTCCCCTTAGTGTAGACCAGGCCTAAGAAAGCTCAGAGCTCCAATATGAAACTGCAGAAAAACCTGAGAGTCTCTGGATTAAGTTTAGAAGTGAGAGAAACAAGGGTGATGTTGTGGTGGGAGTCTGCAGACCAGGGGGATGAGGTGGATGAGGCTTTCTTCAGGCAACTAACAGAAGTTACTAGATCACAGGCCCTGGTTCTCATGAGGGACTTCAGTCACCCTGATATCTGCTGGGAGAGCAATACAGCTGTGCTCAGACAACCCAGGAAGTTTTTGGAAATTGTAGGGGACAATTTCCTGGTGCAAGTGCTGGAGGAACCAACTAGGGTCAGAGCTCTTCTTGACCTGCTGCTCCCAAACAGGGAAGAATTAGTAGGGGAATCAAAAGTGGATGGGAACCTGGGAGGCAGTGACCATGAGATGGTCAAGTTCAGGATCCTGACACAAGGAAGAAAGGAAAGCAACAGAATACAGACCTCAGGGGAAGTGTGGTCCCCTTACTGAATGGGGGAGGCAAACTAGTAACAGAGGATGTGGAAAAAGCTAATGTACTCAATGCTTTTTTGCCTCTGTCTTCATGAACAAGGTCAGCTCCTAGACCACTGCACTGGGCAGCACAGTATAGGGAGGAGGTGACCAGCTCTCTGTGGAGAAAGAAGTGGTTCAGGGCTATTTAGAAAATTGGACAAGTACAAGTCAGAGAATATCAGGAAATCATCTAGTCCAACCCCCTGCTCAAAGCAGGACCAGTCCCCAATTAAATCATCCAACCAATTTTTGCCCCATATCTCTAAACTGCTCCCTCAAGGGTTGAGCACATAACCTTGGGTTTAACAGGCCAGTGCTCAAACCACTGAGCTATCCTTCCCTGACTAACCTAATTGCCTTAGACGATGAGATAACTGGCTCTGTGGCTGAGGGGAATGGTTGTGTTATTCCTTGACTTTAGCAAAGCTTTTGATACGATCTCCCACAGTATTCTTGCTGACAAGTTAAAGAAGTATGGGCTGGATGAATGGACTATAAAGTGGATAGAAAGCTGGCTAGATCTTTGGGCTCAACGGGTAGTGATCAAAAGCTTGATGTCTAGTTGGCAGCCAGTATCAAGCAGAGTGACCTAGGGGTTAGTCCTGGGGCCAATTTTGTTCAGTATCTTCATTAATGATCTGGAGGATGGCATGGATTGCACCCTCAGCAAGTTTGCAGATGACACTAAACTGGGAGAAGTGGTAGATACGCTGCAGGGTAGAGATAGGAAACAGAGGGACCTAGACAAATTAGAGGATTGGGCCAAAAGAAATCTGATGAAGTTCAACAAGGACAAGTGTAGAGTCCTGCCCTTAGGAAGGAAGAATCCCATGCACTCCTACCGACTAGGGACCGAATGGCTAGGTAGCAGTTCTGCAGAAAAGGACCTAGGGGTTACAGTGGACAAGAAGCTGGATATGAGTCAACAGTGTGCCCTTGTTGCCAAGAAGGCTAATGGCATTTTGGGTTGTATAAGTAGGAGCATTGCCAGCAGATTGAGGGATGTGATCATGGCCTTCTATTTGGCATTGGTGAGGCCTCATCTGGAGTACTGTATCCAGTTTTGGGCCCCACACTACAAGAAGGATGTGGAAAAATTGGAGAATCCATCAGAGGACAACAAATTAGGGGGCTGGAGCACATGACTTATGAGGAGAGGATAAGGGAATTGGGATTATTTAGTCTGCAGAAGAGAAGAATGAGGGGGGTTTTGATAGCTGCTTTCACTACCTGAAAGGGGGTTCCAAAGAGGATGGATCTAGACTGTTCTCAGTGGTAGAAGATGACAGAACAAGGAGTAATGGTCTCAAGTTGCAGTATGGGAGGTTTAGGCTGGATAATAGGAAAAACTTTTTCATGAGTAGGGTGGTGAAGCTCTGGAATGGGTTACCTAGCAGGGGAGGTGGAATCTCCATCCTTAGAGGTTTTTAAGGCCCGGCTTGACAAAGCCCTGACTGGGATGATTTAGTTGGGGATTGGTCCTGCTTTGAGCAGGGGGTTGGACTAGATGACCTTCTGAGGTCCCTTCCAACCCTGATATTCTTTGATTCAATTAAGGGTATCAGGACTTGGGCAGGGGGTTGAGGCCCAGGAAGTGGTGAGGGGTACAGGATAAGGGCAGCGCTTACCTCAAGCAGCTCCCGGAAGCAGCAGCATGTTGTCCAGGCGGCTCTGTGTGCTGCACCATCCATGGGTGCCATCCCCACATCTCCCATTTGCCTCAGTTCCTGGCCAATGGTAGCTGCAGAGGTGATGCTTGGGGCAGGGGACGCGTGCACAGCCTCTTGGCTGCCCCTACACATTGGAGCTGGAAGGGGGACATACCAGATGCTTCCCAGGAGCCATGCAGCATGGAGGCTAGCTGGGAGCTTGCTAACCCCACCAACCAACCAGTCAACGGCCCGGTCAGCGATGCTGACTGGAGCTGCCAGGATCCCTTTTTTACCGGGTGTGCCGGTTGAAAACCAGATACCTGGTCACCCTATGAGAATGGTAGTGGCAAAATGCATTAATGCTGATTTAATGTACTCTCTGGGTGTGTGGTATAGAGAAGAGTGAAGGCTTGCAGTCTCTGGAAGAGATCTTACAGTTTCATCACATGCCCCAAACAAAGTGCGTGACTCACTGGCCTTGCCCAGCTCTCCTTTGGATCAGGTGGTGTTTCTTGTTTAATGTGTGGACAGTCATTTAGAAGAGGGTGCTCTGCTAACACAAATATCACTGCTTTTCATTTTTATGTGTTACCTTTGGTGAGGCAAAAGTATCTGACCTGATGAATATGAAAAAGTACAGTTAAACTCTGCAGTATTGTGCCCTGAAGAGAAACCGGTCTAACACTCCTCTCACAATGGAATGAGAGAGGCAGTGTTACAAAAATTAACAATGTCTCCAGTCAGTCTGAAATTACTTTGTACTTCTTTATATTTCATGAGCCCTCAATAATAAATACCAGTACTGTGATTCTCTCAGAATGTATTAAAACCAAAAATCAGAATGCCATCACCTGTTCATTTTAAATTAAAACAGACATTCACTAATTCACATTAATGGCTAGGAGACCTATGTGGATCATTTAATTTTTTGAATTCACTAATAAGAGGAATCGGGGGGAGATTTCAGTGAGATTACCTGAGGATAAGATTGTAATGTTTTAATCACTCCTGCATAAGTGATGCTGCATAGATTATGCACCATCCCAAGAGGAGACCAGGGAATGAAGCAGGACTCAGAGAGGTACCATTCCTTCCTGCTCCCGCCTTATTTTTGTCAGAGGAATAGGTTACTTCACTCTTTTTTTTTTTTTTTTTGTGGAGCAGCTTAGTCCTTTTTATTCACCATGCCAGCTACTCTAACTAGCAAATAGGGGAGGGAGAGTGCATTAAAAGTTCCTCCCATTTCCTGTCTATCTCTTACCCTGCCTTCACCAACTTGCTAAAAGGGAAGAATCAGGCAAGGGGTGTATGCTTCACCTCCCAGGAGCCTGAGGAGAGCCAAGCAGTAGAGTAAGCAGGAGCATCTGGGTAAGAGCTGTAATGATCTGAGTGATAAGATTATTCAGATGAGTAAGAAGAGTTTGCAGGATTCATAGTGAATATTCTATATTATTATTAATACAGATTGGATGGGTTCAATGCATTTTGTTTCTTCCGTGTGTGAGTTGTCAGTGAACAGGTCATGAATATTTAAAATTTCTTATTTGAAACAGTTTTCCAAATAATGTCCATGCCTGATTCTTGGATTCTAGGGTATTCATACATATTTCATTATGAGTATTCAGTATATGAAAGCTGGGCTGAACTGACTGGGTACACTATAGTTGGAATATTTCCAAAATTTGGTAGGCAGGGCAAGATTGTGTTTGATGACATCAAAGTGGGATCTACCAAGTACAGCCCCACACAGATAATTTGGGGTGGAGAGGCACAGCCTACTGAAGTCTGAGAACAGCAGCAGGGACCAGGTGGTGGCTCTATTGTTCCTCCATATCCTTAGCTGTTATATCATGAAGGGGTAAGAATAGGGATGGCCAGCTCTGAATAGAGAATGAGTGCCCTGGACAGCTCCACAATTCTCTCAAAACAAAATACTACTTTTCTTCTGGATTTCTATGGCCAACTGACATTTCCCTTTTACTGGTCTGTTGGCAACAGAGCCAGCACCCTCAACCTTTGGCACTTGCACAGCTCAGGAAATCATGTCCATTCGTTCTGAGCCCCGAAAGTTATCATGACAACAAAACATGACTAGGCATAATGCATAGTTTGTGGAATTTATTTAAACCTTATTTTTAATATCAAACCTGTCATTTCTCAGCTTCCTGCTGATAGTCAATTTTAAACAAATTACTCACTAATTTCTTACATCTAGAGTATGTGATTTCCATGCAAATCAGTTTCTATCCAGAAAGAAACTTTCTCTTGTCCATATCTATCTCTTATCAGTTATTAAAGATCTCTTTTGAGGCTAAAACATCATATCAAATGCTGTCAACATTTCCTCTTGCTATCTCTTACTTACAAAGTTGTGATGGTGCTTAATTAATGTTTGTAATGCGGTTGAATATCATGGATGGAAGATGTTGTGTAAGTGCAAATCATTATAATTAATGAGTTTCAAATCAGAAAATTAGGAGCAATAATGAGAATTGCCATTAAGGCTGCTTAAATAAAGTTGGCTGTACTGCAGTTCCTTTGGTTAAATAGAGAGCTGAAGTACAAAGAGAAATTATTGAGCAATAACTAGACGTACAAGGGAGACAGTAGTGAGGCCAATGGTAGCTAATGGTGTGTCATAGCCCAAACAGAAAGTGCTTGTAATTGTGATGTTCAGAAGACATAAACCCATACCAAGAAACTCTTGTGAAAATGAGAGAGAAGGCTACAAAGAGAACAGGATGAGATACAAGGAGGAATCAAAGACATAAGCCAGGTGTGAAAAATAAAGCTTTGTGAGTCAAAGTAAGGAAAAGAAGAACAAAGGAAAATCTTGTCAGTCTCATCTTTTTCTTATTTAATGGATGAGAGGTAAAAGAGAAATAAGTGATCCCTATTTGAGATATAGATTCCAATGCCAAGAAGGATAATTTGTGATCATCTGCAGTGACCTCCTGTACAACACAGACCGAAGAATTTCCCAATATAATTCCTAGAGAAGATCTTTTAGAAAAACATCCAAACTTGGTTTGAAATTTGTCAGTGATGTAGAATCTACTGTGACACTTGGTTGATTGTTCCAGAACTGAACACTGTATTGCAGCAATGGTCACACTAATGCCAAATAAGGAGGTAAAATAACCTCTCTGCTCCTACTAAATATTCCCCTGTTTATGCACCTTACAATTACATTAGTTCTTTGACTGCAGCACTACACTGGGAGCTCATGTTCTGCTGATTACCCACAATCCCCAACTCTTTTTTCAGAGTCACTGCTTCCCAGGATAGAGTCCCCACCTGTAAGTAAGGCTTATGTTTATTGTTCCTAGATGTATACATTTACATTCAGCCATATTAAAATGCATATTATTTGCCTGCGCCCAGTTTATCAAGTGACCCTGACCACTCTGTATCAGAGCCTGGTATCTTCATTATTTACCACGCCCCCAATTTTTGTGTCTTCTGCAAACTTTATCAGTGATGTTATATGCTATCGTCATATTTGGCTTTCATTGTGGTTTAAGAATCTGTAGAATTTCACAGTGTAAATGTAAAAGTAATGCTCGTGTACTGCCTGTTGCTGTACTTTCCCTGTCTTCTTTAATTAGGAAAGTATAAGAGCAATCTTGGTATTTCAGCTACATCGCACCTTCACTGTAACGCATGTCTACACTTAGAAGTAGAGGTATAAATTCCAGCTCAAGAAGATATACCTGCGATAGCTCTGATTGTTCACCTTGGAGAGATACATACTCAGGATGGCTAGCCCCAGCCAGCACTCATATCCTGCAGCTACGCTCTATTTTTAGTGCACTAGTTTGATCAGAGCTAGTGGAAGCATGTCTCTTGGAGCTGGATTTTACACCAGTAGCTTGAAATGACATCTCCTTAGATTCTTGCCTGCACCAGAACTTCATTTGGTGCAGTAGGAAAGGTGGGAGATTGCCGGCAGTTGCAGTTCCCCATCTCTGGAGGCCAGCCCCTGCCCTTATGCCATGTAGATCTCCTGCCAGACAGCTCTTAGTAATGCCACTGGTATGAGATCCAGTGGTGGACTGCCTGAGCAAAGCTCCAATGTGCCCCCTTCCTGGTGGGAAGATTCAGGGCCCAGAAGTAGAATAGATGTGCCAACAGGGAGTTTCCCTCTGACCGGGGAATCTCTACTGCTATTTAAAACTGTATCACATCCCCTTTATGCCACTGAGTGATACAAAGTGGCTGTTTTTGACTTTTAGATTCTATTCCTTTATACACTTCAGAGCTAGGGTTTCCAGTGATGATGCATGAGCAGAAAAAGATGCAGGATTGACTTTCAGATACCAAGCCAACTTGCTATGCTTGCAATTAGGAAAAAAAACAGTTACAATATGGGCCTGATCCTCTCCTGGTATCGATTCTTAGTTATATATCTGGCCATATACTTGTAAAATGAGCAATGGAGACAGTGAAACAAAAACACACATGAAATCCTCAGGCTGCTATATCCCTTCTTTTAAAGACTAACCAAGGATATCATAGGAGAGTTATTTAGTAAAAAAAAAATTGAACACATTAGGTGCTAAACTACATCACTTTTCAGCAACTTGGTTAAATAGTGACAGTTGGCTCACAAATGGCTATTTTAATTAATTGCTTTGCTAATACCTAACATATTTGGAAAAGTCGTCCTCAGTGCCATCCCCTGCACCAGGTACATTACCCATGTGACACTTTACTTTAAAGCTTCCCCCATTATTCATTGCAGAACAGAAGCTGCAACAAAGAAGTTAAAACAATGCACCCACTTCTTTCTACATTCACACTATATTTCTTAAGGTATACACAAAGGCTGATGCATGGAGGGCCAGAATAGGGCATTTTCAGAGCTTAAGTGCTCAAGATAGGGCTGAGGTGATATAAAAGCCACTGCCCTGAACTTCATCCATTCAGAACAACCTTTTCACTGTCAGGCTGAGCAAAACAAGTTCTTTCAAAGTGACAATTTAATGCACAAACAAGTAGTATGGAAAAGGTTATTAAGGGTGTACAGGCATCCAATAAATGTTATTGAACCATCAGAATATACCCACAGAACAGAAAGCTGAATGTCATGCCATTTATGGCATGGTACTACTCCTCAGTTCAGTTAAGAAACAGGCTCTCTTGCCTCAGTGATTTCCTTTGATCTCCTTTCCTCACTTCTGGGGGGGAATCCTGCATCACTGTGCATACACAGAATTCATGGCTCCTGTGTATTTCTTTGCTTCCTCACAGAAAAATGACTTCTGATGGGGAAGCAAAGGGAAGCCACAAGAGCGGTCATGCGCCCCTTCCCTGGCAGTGCAGGCAGGTCAGTTTGGGCACTCAGAGCAGCTGGTAGAGATGTGCATCACTGTGGCGGGAGGTAGGGGAGGAGGCTGGGCAGTCATGCGTGGGAGAGAGAGACACTGTGTCCCTCTTGTTCAGCACAGAGGGGCAGGGCTTTGGGGTCTTTCTGAAGAGGTAGGTGTGGCATGGGGCAGGCTCTGTCACCTCAGACAGAGCAGAATGTAGCACCATGCCGCCTTAGTGAATTGTTCCCATTGTTCTTTGTGAATTCCTCCAGGAGTATAAAACAGGTGTAAAAATTTTAAGGCTCTTCTATATTGCCAGAGTGGTGTAGAGGACAGTATGGTCTTATAAATGCTGATAGTGCTTTAGTGATTAGAACTAGTCTAAGTTTTTGGACTGGAAAAAAAATTCTTATCAAAATGTACTCCATGAACTGTTTGCTACTGATATTTTTGGAGATGGTCAATAGCCAGCATAAATTGTGAGTTTGAATCCCCGCCCTCTTCAGTTGCCTATGATGTAACCCTGAGCATATGGCTGCATATATTTGTTGGCTAATAACGAGAAGTAAAGGGTCAATACTAGCTACATTACTATTAGACAGAGGGGGGTTGGTGATTTCCTCCACTGCTGCCCACTCCCATTCTTCATCCATTGTATTGTAGTTTAAATAAATTACCAAAATAATTGAAACCAGCTTGATTATATTGTGTTATTTTGACAAAAAAATGTAGATTTTTGCAGAATTTTAAAATACTGTGTGCAGAATTTTTAATTTTTTGGTGCAGAATTCCCCTGGGAGTGTTTCCTGCTCTGCTTTTTTTCTTGTTGTTGTTTTTTGCATTCTTCCTCATGCTGTGACAGTGATGCTGAATTACACTGATGAGTAAGGCCCTATTTAACTTGCAATATTGCAGAAATTGTGGATTCCACAATATTAGGCTTCCACTGCAATTTTGCAGCCCTGACTGTCAGTCCTGGGTTCCAGCTCCCAGCCCCAGGCAGCCAACAGTGGGATCTGCCTGCTCTCAGCTCCATGTTCCTACTGTCAGCGCTGGGCCCTTGCTCTCAGCTTTGGGTAGCCAACAGTGGACAATCGTGGAAAAGTAATAATGGGCTTTATTACCAAAATACTGTAATATAGTCCATTATTACTTTTCCACAATTTTCCATCGCTTGTCCACAACTCAGCCGCAATTTTTTGACAATCATCCCACAGTTCTACTAGGGCCTTACTGAGGAGTCAAAATACTCAGATAAACCACAGGCAGCTACTTTTGGATTATTATTCAAGGTACCAACCAACCAACCAACCTAGAATTATTATTTTATTTTGGAGGGATTTGGGGGAGGGTGAGTGACAGATATTTTAGCAAACTTGTTCTGAGGAAAATGTGTTATACTAAAAGTACCATCAGTGCTTGCTTGGTTTTTACAACTTGTCAACTTATCTTCCATGTATCTTTCATTTCCCTCTCTTTAAATTGATCCTTACGACAAGCACTCATAGACACGTAACATGATTGTGCATCACGGCTGCCTCTATTCTTCCTGCAGTGGAATTTTACTGAATGCAAAAATGACATTGATTCATCAGCATCACCGGATGCTAAACAGTATGAGTTTGTGGAAATTTATTCTCTTTGGTTTTCCTTTCCTCCTGGGAAATTCCTGTAGAGAACGAACTATCCTATCTGACACATCTGCACACCCTGTCTTAATTTCTGTGACTGGGCTATCTGACCTAAAAAGTGTCACTGGAAATTGCACTACAGTCGCTTCATTGAAATAAGACCTGCAGGCTAGCCTGCTAAAATACCAAAGTAGTGTGCTATCTGCCATAATGAGTTTTCTTTTGCTCTCTCTTTTTTCCACTCAGTCTTTTTGAAAACCCCATGGCTTCTTAATAAAAGCAATACAAACTTAACCACTCCTACTGATTTTAGGAGAGGTATAAGATATGACAGCAATTAAGCTCTATTTAATAATGTATAAATACTGGAGGTTGACTCGGTTATTGGGACATTTACTGTATTAATATATTGGTTTAATTCAAGCAGGGGTGGGAAGAGGGCTTTAAACAAAACAGGCAGGAAAGAAACTGAATGGTTCAAGCTAAACCACTTCTTGGCAAACAATTGAGGACTGTTAAAGGATAATGCCATTGCTGGGAATCAGAAAATGAAAACGACTATAGCACTTTAAACAGAGAATATCTCAGGAGAGGTTTCAGTTGTTCAAGGGTTTCAGACAGACATACACAATCTACTGGGTTGTCTGAAGAAGTTAGGTTTGCCTAAGCTACCATGAGTTATGGTCCACTTTAGACTGTTTAGTATGTTTAGACTATGTTGCATCTGTTTAGTATGTTTAGACTATGTTGCATCTGAAGAAGTGGGTATTCACCCACGAAAGCTCATGCTGCAAAACGTCTGTTAGTCTATAAGGTGCCACAGGATTCTTTGCTGCTTTTAGACTGTTTGAGTGTTTTAAAATCTTTTTTCTATAAATGCTTTGTTCTCACTGTTAAAATAAATAATATTTTGGGTTAAAGAAAGATGTTTGATCACTACATACACTACTGGTCATAGACTTCAGCAGGGAAGAATAGCAAGTGCCAAACTCAGTTGGACCTGCTGGGTAAATGTGGCTGATACACAGGATGCTGTAACTCATGGCCTGGTCTAAGAGTGGGAGAATTGTAGAATTCACCCCAGGATTGGTAAAGGCACAAAATCTGACATTTCTGAGGTTCGCTCGGAGACACCAGAGAAAGGGTCAGAAGTAGCACGAGCCCTGTAACTGTGATACTGGATACAGCACTGTATCTTTCAGCACATGGGTTTTCATATTGACTACTTCAAAACAGTTAACACTGTCTACCCATCTTTTACAGTCTTCATATAGGAGTCCTGGAGTAGGTCAAGTGTTCTTAAGCTATTTTTCTCTGAATAGGTAAGAGTGATGGATTTGCAACAGCAGTGACTATGAAGACTTCATATAAGGATACTATGTAGTTTCAAGAACCCCTACATAAATGTATATAAATAGAAATATTTATAAATAATGGTGATCTTTTCTTCATTTTAGGATTTCTGTTTTCACCTCATTTTACAATGCACTAATCAAACGCTGCTGATCCAAGCCTTTAACAAAATATATACGTGATCAGTCTGTCTGTCTGTTTACAAAATCAAGCCTCCCCCTTTCCTATGACTGTTCACCTGCCAGATGTAACGTTTCAGCTGACTAAGGCTATGTCTACATTATGGACCCTACAGTGGCACAGGTGTTCTGCTGCTGTAAGGGCTTTGGTGTAGCCGCTCTATGCCGGCAGGAGAGAGTTCTCCTGTCAGCATCATTAAACCACCCTTAATAAGCAGTTGGCAGGAAAGAATCTCCCACCAACATAGCGCTGTCCACACTGGCACTTTTGTTGGTGAAGCTTTTGTCGGTCATTGGGGTGGTTTTTTTCACAGCCCTGACCAACAAAAGTTTTACTGACAAAAGTGCTAGTGTAGACATAGCCTAAGAGCTGGACGAGTTGTATCACAGTGGCCCACCAAACTCAGCCTTTGCAGGACTTTGGTTGGGTGAGTGTTTAAAGAACCAGTTGGATCTGATTCAAAGTCCATGGATGTCAATGGGCATTTTCCATTGACATTTAACAGGTTTTGGATCATTCCTATGATGCTTATCACTGTGGTGTCTATGCACAGCACTAAAATAAAGAGCACAGTTGTGGAAATGAAAGACCTTCACTAAAAATGTTCTCCCACAGCTCCCTGGAGTTCCACTCTGGGCAGAGACAGCAAGAGTATTTCATACAAGTGGAGCCAACTTGATGGTACTTGGCATGCAATGAACTGAAATGTAAAATGTAAAATAACTTTAAAGTGACTAATAAAACCTGCACACTGTGAAGAATTAACCTTTTAAGGCAAAGCAACCAAACTTACTAAATGCAGAGAACTTGTTCACCAGACATTCCGTATTGTATTTGGAAACTAAGGCTGATTTTTTGAAAGCTGCTTAAGGGATTTGAATGCTCAGTTCCCATTAAAATTAATGGAAATTGGGTACTCAAACCATTTAGGCAGCTTTGAAATTCCTTCCCTTATTAACTTATAATAGTAATATAAAATTGACAAGCTTTTAAAACTGGTGCTGTCTGTTAATGGGGAAAAAAAGAATGAAATTCTGGGCCCATTAAAAATTATTGTCGGCAGTAGGGTCAGGTTTTCACCCATTGTCCAAAAAAAAGAAACAAAAAAGAGGAAGGTATTGCATAGGGAGCAAGACTGCTGTTAATTTAAAAAAAACAAAAACCCTAGATATCAGAAAGGGTTTTCCTTTTAGAATAATCCAAATAAATAAATTGGGCATTCACTAAAAAACGCCGCCTGTCCCTTCTAGAGGTGGTCCTGCAGAACAGGGTTTCAGCATCTTAGTGGGTAGATAAATGGAAGGCTCCTTTCTGCAGGTTTGTTCATCTCTGTCAATCTTATGGCAATCACAATCTATATCACATTTCTCTAATAATAAATTCACTTTTCAGGTGTAATAATTAGAGTGAGCAAACCAGTGTGGATAAGATATGAATCAATCCTCACATTTTCCCCCAGATTTGAACCTTAAAAAGAAGGGCTGAAGAGAATTTAAAAAGGATATGTTAATTTTCACACTGTTGCTTTTTTTTAGTCTGAACTCTACTGAAGGCAGAACGTAGCATAAATTTCATGACAGAGAACCTGTTAATGAAGGATTTCCAGCCCTGTTTCACAGACTAAAGAGCTTCAGTTAAACACCTACTATTCAGGTTGTTTCTCTGACCTAATATTCCAGTTTGTTAGAATCTTGCTCACCTCTAACAGTAAATCTCCTGAGCATCGTAAAGACAAGTTGTACTGGCTCCAAACCCAAATTAATTTTGTATATTTATTTATTCCAAGTTTTAAAATGCACTAATCACAAGTCTGTAAGCACATGTACTGAATCAAAAAACATCAATTAAGAAAACAGTACAGTGGCCAGATACACACTGTATTTAATTTGAAATAGGTGAACCTCAGATAGGGAGGAGGAGGAGGCAATATGTTGTCAGTTAGAGAGAAGTGATAAACTCTGTCCTTTGGAAGGGATTGTGACTGACAGCTGTCTGAGGCTTTGTATTTGCTGAATAGGATGTACTCCTTCAGAATAACAGGAAACCTTTGCGTATGCTGAACCAGCTCAACTTATGGCTTCTGTTGTCCAGCACTTGTGGTGGCTATTATGAACCTCTGACTGCAGTGCTAATCAAACTGGGCACCATTTAATTGAAGTAGTACTTGTGGAAAATATTGTTATGATATTTACAGGAGGTAGTTTTCACTTTTCTAGTGTTCAGAGTGTCAATACAGTCATCTGTTCTGTTTTTTTCCCCCATAAACAAACTATCATGAGTAGAATTCAATCTAAAATTACTTTAATTGTGGAAGATTAAGGAAACAACAAAAGTAAGGTACTTGTGATAGCATGTCATGATAGTACATGTTCACGTCTTCTTTTTAAGAGGTCGCATAACTTTGAAAACAAAATGTCTGTCCTTTCTGTTCTTAGAAATTTAAAGGTACAGTATACCAAAAAAACATACATACGCCATGTTGTCTTGTTAAAGTGAATCAGATCCTGCTCAAATCTATGTATGCTTCAGTTGATTTTTGTACAGTAATACGACACACTACCATTCATTTAAAAAACCTTAGGCGTGTCCAGATGTGAAAGCATACAGTATAGGTAACTCCATGATGATTTCAATACCTACCCAGAGGGTTTCCATCAGCCCTCCCCCTTACCCATTCTGGTCACCAAACAACCTGCTGTTGGAACCTTAGCATTCCTCTTCCCCACCCCACCCCTCGAGGCTTAAAGTGGGCTATAAAGGAGAGTGTGGTTGGCTCCCTGCTGTGCCAGTCAAAGGGACCCGACCACTCCCTCCTCTTTTAACAAAGATCTCCTTTAAATCCTTTAACAAACCATTTATCTGATTGCTGTATCCCCTCCCTGTGGAGTACCTGCACTGGACAGCCACATCACACTTAGGCTATGATGTTGCAACTCATTATGTAACTCCTGTTCCCTGCTCACCAACCAACTCCCTCCATCCCCACACCGAACCCGCTGTGGGGAAGGCAACCCCCCTCCACCTTTCCCCCTCCACACACACTCTGCCTTGGCCAATCTGGTGATGAGGAAAAAGTTCCTTCCCCGCCCCACCAGAAAGGAGCAGCTAACACAATGTGGGACCTGACCAAACCTGATATTTCACCACTTGCAAAGGTGGGATGGTGGGTGCTGCTCCACCTGGTCTGGGGAAAAGGGGGTTTCTCCCATGGGATGTGCCCTTTCCTCAACTTTCTTCCCTTTCAGTGCCTAGGGGATGAGTCAGCGTCATCACTGACCTACTGCTGAGTAGCCATGCCTCTATACCCCCCTCTTTAAAGTGGTATATCCCGTCCCCCAGTAATCCAGACAGCAATGTCCCAACTTAAGGTGTGGTGTGGTCATTGTCTGACATTTCTGTTTGAGCACAGGATGTTTTTCTAGGATGGATTTGTGAGAATGATAACAATATGACTGCTTGATGTCTAGGAGTCATTGAAAATATTTTGAGTAGCAGTGTGCCATAAGTAAATACTCATTCCATGTGAACAAGTTCTTTCCCAGAATTTGCCTCGGGCAAATTGACATTTCATGAGTGATGAGCATCTCTTGTCTTTGAGTATTTTTATTCTACTGACATATGTCAAATTAAATCACAACTTCTTCTGTCTTTCCAAATACTCATGAGCAAAACAGTATCTCCCATACTTCCTGTTTACGTGGCTCTATCTACATATTTTGTAGACTGGTGCAAAACCTTTCTTTTTCTCAGAAGCTTTGGAATTTTACAAGGTTTATATTCTTTATTTCCATTCTTACATCTGCCAGTGTCCAGCTCTGCAGCTTCAGTGTAACATTATAACTGTGTGATCACTTGTATGTTGAGACTAACCTTTAGCTGATAAATTCTGCTTGATTTACTCATGCAAGCAGTCCCAGTGAAGTCTACAGGACTACTTTCATGAATAAGATAGCAGCCTTTGGCTATCTCTATTTCTTTTAATATTCATTATTTCATCTTTCTGGCCCTGATTCAGCAAAACACTTAGGCATGTGTTGAGGACCCATTAATGTCAAGCTTGTATTTAAATGCTGCACTGAACTGTGGCCTCTCACTTTAACTTGATTTTAGTTCAGATTTGTACAACCACTGGTAAACACTTCATTAGCATATGTACTTGTTCAGTATGTTCTTCATTCACTTTTGACATCTGTATCAATTACATTTTTATTCAGGCCTGATCTAGAAAGTGCAGCTGTTATATACATTTCCTCCCAGTTTGCATGTTGTCCTAAGATGATGTAGCAGTAATTTTGTGATGTTGCATTGCATAGACGTAGAGCTGGTTAACTATTTATTTTGAATGACATTTTTTACAAATGAATCTCCTTTTTGGTTGGTGAATTGTTCCTGAACCAACCTTGATTAACTTTCAGTGCTCATTAACATTCTCATAATTTCCCAGTGGTTGTTAAAATATTTAATATTGCATTTGACTCCTCAGATCATAGGAACTGAAGTCTGATTTAATAATGGATATATTTGTGAATCAGTTTTATTTACTATTCATCTGGATCTAGTAAGACATTATTAAAAATTAATACCAGTTATTTATAGAATCATAGAAATGTAGGGCTGGAAGGTACCTTGAGAAATCATCTAGTTCAGCCCTCTGGACTAAGGCAGGACCAAAATGTACCTAGACCATCCCTTGCAGCAGATAAAGCCCATTACTACTTGTCTTACCTTCAGTGGATATGGAGAACACTTGATCACCATCCTCTTTATAAAAGCCCTTAACATATTAGAAGACTATTACTGGGTCCCCCCTCATTCTTCTTTCCTCAAGACTAAACATGTCCAGTTTTTTTTAACCTTTCCTCATAGGTCAGATTATCTCTTTTTCTCATAAACTGGTAAAGAAATACAGTAGTTCGTCTGTTGTCTTTTAGCATAAATTACTGTCACAGTTTTTAATGCAGAACAATGTACACAAGTAGTTAAATAGCCCACCCTGTCCATTATCCACTAAACACTCAAAGGTTTGGAATGCCATAAAGCTATAAAGCAGTGGTTCCCAAACTTTAACAACCTGTAAACCCCTATCACTAAAATGTCAAGTCTCATGAACCCCCTCCTGAAAATGAATATTTCCAGGCAATTTTCTCCTTTACCTGAGTATAAATCATAAAAGCAGTGATCTTGGAAATATAAAATTTGTTTTTATGACATGCTTATTACACACTATTTATTATTAATTATTATTTATCGTGACATTTTTATTACATTATGAAAACGGCAACAATCTTCCAAGATCTCACTTTCATAGCTTGTATCACTTTGAATAAGCCTGTTACAAGACAAGGCTCCTATTTTTCATCAAGGAGTGTCAGATGTGAAACAGCATGAAGGTATTTAAGAACTCAACTCAAAGCATTCCTCCTACATAAGCATTCAGGTCTTGAGCAGTCCAGGCAAACAATGTATGTTAAAACAAAGCTTAAACCTATTCTTCATCATAATTTTTAAAACAACACTAGCTACCTATTTAATTTTAAAAACAGCAAAAAATATCCACCTCCCTTTCCATTTCTGATAAGGAGTCTTGAAGTTGAAATCTCCTCAGTGTGATAGATAGGCTTGCTTTGATCTGCTTGTCTCTTGGAAGTCCAGGGGCTCCAGGCTGCTGGCCCCATGCTGCCGGGGTCTCTAGGGACAGCTCTGTCCGCCATTAGAGAATTTTCCCCCGAGAACCCCCTGTAACGTTTTGTGAACCCCCAGGGGTTCCCGAACTCCAGTTTGGGAACCACTGCTGTAAAGGTTATTATTAGCTAGTTTTCACTGGTCCTAATGCCCACTGAACCTTTCCCTTTACTTCAGTGAGCACTGGATCATGCCAACATTGTTCTTAACATTCCAATTTTTTTCTAAGCCTACAAGCACCTGAGTGTCTGTAGTATTTTCCTCTCTTAACAGTAAAAGACTTACTAGCCAAATCTATAACCCAGTAGGTATATCCTGAAGAGCAAAGGTTTGGTACACAATGCGGTACTGGGGACTGTTCCATTAAGGATGAGTGTCCCAGATATGGGTGGGGCACTGTTCAGCTCTTGTTGTTATACATAGCCAGTCAGAATCAGACACAGAATAAGGTAGAGGTCTTGCAAGCACCATAGATGCTGTATTGTCAATGAACACCACACGCAATGGGCATGGGTCCTCTTTCTACATTCCCAGATTTTGCCCCTTCTCTGTGCAGTGAAACTGTATTTGTTCTAGTACATCTGGCCCACTCACTGGCAGCAGAGTCAGGATTTGCCCCTTAATAATGCATGCATGTACTTAATCTGACATACGTAGTGACTTTGTAAATTGTAGAGGGTCTAATTTTCTAAGAGATCATACCTCAAGCAGGATATCGGACAGGTACTCAGATGCTGTGGTGAATGAGCATAATAAAAATGCTTAGATATGTGGCTATTTCTTGGGCAAAACAGGCTATAAAACTGTAGAGGTCAAGCTGAGACCCCTTTGAAAATGAGGCCTCATCTGTATCAATTTATGCAAGCATCAGTAAAGATTGTATCACTGCCTAAGTTTGTGTCTGAATCATTTCAAAAGTGAAGAGTAGTTACTGCCATGCAGAGATGCACACTCAAATGGCATAGGATCAGATACTTTACAAATAGGTCAGCAAAATAGCACTGGTTCACTGGCCCCCATCCTTAGGTGATATGTAGTATTTTGCGGCTATCGCTATAGCCTACTGATCTACAATGGAATGAATGTACACATGCCCAACATCCTTTGTAGTAACAGCACTCTCCAAATCCCCTGTATTAGGTCCCTGCACAAAGCCAATTTAGGCACTCTGTGTGTGTGTGGAGGCCGGGGGAGAGTTAGGGTGGTAGAACATTATTGGACCCTGACATTTCCATTTTCAGGTGTCTAAGAGTCCATTGAACTTCACCTTACTATAGAAATCTTCCCCAGAAGTTCAAATCTAACTTTCATTTTAATTAGCTTGGTGGAGAGTAATTTGAGCAAGACTTTTTTTTCCCCCTGCAGTAAAATCTGAAATTATTAATGACAAGCTAGAAAGTAATAATTTCAAAATCCCGAAAAAAAAATCTTTTCAACCATCTAAAATGAGGTGGGTTGATTTTCCTGTCCTTTCCTCCCTCCCCACCCCAGATGGGACTCAACAGTAATTGGCTTTTTCTGATGAAGTGGATAGAAGGTTGTGGCTGTTACTTTTCTTACAAGAACTGTTTCAAGTGGTCTGTGTCTGAAGTACTGGAGAGGATATAGATGAAAGAAGAGCTACAATTTTCCTTTACACTTTATATATAATATGTCATGTGCTAACGTCCTTTCTTTTATAAGCTTCATTTCCCAGGGCTTCTATTCTTCCCACCTCTATCATTTATAAAGAAAAATATTGGTGTAAACTAGCAGTAGATCATACCATTATCACAATCCTGGAATTAATGGTAGGGTGAGATTTCAAAAGCACTCAAGGTTGGCCTAACACTGGCCCCATTAAAGCCAGTGGTAAAACACCAAGGAGCAGAATTAGGCCAATGATGAGTACTTTTGAAAATGCTACTCACAATCACATAGTCTGTGATAACTATTTTATTTTGGACTTTGAAAGAGGGCTAGATTCTGATCTTTGGCACATGTAGAAAGGAGAGATGGTGCATCCTGACCACCAGATATAATTTTGAATAACTCAGAATGATCACTAGGCATATTATTGAGGAAATTTATTTTCTAAAGTTATATTGAATGGTACTCCAAGAGCCTTACAGTGCAAGAGTATTTTTCAGTGCTGATGGAGATGTTTGGACAGAGCCTGATTTGCTCCCCAACTTTAGTGGTATATGGTTTTATCTCATGCACCCCCTTCCCATTTTTCAGCAGCTTGCCCTAAAAGATTTTATTACCTTTGCCTAATTAATTTTCCTCTCCTCTCATTAAAAATACCAGACTTCCTTGCAAAATACTGTCAGTGATACTCCGCATTATTAAGTCAAAGATTGTTGTGTAATGTTAACATTACTGCTTTGCATTAATGTGCTGTTGATAATGTGATGTTCCTGTTCCATTTCCTGCATTATATCAGCCCTATCACTAGATGATCTGGTGGTCCCTTCTGGCCATAAACCCTCTGACTCTGATCATTCCTATGGCCTTTTAAAGCAAAGCATTTATCTCAATCTGTCCATTTCCAAGCTTGAAGAGTTATTATCCAGGTATAACAGAGATGTTTTAAGGCATGTTTTCTCTGGAAAATTTTTTTATTAATTTAGCTACCAAATCATCATCATCATAATAATAATAATAAATAATAAAAAAACCATGGGAGCCTGGCATATATTACTAATCTACTGCTTGCTAAGAATTTCACTTTGTAGGCAATTTGTTGAAAGGCATCTGAGAATTCTGTTATTTATAACAGTGTTATGATTCATTTATATTTTATGCAGACCTAGGAAATTTTATTCCCAATTGTCAAAAAGGAGGAAAAAAAAACCTACCAAAAAATCCTACCTATACGCAACTTGTGTTGACTATATATATGTTGTGTTACTATCATTCTTCAATTATAGGGGAAATCTACTGAAATCTGACTGACATCTCTAAAGTCTTAAAACATTTTAATGCCATTTCAGTTTACAAAGATTATAAGTTTGTCTTTTCTTGTTTTTTAATTACAGTTTGGCACCATTATGCTGGCTATTTAGCTATACTTTAGAAACGCCCCATTTCTTCAATTGGCAAACATTAGAAGTAGATCCTTTTAAAAGGAAGAATATTGAATGGTTCAAAATGTTATAGTGACACTACCTGAAGCCATAGTGATTTGCATCATTAGCTACAGAAAACTGTAAAATGTGTGTATATAAACAAAATAATATCCAACAAATCTGTGGTAAAAGAATACTATATAGTCTGCCAAACTGAGCACTCAAAATTAGGTAATGCTATATTTACAGTTGCCTAAGTAACTTTAATTCTCCCGCTTGTGCATCCATCCTGTACACTGAATGAGGTAGGGGATCCTGTGAAAAAACAGTATGTGATTATGTAATAAAATATTGTATCATAATAGGAGCTGGACTAAGATGTTTGGGCAATCATAAATTAGCATTTCCTAACTTTCAAGTGTTTGACTTGGCAACCTAAATAACATTCTATCACCAGAAAGTTAGATTTTTTTTAAGGAAAATAATTACATGTCACCGTAACAACCTCTTCTCTAGTCATGTGTCATCAGGATTTAAACTCTCAACCATCAGCACCACAGCACAGACTGCTACTACGTGAGCTATAGGATTTAGTTATTAGCTATCAGAAGAGGGCCATTATCACAGAACAGGATAGACCACTTAGTGCGGGGGTTGGGGCTGAGTGTTGGTGTGGGAATCTGGCCTGGCTATCTCACTTTCTCTCCCCTACTTGGACAAAATACAGACATTTCCAAAACTGTTAGGAATATGCCTTCCCAGTGGTCTATTCAGTCCAGTAATTTGCTTCAGAGAGTGATCAATACCAGATGCTTCAGAGGAAGGTGGCAAAAGGATCATCATGATCCTAACCAGCTCACTTATTAAAATGAATAATTCTCTCTCCACATACCATCTCCTGCATCCAGAAGACAAGGAGATTTTTTGTTTCTCTAAGCAAGTTAAAGGGTGTATCTATTTAAAGCCAGCAAGTTAAAGAAGTATGGATTGGATGAATGGATTATAAGGTGGATAGAAAGCTGTCTAGATTATCAGGCTTAATGGGTAGTGATCAATGGCTCGATGTCTAGTTGGCAGCCGCCATCAAGCGGAGTCAGTCCTGGGGCCGGTTTTGTTCAACATCTGTATTAATGATCTGGATGATGGGATTAATTGCACCCTGAGCAAATTCGCAGATGACACTAAGCTGGTGGAAGAGGTAGATATGCTGGAGGGTAGGGATAGGGTCCAGAGTGACCTAAGCCTGGTCTACACTAGGCGTTTAAATCGGTTTTAGGAGCGTAAAACCGATTTAACGCCACAACCGTCCACACTAGGAGGCACCTTATATCGATTTTAATGACTTTTTAAACCGGTTTCTGTACTCCTCCCTAACGAGAGGAGTAGCGCTAGTATCGGTATTACCATATCGGATTAGGGTTAGTGTGGCCGCTGATCGACGGTATTGGCCTCCGGGCGGTATCCCACAGTGCACCACTGACCGCTCTGGACAGCAATCTGAACTCGGATGCAGTGGCCAGGTAGACAGGAAAAGCCCCGCGAACTTTTGAATATTTCCTGTTTGCCCAGCATGGAGCTCCGATCAGCACGTGTGGCGATGCAGTTAAAAATCAAAATAAAGAAAGAGCTCCCGCATGGACCATGCGGACGTGATCGCTGTAAGGGCAGGCAAATCTGTTCTATCAGCGCTCCGTTACAGAAGACGAAATTCAAAATCATTTTTTTAAAATCTCCAGACAGAGCTCCAAATGCTTCTAGGGTCAAACACCGTGTCCGCGGTGGGTCAGGGCATAGCTCGGCAATTTTTGCCCCATCAGGCACTGGGATCTCAACCCGGAAGTTCCAAGGGGCGGGGGAGGCTGCGGGAACTATGGGATAGCTACGGAATAGCTACCCACAGTGCAACGTTCCAGAAATCGACACTAGCCTCGAACCGTGGACGCACACCACCGATTTAATGTGTTTAGTGTGGCCGCGCACACTCGATTTTATAAAATCTGTTTTACAAAACCAGTTTATGCAAATTCGGAATAGTCCCGTAGTGTAGACGTACCCCTAGACAAATTGGAATATTGGGCCAAAAGAAATCTGATGAGGTTCAACAAGGACAAATGCAGAGTCCTGCACTTAGGAAGGAACAATCCCCTGCACCGCTACAGGCTGGGTTCTGCAGAAAAGGACCTGGGGATTACAGTGGATGAGAAACTGGATATGAGTCAGCAGTGTGCCCTTGTTGCCAAGAAGGCCAATGGCATATTGGGTTGTATGAGTAGGAGCACTGCCAGCAGACTGAGGGAACTGACTATTCCCCTCTATTCGGCAGTGGCGAGGCCACACCTGGAGTATTGTGTCCAGTTTTGGTCCCCCCACTACAGAAGGGATGTGGACAAATTGGAGAGAGCCCAGTGGAGGGCAACAAAAATGATTAGAGGGCTGGAGCACATGATTTATGAAGAGAGGCTGAGGGAACTGGGATTATTTAGTCTGCAGCAGACAAACATGAGGGGGGATTTGATAGCAGCCTTTAACTAACTGAAGGGGAGTTCCAAAGAGGATGGAGCTTGGCTGTTCTCAGTGGTGGCAGATGACAGAACAAGGTCTCAAGGTGCAGTCGGGGAGGTCTACGTTGGATATTAGGAAACACTATTTCACTAGGAGGGTGGTGAAGCACTGGAATGGGTTACCTAGGGAGGTGGTGGAATCTCCATCCTTAGAGGTTTTTAAGGCCAGGCTTGAAAAAGCCCTGGCTGGGATGATTTAGTTGGTGTTGGTCCTGCTTTGAGCAGGAGATTGGACTAAATGACCTCCTAAGGTCTCTTTCAACCCCAATATTCTATGAAAGGGATAACTTTAGAAGTATTAACGAGAAAGCCAGGTAATGTCTTTGAGTGTACAACCTGCAATAGTGCACTGGCAACTTTCTTATTAGTGACTATAGGAGTCGCAAATACAGTATGATAGATCTTGCACAGGACCACAATTCTGGCAGCAATCTGAGAGGAGATCTTTGTTGGTGAGCAGTGTTGATTCAGTTTTCAGTACTCAGCCTCAGCTGTGGTTGGCTGGAGTTCAGTTGGCCTATAGTTCATGTAGGTCCTGTATTCCACCAAGAAATGTTTCTTTCTCGCTACTTGCGTCATACAGGAGACAACCATTTACCTCGGGGGCATGAAAAGAAATCTCTGCACACATAATCTGCAGTGACATGGTGGCACAGTTGGCAATGGGGGATACAAATAAAGGCTGCCACTGTGTCAGTTTGAACAGAGCAGTAGGTGTCAGTTCTGAATAATCCCATCACTTTTAGCTGCTGCATCATCTCTGGGTATTTACCTTTACATCCTAGCTCTGTTAATCCAAAACAACTTCACTGATTTTTCCTGTAATTTGGGAAAAATTCATTTAAATAGCACTTTTATTTAGAAATGTTTTTTATGAAGCGTAGCTCAGTCGTTCATCCTTATTCATTGTGTGTTGTGTTTAGGGTAAATATATACAACCAGAGCATCCCTCACATTTTTTCCTCCTAATCCTATAGGTACATTCACTGAATCGGTGTTATGTTCTTACATTTTAAAATTCAGACTGATTCATAGTTTAACTTAACATTGTAATTAACCCTTTGGAAGAGCCCTATACAATTTGCCAGGGTAAAACTGGTAAGATTCCATTTAAAATATTCTAAAAAAACTTATAGAATTTAAAAGAAAATGAGATAATTTCCATAGTGTTTTTTTTTAATCCTTGTGTAAAATTCTATAGAAGGGTAAAATTCTCTATTCAGTTCTAAAATCGTATATTCAATAGGAGCTGCAGATGCTCAGCGCGTAGCTAAGATGTTAAAAATCAAGCTTCATTTTACATTAAAGTTAGGGAGATGGGAGCAAATTTGTAAATTATCTGTAGGGAGAAACAGTCCAGCAGGACAAATTTAAGGTAATTAAATGCCTTTCAGCTGAATAATAACAGCGATATTCATGAGTCTGCCCATAAGACTATATTGTGCACCAAAAGTGGGTGTTACTATAATAATCAATGGTGATTTATCATACTATTACCTTCCATCTTAAAGTGATTCACAAACTAAAAACTATTGATGTTGGACTCACTTCTACTGCTGCTGAAATACAGCTTCCTATGAGATGGAATGGGGCAGCTTTTCACAGCAATGAAACACAACAGGCCAAAAAAGTGAAGTATCCTGGTATCAAATTAAAATCTCAAAGTGAATTTATCTTTGGTATATTCAATTACTCAGATTGGAATTTCACCAGGACATCAGCATTAATAATTCTATTCTTGCAACAGTGCCATGAGATATTAAAAGAGCACGAATGGCAAGGTCTTGGTTTTAAGATTTAGATCAGAAGGTGGCAACTCATGCAAGGAGGTGTACTGTTTCTTTTAATTTGTAACAGGAAGCAATTCAAGAGGGGAACTTGGAGAGGTTCACTGGAGAATTTCTACAGTGAAGCAGAGGCAGAATAGTTTTACTGTCTATAATACTATTTTTTTATTTGAGGTTCCTTATTCAGTGCTGGAATAAAGCAGCTCTTTCTGTGACAATTTACCATTTTCAGAGGACAACTCTAACCCCATGTTAATGCATGGGTCTAATTCTCACTCACAGGGAAAAAGTGCCACCAACAGTACTTCTTGTCCTTGAAGGTCTCCCATCCAGCTACTAACTAGGATTGACTCATCTTAATTTGACCTTTTAATGGTTTTATACTCCATGGTGATCCAGCAATTTGGATGCCAGTTTGGAAACAAACAAAAACACAACAACAAAGAGAGAAAAATTAGAGTATGCAGTTCATGAAACCAAAGAATTGTGAATAACAAAGAAAGGCTATTGCAGCATGGCTTGGAGAAAAAGATGGCCATTTAGTTCTAAACAATGCTACAGTTAAGCATTGAACATTTTTGAATGAAATGATTTAATTTTGCTTCTCCCCCAATGAAAACTATAGCTGAATTGGCACTGGTCCAGCTTGTAAAAGTTTTGATGTATTCTGTAATCTCATTATAACTGAAGTAATAGTGGCAACGTTTCCAGACATGAGCCTGCTTGCATATTTAATTATGATATGTGGCCCATGAATCTAGTGTCACAGCTGTGATATTAATGTGTGATTATGATTTACAAGCTACTAAAAATACAATGGAATTGTGGGCCTTTGTCGTTCCCAAGAAACATGACTGTTCCAAGGCCAAATTGGCATAAAGTATCCAACTCTTTCCAGTGTCTACAAAATTTTGCAACAAGGGCAAATAATAAAAAAAAGTCTGTATAGACAATCTGGATAATAATATATATGCATGCAAAAGAGGTAGCTCCTGCAGAGAAA
This sequence comes from Mauremys mutica, assembly GCF_020497125.1. Classification (NCBI taxonomy): domain Eukaryota; kingdom Metazoa; phylum Chordata; order Testudines; family Geoemydidae; genus Mauremys; species Mauremys mutica. The sequence continues at coordinate 50,902,679 of NC_059079.1, read as the reverse complement.
ATATCCATCTTGACTAGGCTAATTTTCCTCATCACTAAGAATGGGAGGGTTTACCATAAATCAAAATCAAGATAATTTCAGTTGGAGGAGAATCTGTTCCTGTGAAATTGACATGGAGCAGATGACAATGTTATATGGAAACCAGGCCAAAGAATGACAAACAAGGATTTAAATTACAGAGATTTATAAATGAAAACAGGAATTACCCATGCCCAGCAAGAAAGTCAGAAAATAGGGGTAGGGATGGTAATACAAGAATCAAGTTATATGAGAAAATGAGGGTTTTGTAATCAGAACAGTTACGACAAGGGGGGAAAAAATCTCTTTAAAGTGGAAATATGAAGCTATAGGATATGTGTTGGGAGGGGAATGGGGGTTGTACTGTTTCTTTTTAAAATGTATGTACCTTACAAAATAAGTCCTTTTTTAAACATTGACATTGTGTATTTTGAATATATCTTGACCTAGCTGAAATTTAAGTTTCTAACAGAATAAGGGCTAGATCAAGCAAAACACTGAAGCAGATGCCTAATTTTAAGCAAGTGAGGACTCTCATTGAAATCAATGCGACTGCTCATATGCTTGGAGTTAGGCACATGCTCAAGTGCTTTGCTGGATCAAAGCCAAAGATTGCTCACTAAAATATAGAAATTATAATTGATTGTTAAAAATATAATAATGCTTCAGATGCTTTTAAATATAATAATGCTTCAGATGCTTACATTTGTTTGTAATATTTAAATGCATTAAGGTTTTTTCCCTGGAAGAATTTATTTAATATTGATATATTACCTATCATCTGAGGATCACAAAGGATTTACAAACAACTCATGAAACTTCACAATACCCCTGTGATATTTTGCAAACTTATTTACATAGAGATCACACATTTGACTTGCTTCCCGCAAAGTTTCTACTGGCTGTAATGTATGCCATGCTGTCAATCTTCTGTTGCCATCCTTTCTCATTTTGTAAACTTTTACATTCAGAATTTCAAAGTTTGAGTTTTTGAGGAAGAATTTTCAATTTGGATGATGGACAACATTTTTAAATCCATCCATCCATAAATAGTTTTCTGTAGTGAAAAATGTATTTTTTTTAAAGTCATCTTGGAAACTTATTGCAATTTTAAAATCCACTTTCTCTAGGTTCTAAAATTTTAAATTTTAAAATCCACTTTATCTAGAACTAAAATTGCTTTTCTGTTAATGAAAAACACCAAGAATTCTGAGACAAAGTACTTTGAGTCTTCCAGGATGTAAAGAGCAATCTCTACTGGCTTTAACAATGGCATGATTTTTTTTTCAGACTTATCTGTCCCTTCTTTTTAAAACACTTCATTGACCCTCCCTCTAATTCTCCTCCCTTCTTGAGGCGCAACCCAACACCCATTATAGGGAAGTGAGAATCTTACATTGATTTTAATAGGAGTCGGTACAAGACCTTTATGTGTCTCCTTAAAAGCAGTAATGAAAGCATCCAGGTACCATTTAAATCAATAAGAGAATGGGAGGGGTTTTTTCATTGATTTGAATGGTAGTTGGATCAGGCTTCAAATGAGTTCAATCCTGCAAAATGCTAAGTACCCACAATTCTCTTTGAATCCCTGGTGGCCCATTGTACATTTACTAGAAGGTAGCTACTATACAAATAGTTCCATGCCCAACAATATAACTTTTTTCAGAGATCAAGAGTGTTTTTCCAAGTAAAGAGTTCAAGTCCTTGAAATAAAGAAGACCTAAACCTGAATTGATATGCAAGGTATTAGAATAAAATGCATCAGGAATTATTAAGGAATGTATTATAGTCAATACAGTGAATTATAATAGATCATAGAAATGCAGGGCTGGAAGGGACCTCAAGAAGTCATTAGATCCAGTCCCCTGTGCTGAGGCTGGACCAAGTAAGCCTAAAACATCCCTGACTAGTGTTTGTCCACCCTATTCTTAAAAATCTCCAAAGATGGAGTTTCACAACCTCCCTTGAAAACCTATTCTGGAGTGGACGTGCCAAACTTGTGAAAAAAATATAGAAATTGGACTTGTTTTTGGCTTAATTGTCTTGTGAGTTGCTTGTTGGCTACTTTTGGCTTGTAGCTTGTTGTGCTTGTAGCTTGTTGCTTGTTGCTTATTTTTTTGATCAGCTCCCAGCAAGCAGGGCAAGGGGTGGGGGGAGAGTCAGGGGTGCACAGTGGGCCCACCACAGTCCCAGACTGCACCGGGGGATCTAGTCACAGAGTGTTGGGGTTCTTAGGGATTGGTTTATTTTGGCCTTGTTTTGAAATGGGATTAGCTTGATATTTTGTTTTATTGTGAAAGTTGGGGTGCTTATTTACTGTGTGAAAGTTGGCAACTGTGTTTTGGAGCTTAACTAAGCATAGTTAGAAAGCTTTATCTAATATCTAACTTAAATCTCTGATTAGTTTTTGTCCTCTTGATCACTGTCCTCTTTATAACAGCCCTTACCATACTTGAAGAGAGTTATCAGATCCCCCCTCAGGCTTCTTTCCTCAAGACTAATTAAACATGCCCAGTTTTTTAAATCTTTCCTTATAGGTCAGGTTATATAGATGTTTTATCATTTTTATTGCTCTCCTCTGGACTCCCCAATTTTGTCCACATCTTTCCAAAACTGTGGCATGCAGAACTGGACTCACCATTGCTGAGTAGAGTGAGACCTCCTGCATCTTTTGTACAACACTCTTGTTAATACAATCTAGAATATTAGCTTTTTCATAGCTGTGCCATACTGTGGACTCTTATTCAATTTGTCATCCACTATAACACCTAGATTCTTTCCAGCAGTACTACCACCTAGCCAGAGATTCCCCATTTTGTAGCTATGCATTTGATTTTTCCTTCCTAAGTGAAGTATTTTGCACTTCTTTTTATTGAATTTTTGTCTTGGGAATTCAGACCAATTCTCCAATATTGTCAAGGTCCTTTTGAATTCTAATCCTGTCCTCCAAAGTGCTTATAACCCCAGATTATTGTCACCTGCAAAATTTATAAGCAGACTCATATATCACTCCCCATTTGATCAATGCTACAATCTTCTCTTTTATGATTGGTTTATGGTCTCCCCCATTTGTGCAATTTCAGTGTTTTAATTGCACTCTTTGGAAGTCAAACAGAAAAACAAACCAAAAAAAATCTTTCTTTTTTTTTTTTAATTTGAGTTTCTCTCAGTAAATGTTTCCACCCATAGGTCTCTAACTCTTCATTGGTGTTGTATAATGTAGTTAACCATGTGAGGGTGAGAGGAAAGTTTCTCTCCGTCCAATAGCAAGTGAAGTACAATATCTGCATGTTATATCACTAGTAGGAGTTGTCTTAACAGTTCCTAATAATTAGCTGTATGCTTCAGAGATAATCACATCTGTGTAAGTTGTAGAACAAATAGTACATCTTATAAACAACTTTTACTGAAACAGATTTTTAGTACTGCTCACCAGCCATGTTAGTGCTTAGGAACTGCGTGCAGCCTGTCCTAATAGGGTCTGACTTCTTTCTTTGTTGAGTCCCCGGATATAAAGTGTGCATACACGGCTTGCAACTATATTTTTTTCAAACAGCATTAATTAGAACTACAAAAAGACATGTTGAAACTTAAATACTTAAAATCAATATGATTCAGCTCCTAGCAGATGTTATTCACAGTACACATGTGGAAGATCCTTTTTGAAAACAATGCATGGGTAATTCCTAAGTCCCTTTTGTGGTGCTCTTTTCCTAGCACACTTGATCTCACTTTAAAGCCAGTGTACACTGCCAGACTAGTGTAAATACAAATCAGACCCATGGATTTTAGAAATCTTTGTATCCACAAATACTGTATTTTATTTATATTAATTTACATTTTCCAGAGCAACTGTCATGCCCTGTAAAATATTTTTGCTTTTATATGATTCTCTGCCATTATATTTTTAATCTGTTCTAAAAAAATAAAATTGGGATCTATTAGAAAGCATTATAATTTTTCCTGCAAAAATCACACACTATACAGTCATCTCTCCGAAATTGTTTGTTTGCTTTTCTAATTGGGATATAGTATGACTTAGTGGATGCAGTATTGCACTGGTATACAGAAGACTTGGATTCTGCTCCCAATCCTGGTGTTGGGTGATCATGAGCAAATTACTTAATCTTTCTGTGCTTCAGTTTCCCCACTGGTTATATGGATAAGAATATTGGTATCTTTTGTAATATAAAACAATAAAAAGCAGAAAGGCTTTTAAAAGGGAAAGAATTATTACATATGGGCTTAGAAACTCTGTCTTTCTCTGTGTTTGTCATACATCTAGACCAAGGTTTTCAAAAGTAACTAGTGATTTTAGGCATCTGAATTTTTGTCCTCTGTCCACCCTCTGCCCAATTCCTCGTGAACTGGCTTTGCTAGGGTAGACAGCAGCTATTTGCCACATTCATTTGGATACCAGCAACTGGATGCTCTACTGCAGTGGTGGGCAACCTGCGACCCGTCAGGGTAAACCGCTGACAAGCCGTGAGACAGTTTGTTTACATTGACCTTCTGCAGACACGGCCGCCCGCAGCTCCCATTGGCCGAGCATGGTGAACTGCTATCACTGGGAGCTGCGGGTGGCCGTGCCTGTGGACAGTCGATGTAAACAAACTGTCTCGCAGCCCACCAGTGGATTGCCCTGACGGGCTGCAGGTTGCTGACCACTGCTCTACTGTGTTGGTTTTACCCCACACTATTTGCAGAACTTTGCCCTAAATCTAAGTAATTGGCCCACAGAGATTGCACCAGTGCAAATGTTATATCACAGAGGTGTGCAGCTTTACAGGGATGCTCCTGCCACTCTCCCTCGCGGTAGCCAGCTCAACAGGAAAATTGGGGCATAGGAAAACTTATAGGGGCATGCCTACAACACCCATACACCACACGGATCCTTGGCTGTGATTTTGGCTCTTTGAGGTAGCTTTAATGTGTTATGACAGGGATGTCTTCTGGGCTCTGAATCTGATGTTATAGGGCTAGATTCTAAGTTTTTGCTAGGCCTCCGTGCATTTTATTACAAATACAATTTAGAACAAAAATGGTATTAATATGTCTAAACAACTAATGGTGAAACTGTAGACATGATTGATTGATTAAATGTCTCACTCTCCTTCATGAAAGGCCTGGAAAGGTACTTGGGGTAAATTCCAGCATAATGATGATAGCCTACAGATGTGAATGTGTTATTTTGTAAGTATTACTGTTATGACACTATAATCTGTCTTAATGTGTGATTTAGTCATTCATGTATGTACCCAAATATTCTAAATGACCTTAATAATGTAAAATAACCTTAAAGAAAATATCAAATTGTATGTAATTTGTTAATTAAGAATACACAGTGATTCTGCATTTGAACTTCAGACTTTGAAGCAAAGTATAATTATCTGCTTTGAACATGAAAGTGGTTTTTGCAAAGTGCCCAGTGACAGACTGTAAAGCTAGCATCTTGGATGTTTGTATAAAAAGGAAATCTCTGGTGGACTACAAATCAAAATTTATTTTTTACTGGTGTTCTGCAGCCAATCCAAATCTTGCCACAAGGGTTAGAACATCTGCATTGCACTTCACAAAGACTGTTCAGTATAATGGAACACTGTTTATGCTCCCTACCACTGAAGAATGAGGTTTTGGTTTTGTTATATATTCAGGGGCAAAGTTAAGGTTGTGGGGAATTAGTGTGTTATTGTGGAAGTGCAGCTCCACTGCAGCCATAGCTATAAAGGGATTTTAATCACTCCATGCTTGTTTATCATCTGCACCTGGGAAAAGATGGAAGCATATTCCATCACCACATTAGGCACAGGTATTTTCTAAATAATTCATTGCCCCTCTCCCATGTTTCCTAGGATAAAGGATCTATATGTGATTAATTTGTAACTGATTTTGATAATACTTCTGAATAGCAAGTACAGTTACAGTGAGCTGTTTAATTACTAACCTATTAAAGCTGGTTGAAATTTTCAAACACAGAGTGTCAGATTGGATTTTTTTGGTTGAAGATTTCTATGAAAATGAAAATATATATAAATATATATATTTTGCAACATTTTTTCGTAATATATTTATCAAAATTCCATTGAAAATATCAAAATGATCACTGACATATTTTTAGTAACAAAATCCCCACTTTTTGATAAAACAACTTACTGAAAACGTGGTTTTGGAAAATAAAACTTTTTGATAATCACTTTGATAACATTTTAGATAGCATGTTAGAATTACAACTTTGATTTTTAGAAAAATTGAAAAAAGAATTAAAAGGGGTCTTTTGAACCCTGCAAAATGGAACCAATTAAAAAGAGTCCATCTCTCCCCCGCATTTTTGACCAGATGTTAATCTATCTTGATTATGTATTAATAATTTCTCTCTCTTGAATTTTCTCTTTGATCTTATTCTTAATAATCTGAAGCACCCTCCTCATTGTATAATGTTTGTATATTTGCCATTCAGTATGCTCCTGTTAAGAATTTTAGATTTCTGCATTGTCTTCATTTGTGTGTCGACCCTATTGTAATAAGAAATGGAGACCAAATCCTGAGTTCTTACTGTCTTCTTTTCTCATTTAAGTGAATGGAAAATGTACATGAATAAGGTCTGAATGAAGTGAGTAAAAAGTTCAGGATTTAGCCATATTTTCTCTTAGCCCTGGTCTACACTATGAGTTTAGGTTGAATTTAGCAGCATTAGATCGATTTAACCCTGAAACCCATCCACATGACGAAGCCATTTTTTTCGATGTAAAGGGCTCTTAAAATCAATTTTCTGTACTCCTCCCTGATGTGGGAGGATTAGTGCTGAAATTGATCCTGCTGGATCAAATTTCGGGTAGTGTAGATGCAATTCGACGATATTGGCCTCCGGGAGCTATCCCAGAGTGCTTCATTGTGACCACTCTGGACAGCACTCTCAACTCAGATGCACTAGCCAGATAGACAGGAAAAGCCTTGAGAAACTTTTGAATGAGCTCCAGCATGGACTGAACGGGCGGTTCTGCATCTGATCGCTGTATGGGGAGACAAAACCATGCTGTCCGAACTCCATTGCAAAAGACAAAATGCCGGAATATTTGAAAATATCTCCAAGGGCATGAAGGACAGAGGTTATAACAGGGACCCGCAGTGGTGCTGCGTGAAACTTAAGGAGCTCAGGCAAGCCTACCAAAGAACCAGAGAGGCAAACGACCACTACGGGTCAGAGTCCCAGACATAGAAGCTCAGCTTCTATGATGAGCTGCATGCCATTCAAGGGAGTGCCCCTACAATTACCCCACCTCTGTGCTTCCCTCCTCCCGCACCTCTCCCAGGCTACCGTGGCAGTTATCCCCCCATTAGTGTGATGAATTAAAAAATAATATATGAATTTGAAACAACAATGACTTTATTGCCTGTGCAAGCAGAGATCAAAGGGGGAAGGGTAGGGCGGTTGGCTTATAGGGAAGTAGAGTGAACCAAGGGGGCAGGTTTTCATCAAGGAGAAACAAACAGAACTTTCACACCATAGCCTGGCCAGTCATGAAACTGGTTTTCAAAGCTTCTCTGATGCACACCGCGCCTTGCTGTGCTCTTCTAACCGTCCTGTTGTCTGGCTGCGCGTAATCAGCGGCCAGGCGATTTGCCTCAACCTCCCACCCCACCATAAACATCTCCCCCTTACTCTCACAGATATTGTGGAGCACACAGAAAGCAGTAATAATGATGGGAATATTAGTTTCACTGAGATCTGTCCGAATCAGTAAACTGTGCCAGTGAGCTTTTAAACGTCCAAAGGCACATTCTACCACCATTCTGCACTTGCTCAGCCTATAGTTGAACTGCTCCTTAATACTGTCCAGGCTTCATGAGCCATGGGAGCAAGGGGTAGGCTGGGGTAGGTGCGACTGCGCGGTGCTGTTGACGGGGAATGCAGCCTGAGGCAGAAGCCTCCAACTGGCATGATATTCTAGGCAGGACTGAATCTCCATTAGGCAAAACTTAAAGAAGAGAATGACCTGCAGTCATTCCCATTTTTGTCCAGGTGCCCCCGACTGACTTCACCGAGGCCCAGCCAGGGGCACCCATGTCTGCCCAGGTGCCCCGACTAACCTAACTGAGGTCAGCCAGGAGCACCCATGGGACAACGACAATGGTTAGCAGTTGTATTGTACCGTCTGCCTTCCACAAGGTGAGGCGAGGGGTTGCTGCTGTGTAGCACGGCAGTACCGCATCTGCCAACAGCACCCAGGTGTCATATGGTGACAGTGAGCTGAGCGGGCTCCATGCTTGCCATGGTATGTCATCTGCACGGGTAACCCAGGAAAAAAGTCGATAAACGATTTTTTGCCGTTGCTTTCACGGAGGGAGGGAGGCCTGACGACATGTATCCAGAATCACCTGCGACAATGTTTTGCCCCATCAGGCATTGGGAGCTCAACCCAGAATTCCAGTGGGTGGCAGATACTGTGGGAACTGTGGGCGCTAGCCTCGGTACTGTGGACACACACCGCCGACTTAATGCACTTAGTGGGGACACACACAATCGACTGTATCAAATCAATTTTTAAAAAATTGACTTCTATTCAATCGACCTAATTTCGTAGTGTAGACATACCCTTAATTTGGTAAATACCTGGATCACCTTATGGAGATTAGGACCAACCAAACATCACTATTTTGGCTGCATTATTAGTGTGGCAGGTGAGTATATGATCTAGTTGGAAATATGGTGGAGGAGTAAGTTGTACATTATAAACCTTCTGTTACAGAATGGAATTTGAAGGCCAAATCCTCAGCTGGTGTAAATCAACATAGTTTCACTGATTTCTGTGGAACACAGAGGATTAACACTAGCTGAGAATCTGACTCTGAATCTGTTTCATCATATCTACACAATTTGTTACCTACAGGATTACCAGAAAGTTTGTATAAAGTTCACTAAGGACCAGAATTTCAAAACAGCTCATTGAGTGCTGAGTACTTTAGAAAATCTGGCCTTTTAAAGTCCCTACATGGGAGCTTCCCCCACCCCCCTCCCTTTTGAAAATCTGGACCAACTATGGGTGCTGCACACTTGAAAATCTTGGTTGTGAACTCTCTTAAAAATCTGGCCCCACTTCACCAACATTGATTGCTCCTTATGGCATGCCATGTTCAACATGCTGTGGTATGATTTTGTGCACAACAGCCTAACTGCCTAAACAGCACTGATAGATTGAAGGAAGACTACTAATTTCTATAAGTATGCTAATCTATGCTTAGTTATTACATTTGTGTGGAGCAAGTGTGCTAATGACTGCATAATGTGTATGTACCGCAATGAGATTTTACTTAGGTCTGTTTAAAAGTTTAATTGTAGACAGCTGCCTGGGTTGTGATGATGGACAGATGATGCTTAGTGTCTTATTACTAATTGAATGTCCAAGAGGGGCTTGTGGTGATTTTAAATTGTTTACTTCAATTTTCTCCAAGAAGAGAAATTGAACTATCATCAGCTACTGTTACAACTAATGAATTGGTGCCATGGTTTTTACTTTGCATGCCAATCAAATACTAGATAAGCACAAGCTGATGCTAGGATTATGGGACATTTATTAATCACATTAACTAAGTTTATTCTTACTACTACTAATACTTTTCACATATAGACCTTCTTTCATCGGAGGACCTCAAAGCCCTTTACAAAGGTGCGTAAGTTATGAGTCCTAATTTACAGATGGGGAATCTAACGCACAGTGAGACTAATTGACTTGACCCAGGGAACACACAAACAGAATGCAGGACTTCTGACTTCCGGAACCCTGCTCTAACCACTAGCCAAAACCATAAAGTTTTGCTGCCAAGCCAGTAACAGGGGGCCTGGCCTCATGTCTGATATTACAGTAAACGATGAAGCTAATTTGATTTAGAGTACAACCTGTACATATAGTGTTATTGCTAGGTGAGAAGCATAAATAATGCAGAACTATGTTAACAGAATTAAGGAAAGCTGTGTTAGAAAAGCTGTGGCAGATTGGAACTATATCACAGTTTAGCACATCAGAACTTTATGAAAACATAGATTTGCTTGTTTGTAGAACTCACAAGTATTTTGGATATTAAAGAGCTGATATACATTTGCTACAGTAGGTGAAACTGAGCAAATACTGACAATCATAGTGTTGGAGAACTGGCAGTACAACAGTTTGTCAATCACAGAATACTTTACAATAACCATAAAATTTGGGATAGCCATATTTGCTAGCAAGTAATAGGCACAGTCAGTAAAAGTAAAAAAAAAAAGTTTCATTTATTTTAGCCTAATATAGAAAATTCCAAATAAGTTTGATACTAGATGTGATGGATGAACCAAATTACTTTTGGTGTATTTAATGGCATCACCTAATGCAGCCCTTGGAATGTTTCTGGCTCCATGTCTCTATTTTATTTGAGAGGTATTAAGTTGCAGCCCTTTGAGCTCACTGGCTCAGCACCTCCAGCTTGCTGGGGTTATGACAAAACAACCCTTTCTGAGCTCACTAGCTCATTAACTCTAGCATATAGGCAGAAGTAATGGCATACACCTCTATGAGCTCACTGGTTCAATACTCACTTTAATGTTAAGGTCCAGGTCTTTGAGGCCATGTCATGACCGGGATATGGGCAGTCAGGCCTAGTGATCAGAACAACAGTTGGAAGCCAGGAGGCAGGCCAGGAGATCATAGTCTGAGACAGTTCCAAAGGGCAGCCAAAGCATCAGGAGACAGGCAGAGTCAGGTTACCAGATCAGAGTCAGGCAGTAGGAACAAATAGCACAGGGAGGACCCAGTTACATAGACAACTTCCCGTTTCTCTGATTGGTTCCTTGCTTCTATTTAAACCAATCAGGACCTTTAATGGGGTCCCTTAAGTGTGGGACCCTTAATGAATGGGGGAGGCAACCTAGTGACAGAAGATGTGGAAAAAGCTGAAGTTTTTTTGCCGCGGTCTTCACAGACAGGGTCAGCTCTCACACTGCTGTCCTGGGCAACACAGTATGGGGAGGAGGTGAGCAGCCCTCGGTGGTGAAAGAACAGGTTAAGGACTATTTAGAAAAGCTGGACATGCACAAGACCATGGGTCCACATCTAATACATCTGAGGGTGCTGAGGGAATAGGCTGATGTGATTGCAGAGCCATTGGCCATTATCTTTGAAAATTCGTGCTGATCAGGGGAGGTCCTGGATGATTGGAAAAAAGCTAATGTAGTGCCCATCTTTTAAAAAGGGAAGAAGGAGAACCCGGGGAACTACAAACTGCTCAGCCTTACCTCAGTCCCTGGAAAAATCATGGAGTAGATCCTCGAGGAAACCATTTTGAAGCACTTGGAGGGGAGGAAGGTGATCAGGAACAGTCAACATGGATTCACCATGGGCAAGTTATGCCAGACCAACCTGATTGCCTTCTATGATGAGATAACTGGCTCTATGGATATGAGGAAAGCAGTGGACATGATATATCTTAACTTTAGCAAAGCTTTTCATATGGTCTCCCACAGTATTCTTGCCAGCAAATTAAAAAAGTATGGATTGGATGAATGGACTATAAGGTGGATAGTAAGCTGGCTAGATTGTCAGGTTCAAGAAGTAGTGATCAATGGCTTGATAACTAGTTGGCAGCCGGTATCAAGCGGAGTACCTCAAGGGTCAGTCCGGGGGCAGGTTTTGTTCAACATCTTTATTAATGATCTGGATGATGGGATGGACTGCACCCTCAGCAAGTTCGCAGAAGACATTAAGCTGCGGGGGAGAGGTAGATATGCTGGAGTGTAGGGATAGAGTCCAGAGTGACCTAGACAAATTGGAGGATTGGGCCAAAAGAGTCCTGCACTTAGGACGGAAGAATCCCATGCACCGCTACAGGCTGAGGACTGACTGTCTATGCAGCAGTTCTACAGAAAAGGACCTGGGGATTACAGTGGATGCGAAGCTGGATATGAGTCAGCAGGGTGCCCTTGTGGCCAAGAAGGCTAACAGCATATTGGGCTGCATTAGTAGGAACTTTGCCAGCAGATCGAGGGAAGTGATTATTCCCCTCTATTCGGCACTGGGGAGGCCACATCTGGAGTATTGCATCCAGTTTATGACCCCCCACTACAGAAAGTATGTGGACAAGTTGAGGAGAGTCCAGCGGAGGGCAACAGAAATGATCAGGGAGCTGGGGCACATAACTTACGAGGAGAGGCTGAGGGAACTGGGCTTGTTTAGTCTGGGGGGAGAGGGGATTTGATAACAGCCTTCAACTACCTGGGGGGTGGGGTTTCCAAAGAGGTTGGAGCTCAGCTGTTCTCAGTAGTGGCAGATGACAGAACAAGGAGCAATGTTCTCAAGTTGCGGTGGGGGAGGTCTAGTTTGGATATTAGGAAACACTATTTCACTAGGAGGGTGGTGAAGCACTGAATAGGTTACCTAGGGAGGTGATGGAATCTCCATCCTTAGAGGTTTTTAAGGCCCGGCTTGACAAAGACCTGGCTGGGATGATTTAATTGGCTTTGAGCAGGGGATTGGACTAGATGACCTCCTGAGGTCTCTTCCAACCCTAATCTTCTATGATTCTATGACCCACAGAGTTCCACCAGTCAGATCCCAGGTCCTCTGTCACAGTTGAGAGTTGAGTTCTGGAGATTAACACGTCACTGGGTGGTGGGTTGGAATGTACTGGCTCCAAAAACCCCAATCCACAGCATAGGTTATGGAACTAGGGGATGATGGGGCTGCTGCCACACCGTCTGGCTTGCAGTGGTTTCAATTATAAACAGGGTTTAAAGTTTGGTTTAAAGGCTCTCAGCACCCCACTATAAAAATTGTTCCTGCATCTCTGATCCACAGGGCTTTAAGACCTATGGCCCCTGACAGGGCACTGGCTGAGTACCTTTAGCTCAGTGAGCTGACTTCAATGTACACATTTCTGTAAGGGGACAATTTCTGGAGCATGCTGCTCTCTTGTCAGCATCTCTAGGAGCTCATTAGATCAGCACCTTTTGCTTGCTAGGATGATGATCTGTGGGCCCAGGTCATTATGAAATCATTGGCTGAGCATTTCTAACATGATGGCCTGAAGCCATGCTACAGGGTGGTTTTTTGTTTGGGAGGGGTTATGGGCTCAGAAATGACTAAGCTCTGAAGAGAACTCTGCACATATGTTTCTGGTGGCTTGAGACCAGCATTGCAGAAAAACTTCAGACTGTAATCACTCAAGTGAGTTTGAAAAACCTGGGATTGGTTCTGGCCAGTTTGTGATTGTTGGCAGCTGTGGCTGCATGTGTACCCAGCAGAAGTGGTGAAAGGATATAAGCAGAGCTGATTTTGCCATTTAGTGTCCATACTTGAGGATCACCATATTTTGCAGGAGTTGTACATATATTAAATGTAGTATACTCTCTCTGTGTGTATTATTAATTATAAAAGTATATATGGTGTGTGAACCACTTGTTTTTCCCCCTAAAAATGGAAATAACCCACTCCTCAAATCTCTGTGAAACTGCTTGTTTTGAATTTTGTCTCTTTGGTTTCATGATCTGAATATTGTTATGAGCTGGGTGAAAGCTTGTTATGGGTTGACCTAAAACCCCATTCAAACTGATATGTTACAACCATCTTAAGGGGCCACACCTAAAACAAAGGCTAATAGAATCTGCTCAGAAACTTGAACCAGGTGGACCTTGGGTTCAACTAGTTATTGTGACCAGGTGGGTGATGTATGGGAGCTGTGAGAGAAGACAGAGAAACTGAGAACAGAGAAGAACAGGTAGAGAGGGCTTGTCTACACTTGAAATGCTACAGTGACACTGTTGCTGTGCTTCAGTGTAGACATTACCTATGCCAACAGGCAGGGTTCTCCCATTAGTGTAGGTAACCTCCTCCCCAAGGGATGGTAGGTAGGTCAACAGAAGAATTGATAGGCTAATGGAGAGGATATTACACCTCTACCCTGATATAATGCTGTCCTTGGGAGCCGAAAAATCTTACCACATTATAGGTGAAACTACGTTATATAGAACTTTCTTTGATCTGCCGGAGTGCACAGCCCCACCCCCCTGGAGCACTGCTTTACCGTGTTATATTCAAATTTGTGTTATATGGGGTTACATTATAGCGGGGTAGAGGTGTACTTGGTATGTTCTCTCAGCCTGACTTTTATACCTAGATGATATCCTGGTGCAGGCTAAAACATTTGAACAGGAACTAAAACATTTAGAAATGGCCTGTGATAAACCGAAGGTGTCCAATTTGAAATTGAACCCAAAGACATGTGAGTTGGTCCAAAAAGAGGTACTCTACCTTGGGTACACAATTAGCGAGTAAGGGATTTCTACTGACAAAAAGAAAGCAGGTTGTACACAGCTGGCCAACTCCCCAGAGTGCAGAGTTTTATAGGGCTCGACTCTTATTAAAATGGGTTCATTTGTGGATTTGCCAATATTGCCAAACCACTGCGATGATTGGGTGAGAAAGAAAAACATTTTCAGTGGTGGTCAGAGTATGTTGCAGCATTTTCAGAGCTGAAAAAGTCGCTGGTGACTACTCCTGTCTTGTCCTAGCTACATTTCTAAACCCCTTTGATATTGGATACAGGTGCTAGTTCTTATAGTATGGAGGAAGTACTGAAGAAGAACACAAGGGACTTGAGAGTGTGGTAGCTTATTATAACAAAAGTCTAACTTCTCCTGAGACAAATGATTGCACCACACAAAGGAACTGCTAGCAGTGGTTACAATTATAGAATATTTTCATCACTATTTATCGAGAAGGAAGGAAATGGTCAGGACAGACCATGCTTCCCTGCAGTGACTTTTTAAATCCAGGATTTCTGAGGCACAGCTTTCCAGATGGTTGGAGAAACTTCAGTGCTATGATTTCACAAGGACAGACCAGGCCTGGCCATTAGTATAGTGTTTTTGCCAGTCCAGATGGCCTTGTTGGGAGGCTAATTGAAAACATAGCCTTAAGTGGGAGAACAAGCAATTAGTTATTTGTAGGGATGGGTGTGCCTCTCTTTCTCTAATTCGCAGAAGTGTTCATGTTCTTAGTTCACCCACTGGAACAATGGGGATGAGGTTGCAGGAAGGGATCCCAGGCCAACTAAAAACTTCCCAAAGAGAGGATCCTGAGATCAGGTTAATGTGTGATTGGAAAATCAACTGGCAAATGCAGCCAATCCCCTCACCATACTATAGTAAAAGCATTCTGGTCACAATGTAGAAGCTTGGAATTTAAAGATGAAATTTTAAATGGGAGAAACCAGCAATTGATGGATATAGATACCAGCAGGTTATACCAGCTACAATGAAAAAGGAGATCTGAGATTATGACATGATCTTAAAACTACTGGACATCTTGGGGTTGCAAAAACTTTACTCAAGTGAAGGCAGAATTTGTACTGGTTAAAATGCAGGCAGGATGTAGAAGATTGGTGCATGAAATATGATGTGTGTGTTTCAAAGAAGCTTCTCCTCCTCCACCAAAATTCGGAGAGCACCTTTGAAGCAGTATTTTGTGGGGTCACCAATGGAGTGCATTGTCATTTGTGTTCTTGAGCCCTTGCCTAAGACAGAGGCTGGCAATCAATACTTGCTGGTAGCAATGGACTCCTTCACAAAATGGCCTTAAGCGTACCCAATAAGAAATTAAAAGGCTGTGACAGTGCCTGGGATCATAGTGAATCAAATTCTTCACCAGGTTTGTGGTCCTGGATTAGTCACACAGAGATCGAGGCAGAAACTTTGAATCCAAACTGTTTCAACAGGTTTGTGAGATTCTAGGGGCACACAAACTTGCACTACCCCAAGGCATCCACACTCTGATGGGATGGTAGAAAGTTTCAGTAGGTCTCTGAGAGTTCAGTTGGCTGCCTTTGTAGAACATTGAAGGCACTTGGACCAGCATATCCTTTTCAGGCTTATAGAATAACACTCAATGAGAGTACTAAGTGTACCCCAGCACTCCTTGTGTTTGGGTGTGAGCTAAGGACTCCAGGAAACCTCTTGCATGGAGTTCCTGAAGAGGAACAAAGGGATTCAAACTATTTGGACTATCTAGAAATCCTACAACAAAAATTGCTAGGGAAAAATCTGACGTTAGCCTCTGACAAAATGAAAAGGCAGTATGATATAAGGTCATATGGGGGAGACTCTTAAAAGAGGGAACCAGGTCTGTTTCCACAATCCTAGAAGAGAGGAGGGTAGGAGCCTTAAACTCAGTAAATCTTGGGAGGGAGCCTGTACAGTATTGATCCAAATCGGTGAAGCAGTGTAAGTTTGAGTCAAAGTTTTCCATGAGGACCATCTAAAGTGGTGTCAGGGGGACAGGATTTCAGCATTGCTGTTCTCTGAATCTAAGTCTGGGAAAGTTGTGACAGTAATGAGTCCCCTAGTTGAACAGAATGGGCTGGAACTGTCACAGCCAGCAAGTTCCTCTGAAATATTAGACACGTCCCAGGACACACTGAAAGAAAATCCAGGGAGAGAAAAGACCCAGAGAGATTTGGTTAGGAATAAAATTATTTGAGGTTGGTGATGTGAACTCTTCTGACAGAAATACACTGTGCATATGTGAAGCTTGTATCATTTGTAATTTGTTAATATATTTTTTCTGTTTGGGATGGGTTATATGGTGTCACCACTTTGAGGCTTATCAAATCAATGAGGTGTGGGGGGTATTAAGAGCAGGATGAAACATTTTTATGGTTTGAGTTAGAACCTCATTCAAGCTGATGTGTGAACAAGTACCACATTGAGATGATTGTAGGAGACAATTAAGGGGCTAAAGCAAAGCCAAATAGGGTCTTCCCAGAAACTAACTCCAGGTGGCGGAGTTTTCGACTGGTTATTGTCACCAGGTCTGTGGATGTGGGGGCTGTGAGAACAGACAAGAAGCGAGAGGGGCAAGAAAGCCTAGCTATAGCCTGTGAACACTGTGTGTGACCCTGGAAAAAGCGTGAGAGCATGGTTTGGGGTCTGTTGGCTAAAGAAGCTTGAGCCTGTGTAAGCTAAGAAACTATTCCATTTGTTCTTGGATCCTTCTGTGTTCAGATACAAAACACTTTGTACATTCTTTGTAAATAAACCTAATGACATCAAAGGAATACCTATCACCAGATTTCACTCTCAACTGGAACATCCCTAGGGCCCCCAAATTTGAATAGCTTCTTGGGTCGACAATGGGACAACAATATAAATGCATTGTTCTTTGAGGCCTATCTGAGTCCCATCTAAGTAAATGGATATCTTTTTGTTAACCTCAGTTGGTGGTGTTTGAGATCCAGAGCCTGCTTTCAAATACTCCTTCTCAAGAATCCACATTTGAATTCAACAGTCGGTACAAGATTTCCATTCTTTCAGCATGACTAGTGAGATGTAGATACTGACAGTTCACATTTACCTGTATGTCTGTGTAAAGCACTCTATGTTCCTCTTTTGCATATTCTAATTTATGTGGTTAAAAATAAATTACAATGTTCTATTTGCTTGAGCAGATTGTGCATATTAATTCCTCTATTCTATAGCACTTGCTGATAAATAATGCTAATTTATTCTTTATTTGCATAATAAAATATCCATGTAGCTTTTGGCTGTTGCAGTGACTCTTGAAAGGAGATCAAACTGTGGTCACTGCAATATTTCCTTATTACTGACTGTTTGCAAAGTGTGATGAGTAGATTCAAAATTTTATTGCATTTCAGCTACACTATTCAGAAGACTGGGGAGTGGAAGACCTGCAACATTTTTGGCTCTTAGAACAATAGTCCTTTGTTCTCTTGTCCTGGGCACGTGTGACATTTTCTTTTTAAATATGAGACATTGGAAGGCAAATAACTGTAAATCCTGAACTAGTCAAAGGACTGTCTTCTTAACATTGTTTTTATTGTTTCTTCTGGAAATGGCACTTAGAAAGAAATCATTGTGTAGGCCCAATTAAATCCTTTAGGCAGATCATTTCTCAGTCACTGGGGTAATGAATCTCCATTTGTTCACAATGTTGTATTCAACCTTCAGTGTCAAAACAAACAGGAATTCATTGCCACAGCTAAGACACACTGAATTGTTTGTTCATATTTTTCTGGGGAATCTTTTTTAATCTTCATATATTTTTACAATAAGGAACACTGTTTAGTGAGGAGGAAACTGTTGGGATCATAAAGCAGAAGGTAGAAGACTTTTAAGCCTACCGAATTTTCTGAAATGTCTCATTTCCCAGGCTTTAGAAATTAATTTGGCATTTAAAAAAAGATGAAGATGGATCTATTTGTTTTCCACTTTCCAGTCTACTTATTTCATTATCTTTGTTTAAAGTATTGTGAATACATTAGGATGAAAGGCTGAAGTTTTGTTTATTCCATAGGCAAGAAATGTTAAAGTAGAGTTAAAAGCTGAAAGTGGAAATCAGGCTGAATGGGACCTTCCATTTGCCACCAAGGTCCTTAAGCTTATCCCTTTCTTCTTTGGTTTTAGTAGGCGCTTCAGCAACAAGCCTATTTAGGCTCATTGGAAGTGCTGATGGACATGTTAGGACTAACTGGATCGCAAGCAGGCTTATCATGGAAACTCAATTGTGTCGTTAACTATGAGGAATGTACTGCCCCTCCATAATAAATATTCTGAATGTTAGAGTGAAAACTTAAATGCTATGGTGTGTTTTGAGCATGTTTTTTATACATGTTTATAAGTCACAGTTCAGGGAAGTGCACAGTCGTCAGCAAAATCAAGTTATAATGTGTCTTTGAAAGTATTGTTTCTAGGTGGAGATATGTATCAATTTAGATAAAATATCTGAGTCTAAATAGTCAAAGGTGTTACCATGACCCCCACATCTGTCCAACATTAAATAGTTTTAATTAAGGTTTGGGGTTTGGTATATGGAGACTTCAGCCTGCTTAGTACCTTGAAAAATACCATTAAAATCCTTGTTAACCTTTTATTAAAAATACAGCAAAAGAAGGAAAAACAGCGAAAGGATTTCAAATGTAAAGTATTAAGTAAGGCTTTGATTTTGGCAACATTCCTTGTTCCCTTTCCTTCTAGCTGGAAAGAGTCTTTACCTCAACCCCCTGCCCCCCCCGCCCCCCCCCGCCCCCGTGACCCAAACAAAGAAATACAATCTTGTTTGCCAGTCTCTTGGGATATGTCTATGCTGCTATAAAAGACCTGCAACATGGCTGGGTTGGTCCAGGGCTGCTCCCGCTTCTCCCGGCACGCTCCGCAGAGGGATGGATCCTCGGGGCTGGCGGCCAGACGCCTCTCCAGCTTCAAAACCTCCCGTTCCAACCGCTCTATCGCCACATCCCTCCATCGGCTGGCGCCCCGGGTGTAGTTGCGGCAGAAGAGCCGGGCGCGCACCTTCCCCAGGTCCCACCATCGCCGCGCCGAAGGAAAGGCGCGCCTCTGCCCTCGCCAGGCCAGCCAGAACTCCCGGAAGGACGCCACGAAGCCCGCATCCTCCAGCAAACTATTATTAAAATGCCAATAGGCCGGCCCCGGCCTCTCCGCGCAGAGAGAGGCCGTCACGGTGGCAAGGTGGTGATCCGAAAAGGGGGCCGGCCGAACGCTGGAGGAGTGGGCTCGTGAAAGGTGGAAACGTGACAGGTAAATGCGGTCCAGCTGGGAGTGGCGCGACCGATGGGCCTCCACCCGGACGAAGGTGAACGTCGAGATGTCATCCGGGTGGTGGTCGCGCCAGACGTCCACCAGGAAGTGCCGTTCAACGATCTCCCGGAGGACGTCCGCGGCGGCCGGGCACTGCTCGGTCCCCGAGCGGTCCCGTTCCTCGAGGGTGGTGTTAAAGTCCCCGCCCAGGACCAGGCACTCACGAGGATCCAGAGAGCCGAGGAAGGCGGACGCCTGCTGATAAAAACGCAACCTCTCCAGGCCCGATGTCGGGGCGTAGACGTTGACGAGATTAACCACAAGCCCCTCCATGCGGACCCGGAGGTGCAGCAGGCGGCCCAGCACAGCCTCGGCGACCCCCAGCACCTCGGGCCGTAGGTCGGGGGAGAACAGGGTCGCCACTCCTGCCGAGCGAACTGAGAGGTGGCTAAAGTAGACCCTGTCCCCCCACTCCAGCCGCCAGCTAGCTTCAGCGGCCGGATCCGTATGGGTCTCCTGCAGGAAAACCACAGAGTACCCCCCGTCCCGAAGGAAGGAGAGCACCTGGCTCCTGCGGAGACCCATCCTACAGCCCCGGGCGTTCAAAGTGGCAAAGATGATCGGCGCCATGAGGAGTGCTGGGGGGGATCCTCGCTGGCAGACACGCCCACGGCCTCCGTCGGGCCGCGCAACAATCCGTGACCAAACCCGTAGGTGTGCAGAGAGTCACGGAAGAAGCAGACCCGCCGGTAGGCCGCGGCAGCCTGCTTCCCGGTCCCTTTACCCTCCCCCATGAGGGCCTTTGCGGCCCGGAGGATCAGGTGGAAATCCCCCCACCGCTGGAGCGCAAGATGGACTTTATTACGGGAGCC
Organism: Mauremys mutica; assembly: GCF_020497125.1. Lineage (NCBI taxonomy): Eukaryota > Metazoa > Chordata > Testudines > Geoemydidae > Mauremys > Mauremys mutica. The sequence goes on along the minus strand of NC_059079.1, from coordinate 50,882,213 downwards.
ACGGACGTCCTCAAGGAACTCCCGCAGCTCCTCCTGCAACACATGGGGGGGCGGGGTAACGGATCGATGACCGTCCCCCAGTGGGGCCCCCATCACAGCCCCGTGGCCCACCGAGGTGGGCAGGCAGGGGGCAGACCCTCGACGTGGCGTCTGATGGGCCGACGTCACACGGTCCGCCCCGCTCCCCAGTTCAACAGGGGACCCCTCGAGCGCGTCTCCGTCACGCGCCAGCGGCGGCAGTTGAAGCTGCACTTGCCGGCGGAACGAGAGGACGTGACGGAGGGCGGGGTCCTTGCAGCCCAACGGGAGAGGGCTGATGACAGAAATAGGACGCCCCAGGGCAGAAAGGGCGGGCAACAGGGCGGCATTGGGCAGGAAGGGAGGGACGGAGGTCAGGATCAAGCGGACCCCCAGGTCTTCCAAGGGCTCAAGGGGCACGAACACGCCCCCCACCGCCAGACCCGTCTCTACCGCCTCCTGGGCGGCAGCCTCCGATGCCAGGAAGAAGACTACCTTCCCGTACATCTTGGAGGCCGCCACGATGGCCGTGGGCCCCACCACCCTCGCCAACGCCTGCACGTAGATCTCCACGTGGGGCGAGGCGGACACCAGGAGGCAACGGACGCCGTGCTTCCTGGTCAAGGTGGTCAAGAGGGACCACGGGGCTAGCTGCAGGGCTGGGGCAGGACAATCAGGGCCACATGGGAAATGGGTGGGGCAGACAAATGCGGCAAAGGAGAGGGGGCCAGACCAAGGGGTGGGGGTGGGGGGGGTGCGCCCACGGGCACTTGAGCAAAAAGTCAATTGTAGCTGGCTGCTGCTGCAGGCCCAAATGGTGGAAGTGGGCGTGGCAAGGCAGGTGAGCAGCTCAGTCCCAGAGGCAGGAGGCCGAAGCAGAAGGAAAACAGCCAGCGGGGGCGGTGGAGGGGGCAACGATGGTGGTGGGGGCGAAGGGGGACACGGATGGACCGGGGGCAGGCTCCACGCCACACCCCCGGCGTCCCAAACAGACACAGTCCAAACCCCCACCACAAGAGCACAGTTCAAAAAATACTCAGTCCTTTAGTGCCCCCTCCACGGTGGTCTTCAGAGTCACCATGAGGTCCTCCAGCAGCAGACGGTCCTCTCCTCCTCCTCCTCCTCCTCCTCCTCGGGGCTCCAGCAGCTCCCCAGCAGCAAACACAGCAGCTCCAGCAGCTCCAGGCGTTGGTCTGGTGGCCAGGCAGGAGTGACCCCGCTCAGAAGATGGTGGTGGTGGAGCCCTCAGCAACAAGGGCCGGAGCTGGGGTCCCTCACTCCCCTCCTCCGGGGAGCAGGCCAGCAGCCCCCCCCCCAGGGGCTGTAGGTGGAGTAACAGCAGCAACTGGGTGGTCCTATTTGGCATCCAGGAAGTGGGTGGGCAAAGCCCGCCCACCGCTAAAGGACTCCCCCCAGCCTAAGGGGAGGATCCACAGGTCTGGGACACCAACTAATTACGGGGGACAACAAATGATAAAACAGGACTGGGAGTGAGGTCAGAGGGCCAAATGAAGGGAACCTGATGGGGACACCGAGCAGAGAACCCCGGACAACGCCCACTGCTCCTCAAAGGCGTCAAGGGAGCCAGTGGACGCCGCCCAGAGGAACTCTGCCCGGACGCGTGAGCGGACAGAGGAACGGAAATAGGCCCCACAGTCACAGGAAATCCTGTCAGCCAACCTCCTCTCCCTGGTTTTGTAGATGGCTAGTTTGGCCAGGGCCAAGAGGAGGTTGACAAGGAGATCCCGCAACTTCGTGGGGCCACGGATAGGGAGTGCATAGATGAACAGGTGAGGGGAAAAGTGCAACCAAAAACGCAAGAGGAGAACCAAGAGGAGCCGGAACAGGGGCTGCAATCTGGCGCACTCTAAATAAACATGTGCCAGGGTCTCCTTCACGCCGCAAAAGGGGCAGGTGTTGGGGACAGGGGTAAACCGCGCCAAGTACACGCCCGTGCTCACAGCCCCGTGAAGGAGCCGCCAACTGACATCCCCGGCGGGCCTCGGGACTAGGGCAGAATACAGGCTGGCCCACCGGGGCTCCTCACCCTCGAGAGGTGGCAGGAGGTCCCGCCATTTCGTATCGGGGTGGGACGCGAGGGTGAGGTAGTGAAGCGTGTGGAGCACGAGCGCGTACAGATGCTTTCGTGGCGCGGTCTGGAACAGAACCGGCTGCAGATCGGGCAGCCGGCTCGCAGTGAAAGGGCGAGGGGGGTGATTGGGTCCACGGGGCAGGGACCCGATAAAAAGATCCACAGGGCCCAGGGTGGAAGGTGGGCGGGGCGTGCCCTCTCGCAGGACCCGGTCGAGGTAAACCTGAGCAGCGGGCAGTAAAGCGGCCTTCACCTCCTGAAGTACGCGCCGGGGGGTACGAGGGCTGGAGAGCCCCATGCGCTGAGCGAGCGTCAGGGGATCCAGCCAGTCTCCCCGGTTGTAGTCCAGGAGGTCTCCGACCCTGGTGACCCCTGCCAAGACCAGCCTCTGGCGCACCGCGGGGGACTCCGCCACCTGCACACGGAGCTGGGGGTTATGTAGCAGGGGCTCCACGAGGAGATCAACCCCCACGGTGGCCGCCACGGACCTGGTCGTTGAAAAGAGCTTCCAGGTCCGGAGGAGGTCTTGGTAAAAGACCGGCAGCCCAGAGAGGTCTCGCGGAAGACCTCTCGGATGGAGATAGAAGAGCTGCCGGTCGTATCGGAGCCCTCGGAAGCGGCGGAGGAAGGTGTGCGCCAATACGCTCCACGCCGGACTACCCACACCATACAGGAACCTCTGCAGGGCCTGGAGGCGGAAGACGTAGACCTGAGTGCGCAGGCACTTCAGGCCCTGCCCCCCCTCCTCCAGGGGCAGGTGGAGGACCCCTGCAGAGACCCAGTGCGTTCCTGGCCAGAAGAACTCCAGAACCGCCGTCCGGAGGTTGGCCAGGAAATCCGGGGCCGGGACCAGGGTGTTGAGCCGGTACCAGAGCATGGACAGGACTAATTGATTCAGCACCAGCGCCCTCCCTCGAAGAGAGAGGCACCGGAGTAGTCCTGTCCATTTCCGGAGCCGCGCCCTCACCCCGCCCTCTAAACCATGCCAGTTCTCCGGCGGAGACGGATGTGTGGCAGAAAGGTAAACGCCGAGATAGAGCAGCGGACCCGCGCTCCACCGGATGGCCTGAAGCGCGGGTGGGAGGGAGCTCGCCTGCCACCCGTCCCCTACCACCAGGCCAGAGCTCTTGACCCAGTTGACCCGGGCGGAAGAGGCCGCCGAATAAATGGCCTGGCAAGCCTCCACCCGCGCCAAGTCGCCCGGGTCCTGGACCACGAGGAGCACATCGTCGGCGTATGCCGACAGGACCAGCTGCAGCTCCGGCTCCCGGAGCACCAACCCCGTCATCCTCCGACGGAGGAGACAGAGGAAGGGCTCGATCGCCAGAGCGTACAGCTGACCCGAGAGGGGACACCCCTGCCGCACTCCTCGCCCGAAGCTGACCGGCTCGGTCAGGGTCCAGTTGAGCCTGACCAGACACTCCGCGGAAGCGTACAGCACCTGGAGAAAACCCACAAACTGGGGTCCGAAGCCAAACGCTTGCAGAGTGCCCAGGAGATACCCGTGGTCCACCCTGTCGAACGCCTTCTCCTGATCCAGGGACAAGAGGGCGAACGACAGACCATCCCTACACCCTAATTCCAGAAGGTCCCAGACCAGATACAGATTATCAAAGATCGTGCGGCCCGGGACGGTGTAGGTCTGGTCTGGGTGGACCACGTCCGCCAGCACGGACCCTAGCCGCATCGAGATGGCCTTCGCAACGATTTTGTAGTCCGTGCTGAGGAGCGAGATGGGACGCCAATTCCGTAAATCGCGGAGGTCCCCCCCCTTCGGCAATAAGGCGAGCACGGCTCGCCTGCACGAGAGAGGGAGGACCCCGCCCCGCAAAGTCTCGACCCAGACGGTGACTAGGTCCGGGCCGAGGACGTCCCAGAACACGCGGTAGAACTCCACGGTCAGCCCGTCCATGCCCGGAGATTTATTGGTGGGCATGCGACGGAGGGCTTCCGAGAACTCGGCCAGAGTGAGAGGCAGCTCTAGCCGGTCCCAGTCGCCGGCGCTGACCGTCGGGAGTCCGTCCCAGAGCACTCTGCAAGCGTCAGGATCGGTCGGATCCGGGGAGAAAAGAGCCGCGTAGAAGGCCCTGGCCCTCCCGCATATCTCCGCCGGATCTGTGAGGGGGGTGCCGTCGTCCGCCAGGAGGCAGGTGACGTGCTTTTTGGCCCCCCTCCTTTTCTCCAGGGCGTAGAAGAAGCGGGAGCCGCGATCCATCTCCCGAAGGAGGCGGATGCGGGATCGAACAAAGGCACCCCGGCCTCGATGATCCTCGAGGGCCCGGAGCTCCTCCCGCTTCTCCCGGCACGCTCCGCAGAGGGATGGATCCTCGGGGCTGGCGGCCAGACGCCTCTCCAGCTTCAAAATCTCCCGTTCCAACCGCTCTATCGCCACATCCCTCCGTCGGCTGGCGCCCCGGGTGTAGTTGCGGCAGAAGAGCCGGGCGCGCACCTTCCCCAGGTCCCACCATCGCCGCGCCGAAGGAAAGGCGCGCCTCTGCCCTTGCCAGGCCAGCCAGAACTCCCGGAAGGACGCCACGAAGCCCGTATCCTCCAGCAAACTATTATTAAAATGCCAATAGGCCGGCCCTGGCCTCTCTGCGCAGAGAGAGGCCGTCACGGTGGCAAGGTGGTGATCCGAAAAGGGGGCCGGCCGAACGCTGGAGGAGTGGGCTCGTGAAAGATGGAAACGTGACAGGTAAATGCGGTCCAGCCGGGAGTGGCGCGACCGATGGGCCTCCACCCGGACGAAGGTGAACGTCGAGACGTCATCCGGGTGGTGGTCGCGCCAGACGTCCACCAGGAAGTGCCGTTCGACGATCTCCTGGAGGACGTCCACGGCGGCCGGGCACTGCTCGGTCCCCGAGCGGTCCCGTTCCTCGAGGGTGGTGTTAAAGTCCCCGCCCAGGACCAGGCACTCACGAGGATCCAGAGAGCCGAGGAAGGCAGACGCCTGCTGATAAAAACGCAACCTCTCCAGGCCCGATGTCGGG